>NC_134180.1:35731820-36068818 GCF_964188355.1 Buteo buteo
ACTGAAAGGAACCGGGCAAAGACTGGTTCTCTGCTGCTACCAGAGACCATCATCTAAACCAGACACCATTTCTGTCAGTGAGGTAGCTCATTAAGATCACCAACAGAAGTGCTGATCTCTCTTAGCTTCAATTGTTTTCACTGGAACCAGGAAGCTAAGTTTCATTGATTTGAAAGTTTCCCCAAACTCCTTGACTACTAAACAAATTTCTCGAGATACTCTCAGCATCCTGATAATGATCACTCCATAACCACTGAAGTTATCAACACCATGGCAGGCTTTCCTATGACCCAGTGATTCCACAAGAAGATTTATACAGTTATGTGACCACTGCTAAAAGGCTAAGAATTTTGTTGCATAGTTCAGTGTTTCGGAAAACACTTTCAAGCTTAAAAATTAGGAAGAGCAGAATTATGTAATAAGCTATTCCTTGCACATGGACTGAAAAGGCAGAGATTCCTTCTAACTTACTTTCTCTGACAAACCTATGGCACACCACACAAACTCTTCCACTGTCAAGCTGCACACACCATTGTGCCCCTTGCTCCTGGGGAGAAGATGAGAACAAATGATGTGATAGACGTTAATCGTGCTGATTAGTACACATAGCAGACACCACTAAGACATTAGGATGACAAAAAAGTAATTTGTATTAAAAAAAAAAAGATATCATGAGAGCAATCAGTATGAGTATGATGAACCCAGATCATGCAGGAGACAGAAACTAAGTAGGATACCAACTGTAAAGATTAGGTCCTAAAAGCACATGTAGTAAAGCAGTTCATTATCTTTTTCAGCCGTTTCTTAGATTTAATAGATTTCTATCTTGGTAAGATTAAGACTTGCTTAATAATTGTCTGATTAAAACATAATAAACCTGGGAAAATTAAAATAAAGCCTTTTTAGTAACTGGAGAGATGGGACTTTCCAGCCAGGCTTCCACAAAATAATTTCTGTAACATTCACCTCAGGATCCCAAAGCACTTCCCAGTCATTTAATTAAGCTTCAGCAGAGCACAAACTCCCCACTTTACAGCTGAGGTAACAATGAGGAGGAGTTTGGAAAAGACTATTTAATACTGAGCAGAGCTAAATGTTCTGTTATTTTACCCCCAAAACAGACTCCCAACACCTATAGGTAGATTTCTTTCCCCCCTCACTGTTTTGGTAGTGTCTGAAGTAATAATAAGATTCAAACATGTGATGCACAATCTAAAGAACAGCCCTCATCATCTTCCAAGCTGCTCAGATTTGGAGTATAAACACTGCTGCCCATCTATCTTACAAAGCTGCTCCTACCTGTTCCCGTTACTCTAGCCATCCCTATGCCTCTTGTCCCCAGTGGACCAATTTAAGCTTCCCTTCTTCTAGTTGAAAACTTAGATAAGGCAAATCATTAAAAGAGTTTGACATTTTTGCCTTTAATCCACAACAGGTCAATGACTGATTTCCAAAGCAACTACTACTCAGCAAAGGATTTGCATTTCTACTGAACACAGGCAGGTAGTTTGTCTAAAGCCACCCCAAGATTCTAAACTATACCGTTATTTGTAGGAAAGAGGGAAGGGAGCAAGTAGGAAGCAGACTCTGACTTATTAAAATGAAAGTGATTAAAATACTGATTGCATACTGCAAGCAACACTGCATGCTGAATAGCATTTGGTGAGAATACTCATAGGTTATAATAACTTGGGGAGGGCAAGAGAAAGAGACAGACTGCAGAAAAACACTAATTCGTTCTTAATCTAGCCCATTATTTCTAGATTTCCTTTAGGAGGTAAAATGATGGGGGTCAAATTATGCCATCCCACTGTCACTAACAGACCACTTTGTGGATGGCAAAAGATAAGGAATGAGCATAGAAAATGCTATTTAAAGCTCCACTCAGGAACCTAGAAATTTGCATTTGATAGAAGGGATTTAAATTGTATTAGAAGGCAAGGTGCACTAAACAATTACAGTTTATTACTATGTTGGTTCACTGCCTGAACCTATACTTATCACATCCTCCAGTAGCAAAGGAGCAGCAGTGCTCAGTACACTTGAGCTGTATGCATATTAATAGGAGGGTTAGCTGAGCAAACAGGGAAGGGGCCAAATGCTTTTGAAAACAAAGTGGCTTGCAGATTTTATGGACAGATCGGAGTAATTTGGGTCTTAAGTCACATTTCAGAGAAAAGTTTTCCATTAACCAGACCGGATTTCCAGCCCAGTGCTTGAAAGAGAACACTCTTTGCTGTATCACAGCATATAAGCTGTGGAACGACGCTGACCCAAGAGAGAAACACATATCCTGCAGCAGCTGATTCAGAAAGACATAATACACACCATCTCCCCTCATAGCTGGAGCAGGGCCAAAGACACTCATAGTCTATCTGCTTCACTTGTTGTTATGCTGCATACGAAAGCTACAGTGAGAATATTCATACCAGTCGAAATTCAATATATGACTTTTTCTTTTCTCCCGTGCAGTTTTCACCTTTGATGAAAAATTTTTCATCTTTGATGAAAAACTGAAGGTTGCCATATCACCATATGCTTCCTTTCTTTAGCTAGGGTAATTTAACAGATATACCCCAGCCATTCCTCTGGACCCCTCGCAAACATTACCCTGTTTTTTCACAGCGGCCTCTAACCTCCCTCATCCCCTCCTTGTCTCTTGAATTCATGGCAACTTGTGTCCTTACTCATACATACAAAAAACCCAAAGCCTCAGGATTCAGGCCTTCTTACACATTGAACAAACAGGGACTAAAATCTGCTGGACAGCTGGGGAGGGAAAAATGGAACAGTACTTCTGTGTCACAGAACCAGATTAGGCCAAGGGGGAGCAGCCAATCTTCAGAAGACTGTAACTTTTACTAAGCTATGACACTGGGGAGGGAAAACACACAGAATATTGAATGAAAACTGTGGGATACCATGAGAAGAACACTAAATCTTATGGTTCAAACACCTACAGGGAACTGCAGCAACCTTCAGATTTCAGTAGATCCATTTTAAACCAAAAGCTTGGAAAGTATCTCTCCGAATGTGCCCTGCCTATCTAGGATCCATTTGAATACACCTACTTTCCTGAACAGCAAGGAGAAAGAAACTATCCCTTTATGGACTAATATGGAACAGGCTAATGAATGAATACCAGGTAACAGTAGCACAATACTCCACAGCCACCATGCCTTCAGTGGCACAACTCGGGTAAGTTTTACTTTTCACTTCTGCAAAAAAAAATGTACTACTACTTCATAGAGTGACTCAACACTTACCCACAGCATTAGACTGTGCAAGTAATGCCCTTTGAAAGTACTAATATACTAAATGGCATCAAGGACAGGAAGTTATCAGTGTTAATCCACTTCAACTGGTTTAACAGTTACAAGGAATAGAAATGTCTATATGCAAGACACTTCCTCTGAGAGTCCCCTTTCCTGAAACAGAAGCACACAGCCTTTCAGCATGCTTTCCCACTAGCATAATTGCTCACCAACTGCTTTCTCAAATCAATTATGTTGTCTCAGCATTAAAGGATGGAAGGCAGAGTAGACCAACTTTTTGTTTATCTAGGCATGCTGGCAGGTTACAGTCATATGTTCTGCCATCTGTACTGCTAGCTTTATCCTTTATCCAATCATAACAGGTAAAATGGCATTGGTGTAACTGAATCTGTTCATTCAGTCAGGGAAGGAGCCAGAACAGGCATTTGGTTTTTCCCCCATTCTGAAAGGAAGCAGGAGATGGACACTCTTGCCCTTTTAAAACATTCCGCTTTTCAATAGATGGGCAATTTGCCCCGGTCTGCTAATGTGGGATCTGTTCAATGCAAGGCTGAAAAGGTTCCATCCCCAGGGAAAGCATCGAACTGCTGATGAACATTTGGTGGCCTTTAGCAAAAACGATATGATTTCTGCCAACAGGATCCCAGCAGACTGGGAAGGACAGGCTCCAAATTAGGTGGGATTGTGATGCAGGAACTTCAGAAGGCCTGTACAGGATATATGAAGAGCTTGCTGACTAGCTCCAGTCTTTCCCCCTCTGCACTCCTTTCTTATTCATATTTTTTAAAATTACAAATATATTGGCAAATGTCATGGTTGCATTCAAGAGAACCTGGAAATTTTCAAATGCACAGGGTGCGCAAAGATAACCTTTCTTCTGATATAGAGGCTGCTGGGATGGGTGGGTTTCTTTTAAAATTAGAAAATTTGTGACTGAAGGTGCTTGAAACCACTTTGAAAGCATGTCTATAGATCAGTATCAGAGTTTCTGCCCGTCTGAAAAACAAACAATCCAAGGCAATTTTCTAGAAAACAATTCCCTTTGACCCTGATAGGACACTTTAAAATCAACATTCACATTCACCTTCCTCTTAGACCCCCTCTCTGAACACTAGGACATACTGCTTCTTCAACCAATTCTGTTTATGTTACTAAATAGCTTTAATTATTTAATGAAAATTGGCTGCAGCCGAAACCTGAGTTGATGTCAGACACAAATGTCCAGTGGACCTATTAGTCTTCAAATGACTATCTTTTCGTAGTCTCAAAGGAGCAACACCATCTTGCTTAATTGTGAAGTTGCTGTTTTTTTTGGTTTGGTTTTTTTTTTTTTTGGGGGGGGGGGGGAGCAGTGGGATATTAATAGTTTCCTTTTGGCAAGGCAGGCCAAAACCCTGTTTCTCCAAAACCCTGCCTAACCATAATTGCATCTTAAAAATAGAGTACAAATATTTGTTACATAAAAATAGGTTTCATTACAAATATGAACACTGTGTACTGTGCATTTCCAGGTGAATTGCTATCAGGAGTGTTTTTTTTGGTCTGAAACAGTGCCAGAAGCTTTTCGATACATGTTTCTATATATTTTCTCGAGACTCTCTTCAAAGATTGCTCTGTGAGGCTTCCCTTTGTACACAGCTGCACGACTAGAACAGTATTCACCATTATCCAAGTGAACAGTAGTGTTCTGCTGCACTGGTGAACTGTCAACAGAAAAAAGATAAGAAATAATGATTAAATCAAGATAAGGAAGAGGAATCAGAACCACAAAACCAGCAGAAATCCAAAGGTAGAGCTGCTAATCACAGATTACCTTTCACAAATTGATAAAAAAACTGCACTGCAGCTCCTTCTAAGAAATGGGAGCCCCACGTTACTCATTCACACAAATGCTCCCCCACTTATCTGAGTGCACTTGATAATACCTCCCACATAGAAAGAGAATTAATTTTCAAAGAGCATGCAGTAATTTTGCTGTATTTTGATAGGCAGTGTGACTAGGCACTAAGCCTATGCAAGAGCAACACAGTAGGATTTTTCTGTCCTTTGAAGGTCAAAACGTAACCACAAGCAGCTATTTCAATATGAAGACAATCTATCAGAGGTATATTAAATTACTGTGGTTGCAGCTGTAAAGTGCTCTATCAGAAGCATCTTGGATTAAGTATTCTACCAAATACATTATGATATAGTGGCAATCGAGTGTTCCTTCCCCACCCCATCTTCTGTGTCACTGTTTTAATACTAAACACAAATACAGTCTCATATTTCAGTTGCTTTGAGAAATTATTTCCTAGATCTATGAAGTGAAATCTATTCTCTGAAAATCATTACAAAACACTGACAAATCTGAAGTATGTATATCTAAACTTCATGACTATTTGCCTTCTCTTGAAACTCTGAAAACAAAGGCTTGTGTCATATAATGAAATGAGCCATTTTCCTGTAATAAAGCATGAAACAAGTAGCTCAAAAATCGTAAGAAAAATTATTATTGCGGTGACATTTTTCACATCTGCTCAGAGATTTAGGCACTTAAGATGCTTAAAAATTAGGACTGAGTTATCTTCAGCCTCTCGTGAATGTTCTCAGTCTGGGAAATGAAACTGGAAATGTGAAGCTTACAATGACCATCTTCACTTAGGAAATGGATTACATTTCTCAGGGAAGGTTTACATTTTCTTATATACATATCATTTATTAATCTACGGCCAAACCAGTACTTAAAACTTTGTCCTCAAGTTAGTATCAGTAAACAACTGTGACAAAACTGAACGAAACCTTATGTCAAAGGACTCACAAATATACTTCTAGCTAGCTGCATCAAAACACAACGTTTTCACTTTAAGAAAGGAAAATGGTGAGGGAAGAAGATGAAGGTGTAGGATCAGCTTTCTAAATTCACATTTCTAAGCTTCCATTGTCCCATGGAAAACAAAAGAAGGAATAGCTTTTGCTTTTAGATTTCTTACATTCAAATATTAGGGTGACGCCAACCTATACAGCATAAAAAACCAACAAGAAGATCTCTGTGTGGCTCCAATATTAAAAAGGGAGGAAGGTCACTGACACTTTTTCAAAAAATCTCCAACATTTAAAGTCAGTCGGCAGCATGAAGCAAATTTAAACCTGTTTATCATCCTGGAGAGGGAGGACTGTGCTTCACAGTTTGGACACAAAGAAACCAACCTACCAAACAGCAGAATCAATAGAAAAGTTGTACAGGCCTGTGTTAAATGTAGACAAGTCAATACCTTGGGGACCCATCAACAACTGAAGTTTTACCTCCTCCTTTCTGCAGTTTGTTTTACCTCACTTCTGATGGAGCACTCTCAGGCCAACAAATAAGCACGGCACTAGGAGCAGCACTTGTAATGATACAACAAACAGCTCTGCCACTCTTTTCCTTGGAATCCATCTCCTGCAGTCAGCCTTGTGCTTGCCTTTTCTTCTACTAAAAGCTTAACCTACACAGAGACACTCAAAACCAACCACTTAACTGCAGTAAAGGAAAGACTCAAAAAACAATAGTAACTTTCACAAGTTCCTTATTCTAGTACTGACAAAGACTTAAGCTTCATTTTCCCTTCTCTTTTTGGAGGGGGTGTGTGTGTCTATGTATTTCCACTAGCCAATCCTTGCACTTGAGATACTTAGCACTGATGTGGACAAAGATACAGCCAAGCTAGGGAAGAGTCCCTCTCCTGTCTCAACTGGAAACCAGCTGACAACCTGAGCTAAGCAATCTGGGAATTACACTCACAAATCATATTAACAGCAGGATTTCTGCACGCAACTCCCTGCTCTGAAATACCTGTCATATGCTTTTGTTCCCTCATACATCTCCTTTAAGAGTCCCAGAAGTTCTTTTCTGAGTGAATCATATACTAAATATTTCACAAAACACAGACCTTTTCCTTACTCCCAGTGGTTTTCAATCATCTATCTACTTTACTGCCAACATTTGGTTGACAGTACCATGTCCTTCTATGAACTCTGTCTCTGTCCTTGTATCCTGTTTATGAGCACTGTGGCAAACACTCAGCAATCAGACTGTCCTCGAGTCCTTTTATGTCTCGCCCTTCAGTGAACGGGACTAGTACTGCCGGCCTCTAAATCTAAGGAGTGGTCCTCTCCCAACTTGAGTGCCGCATTTCATATCCCATCACTTCATGATTCTGTAGTATTAGGGTTTGTTTTTTCTTTTTTCATGGTCTGCAGTTTCAGCATCAATCTCAAAGTCCCAAAGCTGCCTCAAAACAAAAACTTGCACTTTCTCTCTCACAAACACATCCCACACAATTTAATTGCAGCAGCTGTCAGGACAAAGGATAAGGGAGCAAAAAGGCTACATGCAGAATACAAGAGTGAGCACAGGTATAGAAATAGTAACAACTTCAGAGTAGCAACTTCACATACATGTGAAAATCTGACTAACTAGAACCCTTGCACAGAGGTGACTACAAATTACAGGAATTTTAAAAAAAGCCAACAAATCATAAATTTTAGAACTTTTTAGAGCTTACTAATTGCAGGTAGAATTTCACTACAATACCTATATTGAATTACCCTTCTTTCAGTGGTATACAGTGGTGATTCGGGAAGCACTTGTTACAAAATATAGGATCACATTTAGTTATTAAAATAAAACCTTTTTTTTCCTAATGTCAAGACCTCTCAAATTTAGCACCACAGTTCTAGGACTTATCTCTTAATACGAAGAAAAACAGAAAAGCTGTACAACCCCAAAAATGTTTTACATTAGTTACTATCTTTCCTCCAACAAGTACCCAAAACGTTGTACAAAATACTGTGCACATACACAGAGAACATCAGTATTGATAACTTCTACTACAGAAGTTGTCAAAATCAATTCAATTGGTGTCTTTTAAGTAAAATATTCAAATGAAACCCTAGTCATATATGTGAGGAATACACAGAATAATTAACCTACATAAACCAGGTTTTCAAGATCTCAGGTTTTCAAGATGTCTTCTGAAATACAGCATGCTGAATCACTAAACCATAGTCTATACATTTGCTTTGTTTTTTGAAGATGCTTCTCTTTTCCAAATATGTGTTTTGGAAAACAAAGAACAAAACAACAAAAGAACCACAAACCATATTACTAAATAAACTTCAATTTATTTTTGCACTCCCATAGTTTTAAGAAAAAATAATCAATTGGTTATTTTTAAAGTGACGTTTGCTCTCTGGTTGATGAAATCCAAAAACTACTGCCCAAGGATCATTTTCATGACCAGGTCCAGTTTCAAAATCAGTGTTTTATGAAGACTATACTGACACAGTGCCAAATAGCACGAAAGGCATAATTATAGTTAACTGCATTTTGCTTTTAGGTGAAAAACCTTGGTAGGACTAACTCCTACAGAAGCCTTTTCCCAGTGTAATATATTACATAGCTTAAAATAGGAAGAGAATTTTTTAGCTAAATTTAAAGGGCAATATCATGAGTTTGACTGTTCTGTCTTGGTCAGAGAAAAACTCCATACCTGCTCTGCAGTTCACTCATGGATAAGAGCGATCTATGCGAAGATTCTCTTGTCTTAGTCAAGTCTCCTTTTGATGAGTTACTCTCATCCTAAAAAAACAGAAATCAGATTCTCATTACCTTGGTTTCTGATTACAATGATCTCATTTCAAAAATACATTCTTTCCATTTAGTAGAAGACTATTAAAGTGCTTACATGTCTTGGGGGAGAAAGGGACAAAGTGTAATGAGCCAAATGCCATTTATGAACACTTTTAATTAAGTTCAGTACAATTCAGCTAATAATTTTCAGGTAATAAACTGGAAAGAATTTCTAGACAATGTAGATCTAGAGAACTATGCAGGCAGCACAAGCTTCAATAATCCCCAACAAACACATTGGTGAAACACTATGAAACCTACTGATCACTGCCTTATTTTTGTTTCTTGCAGAAGACGGGAAAAGAACCTAAAACTTATTATTTATTAGTTTTTATAATGAGCTATTGTTATCCATTTAATGCATTTTGCAAGACAGAAGCATTCTACACATCTGAATACTTCGATTCCATATACAGGGGTGAGAACATGCTTACCCAACTTTAAAATATATCTATGATAGACTTAATGACCCTTCAGTGGTATTCTTAAGAGTTGCTAGAAAGCAGTCTTACCTTCCAAATGCCACCTAGACATTAATTAACCCATATTTGCCCTCTTAGGTAAGTAAGAAACAAAACACCTCATGTGAAGGGAGCCAGTTGCTCACCTGAGACAGGATGCTAGGAATTCCAACACACAATCACGTTCACTCTACTCTGAAGAGCAAAGACACTACTTAAGAGGTGATACTAAGTGATCTTTCAGCAGAAGCCAATTGTTGTAAGGATTAGTAAACAAAATCATCTTTCATGCCATGGAAGTAGTAACTGGAAAAAAAGACTGTGCAGTAAAAATAATCATCACACTTGCTGGTAACACAAAACTGGGAGACAAGACAATAAATATAGTGGTAGATGGAAATAAGATGCAGAGCAAGCTGAACTGTAGGCATATGGATGAGGAAAAACCCAACACAATCTATTGTGGTGAAACAGAAGGCAGTAAGTGTGTTTGTAAACAGGAAAACTCTCTTCCTTCAGCAGTCACAGACTACAAAGCACTGAAGAGGAAATGGGGTACAGTGGTAAATAAAACTCTGCAGCATTTCCCAGAGGCAAATTATGTTCTAGAAAGCCAAAAAAGATGGAAACATTATGATACTGTCAGAAAGCTACAGTGGACACCCTAAGGAATCTGCAGGAGAGCTCCAGTCACACTATTTTTACAGAGCACTATGGAAACGAAATTTTGGAAAACACAGCTGGATGCTTCTGGGAATGGTTATTTACCATTAGGCTCTTTGGAATGAAACAGAATAAGAGATACTTTTTAACCTTTCAAAGTTTGGAAGAGGATCCAGACTGGAGCCAAAATCTACTCACCACGTTGCCAGTGCACTTGCTTTACTATTCCCTCACTTTCAGGATGACCCATTTACCTCATCCATCCACTGCGTAACAACACAGCCTAGATTTGGGGCCATCTGGGGAACCACAACCAATCCTGGTGTATTTTACAGTACTAACTGCAAGTAGACCTGATTTTTTTTTTTTTTTAAAGCAGGTCAGCTGCTGTTAGCACAGCTTTCACAAGTTAGCTGTACACAATTACCAAACCACAAGACTTCTCTGTACCATCCTCCCATTCCTTTTGCTCAGTGGAAGAAAATGGAGTGAGAAGAATGGTCCTTATCCAGCATTGTTCTGACCAGGTTGGTAATTAAAGACTCAAAAATCTTATCCAATACCCTGATATCTAGATTTTTTTTTAGGGCAGAAACATAAGGTTTTCCAACAGGAGAGGAAAGATTAAAGCATCATCTCTGGTGATTAATCCCCTGTGAGTATTCAGCAAGTGTTTGATACTGGAAGCGGCAAAGTGTGCTAACAGAAAGCCAACAGAAAGTACCATGCTTCAAGAATCTAACACCATGCTTGCAAATTCATGGGCATTTGTGCAACATTGCAGTAACAAGTGAATACTAGCATATGTGTAAGTCATTCTAGAGTAGAATGTTTTAAATTATGTAAGTAAAATAAGTAAATAGGAAGAAAATTATCAAATTCTCCTTTACCCATTATTATATTTAATAGTCTTTATGACTGTATGGAGAGATCATGTAACCAGCCATCCAGCTCTCCTAACAAACTAGTATGTCTTTCATTGTAAAGTCATGGTCTACTGTTCAAGGAAAGTAGTCAAGGACCACTGGAGATAGTTCAGGATGTGCAAACTTTCATTATATGTAGGTGCTCGACCGCCATGAAACCCAATTTTTTATCTTAAGTTCATTGAAACATCAGAGAGGCATTTGACATGATTTGTACCTATTTTGGAGTGGCTGAAACACAGAAAAATGTGATGGGCATCTTCTATTTGAGAGGCAACAGTTCACAAGATCATAATGTTTGTATACAAACTCAGGGAGGTACAGCATGAACTAGATCAAACAGTCTTAGTATGCACAAGAAAAGGTTTTTCAGAGTTTAAAATAACAAGCACCACAACTAAACCAAAAATGAAGATTAAACAGAAATGAGAAAATAATCAGATTAAGAGAGCATGCAGGCAACACAGGAGTTGCCCAGGATGGCTAAATTTGGGGAGATAAATAAATAAATAAAGACTTCAGAGCTAAGACAGATGTTCTTCAGTACATCTTGCAGCAGTGGATTGAGACAACAACCTTCTGCCCCAGCCCTCTGCCATGGGTTTACTGTAGTTAGTGGAGTCACCACATCCCAGCCAGCACAGCTCACATGCCAGCGTACTAGTGTTACGCCTGCCGTTCCCGTGCTGAAGTACGAGTTGGGGAGGCCAGGGGTCTCACACTCTATCACACTTCCCACTGATACAGTAAATTACATCAGAGGGGAAAGGTGGACGGTTGGGGACGGTAGTAACTTAAAATTGCAGCAACATTCAAAAGCAGATTTCTGTCAACACTCCTTTTTCTAAGAGAAGAAACTGAAGGAAAAAAGATGTCTTTCTCAATTTTGAGGGACTCATGTCTCTTCTAACCAATCAACGACATTTGTGTATTAGATTGTCAGACAAAAATAATAATTTCATCAGAGCTCCTAATCTTAATCTTACCTACCTTTCATCCTTATATCCTCTTATCTTACCTTTCCTTTACCTCATCTCACACTTAAGACCCTAAGTTCTTTCCAGATGAAGAACCTTGTTATTCAGTTTGTACAATGCTTTGGCCAGGGAGATCCTGTGCCACAACTGGGTTTCTGAAAATCGCAATAGGAAAAATTTTTATCTGTCTAAAACCATACTTCAAAATTCCATCAGACTCAAGGACAAAATATTCTGATCCGGGGCATAATCTCATTAAAGGGCTCTGTTCATGGAAAGCCAGGTAATTAAGGGAAAAAAGCACACATCTGAAGAATAATATTAGCTCTACAAACAGCTGGACACAAGCAGCTGCTGATGTGCAGCTGCACATGTTAAGCCTTGATGTTCTACAGATCTGTAACATATTTTTTGCCCAAATTGGAAATGGAGAACCAGATATAAAAAAAACTTTAATTGTCCTCAATAACCCGTGAGAGGGTTACCTATACCAGGTAAAGGCTACACACATGGAGGCTACTGAAATCAGTGTGAAACAGTTCAACTTATATACTGAATCCATATTTCTACAATCAGGGTTGCTTCAAAGGACAACATTATAATAAATCCAAGACTGTAGGCACAGTTCTCTTCCTCAGCCATCTTGGAGAAAAGAAAGGATTTAGTTTGCCGTCAAACTTACAAACATTAGACGTTGTCTAGCACTGTGTGTCCTTAAAATATTTTTCACTCTTTTATGGATCTCATCTCCATTTGCTGGTGAAGGCCAACCAGAGCTAAATCTGCAAGAGGAAGAAGAAAAACAAACAGAAGAAATATTTTCTCATTGAAAAGCTCAAACATGTTTTTGACTCAGATTTTTTTTTTTTTTTAAATTATGAAGCATGCATTACTTCCTTCTATTTGGAACATACACAGTGTTTAGATTTTATTCTTTTTCTCCTCTGGGGTACAAGTAAAGAAACATTTCAAAGCAGCACGTAAATGATATGCATCCATGATACCAACAGAAGATGCAAAACATAGAAAATGTTGGATGATTTTGTAGCTTGAGTAATATTTCTGTAATGTTTGTATTGTCCCTACAGAATAGAAAAGCTATACAGTTATTCTATTCCCTGTGATCAGGTATCATTTTGCTTTTTTTAAAGGAAGTATTACACACATGAAATTCTTTTCACTGGAATAAATCAACAGGAGGATAACCCCAATGTGTGCAAATTGGAAAGCCCATGGAGTTAAAAACTGGCAAATTCACAATCTTTATTTCACAAGATGGCACTGCATTTTAAGTTGCTTTTTTACATTAAAAACTAGGTAGCTTGCTTGATATGAGTGACTTAAACCCAACAGCTACTTTTGGATTTTACCCTTCTATGTTTTGCAGCACTTTTTTTTTCCACTGGGGAGACAAAAAAAAACCCACTCCTCATCCTTCTCAGCAAGATCAGAAGCTGACAGAAATTTCATATCAATAGTTATTCTTAGACTGTTAAGGGAAGCAACTAAGATTTTAAGAATAGGATCATTTACGCACCAACCTCCACATGTTAGTACACTCAAAAATGTATTATTTAGAAAAAAAAATCAACATAAGGAAACAATTATTGGGGAAAAGTTATGAAATGTTTACTGACACAATCTCATCACAGTGGATAGGAACAGGGCACCAAGTCAAGACTGTGCATCTTCATTTTAATGTTTCCTAACTCTGAGAGCCTGACTTTGCACCAAGAGAATAAAAACCTCATGATGTGGTATCATCCTAATATTAATATGGGTCGCCAGGCAAGCTGCAAGCTGGCAAGCCATACCACTGCAATTTGAGCTAATGGAACAACAGCCAACAGCAGTACTGGGCGTCCATATCCTGGGTGGATTAGGAGCACAAGAAACAGTGACATGCTTTGATAGTTGGCTTCGCAAATTTGATGTGGCAGAGAAACTTCATGACTCTGAACCCTGAGATTCTACAGTCGGCTCTGGATGGGTTTGTGGGACTGTGACTGCAAGCCCTTCTTGCCCTCTTCTCTCTAATTTATCATGTTCCCTGCGTTATCCAGTCTATCACTCTGAAATCCTCAATTGTATCGTGCCTGGATTAGTTTACCTGCACCAAACTTCCAGAAATTTCAATACAGCTAAAGAACTGTGCAGCTCCTTCCAAAAAGAACAAACCAAGTACACATAGAAAGCTTCAGTCCAAAACAAGTAGCTTGACAATGTTAAAATTAATGGAAGTAGGATCCTGAAAATGGGAAGTGCCAGGCTGCCTTGAAGGTTACAGGCAGGGCTGGGAGCACTTTGCAATCTTTTGGATCTACTACCAGAGAGAGAAATACAAGTAGAAAGTGACCAGCTCTCTGCTTTTGAGTAACTTCCTTCTATTTTCTTGTATCTAATCAACTTATTTGGACTCACTTATTATTGCTTACCTTTCTAAAATATCTCTCTCTGTTCTAAGCATCCCCAATATTTTCATCCTATTTATGAGTTTCCTTAAATCAAACCATCATATTTCTGAATGCTGCTATTTTTCTTCAAGAAAGGGTGCCAAGAAATGACACAATATTGGAAGGATGAATCATATAATCTACAGGGGGATGTATTTTCCATATTTCTAATGACATTTAGCATTGTTTATCTTTGGATCATTACAAGCAAGAATTTTCACAAAGCTGGCTATAACATTCGTATTAGCATCCTGAACATTTACAATTAATTTCAAACCCAACAGCATACACAGCAAATCCATACTGTTCAATTCTTTTGCATACTAGAATCTAACGATCTGTTGCACTAAAAGTTCTCACATAACTTCTTCTAAAAGAAATCAAAATGGTTTGTGAATTTTGTCGGGGGAGGAAAGCTTTGCCTTTAAAGGAATAGAAGTCTAAGTCCCTTAAGCAGGTAGAAACATTCATTTCCCTAACAGTCAAATCCCATTTGATGTTCTGCATTACAATGCATGTGCTCTATCACTAGCAGTGTTTTGAGAAAAAAAAAAACAAAAAAAGTTTTTTTTTTGTTTGTTTTGTTTGTTTTTTTTAAAGAAGAGAGGTAAAGGAAAGGGACTGGAGTGGTACTATCATCTAGCATTTACAAACATTTACTAATATTAAAGAACCTCCGAAATGCATGTTTAAAAATCTGCATCCTAGATGCAGTAAGAGTGAGTCATTTCCCATTTGACAAATAAAAGATAGACCCATGAAGTCATGGCATTTTCTCTTATTTATACAGCAGCTGCTGTTCTTCTAACATCCAGGTTGCTGGCACTGAGAAGAGAAGTTGGAATAGATTGCCTTTGGGAAATAAATTTTATGAAATTCGTATGTAAGATTTCAGATCATTGTTATTAATCTTAAATTTACAAATATCCTTGGAGATAAATGTATTTGCTTTTGGTAAAAAGAAAACCCAGCTTGCTATTGTATTCATTTAGAAAATACGTGGCTATGTCTGCAAGAAGAAGAAGAAGATTTAAGTACCTAATTCAAGAACTATTAAATTTCTTTCTTCAGGTGATTTTATTGATCAATCCACTAGTGTGCGCTGTGGTATAAGAAACATTAGCCACTCACACATACCCCAAACTTAATTTACCAAAAAAAAAAAAAAAAATCTTAAGTATGATTAAAACCAGTATCAGCTTCTTTTTAATTAGCTTTTCTAGTATTGTTATTGTCTAATTTTAGTACTAACTATAGAGTCTAATCCACATTTAAAATCATAATGTTAATATTTACATCAACCAAAACTCAAAATAAAATCATGCCTGAAATGTGACAACCATAATCTGAAGTGAAACCTTTTTATAATATTCTAATTCTCCTATTGGAAATGTTTTATAATACTGGCTTTATAGCACAGCTTCTTAGAGTATAAATAAAGGGATTCCATTTGCCCAAAATCACCAATAACGAGTTTTTAAAATGACTAGCTACTTATTTATGTGATTAAGGTGTCACTATCATATTGCAATGTTGAAAGGAAAGTAATTTCATTTCAATGACTGTTTGTCCTGATAAATGAAATAAACTTCTACAGCTGTATTCTTTGTCATACTTCCAATTTTCCCTGGGACTTGCAAACATTCTGCAGTTACATCAGTTTAAATTGTTTATTGATTCCAATAGATTGTATAAACACTTTGGAAATATAGCTCAGTGACCTAGAAAAAGCCAGATCAATCAGAGAACTTCTCAAGATTAATTTCAAAGATGTTGTGTCGAGTCCGATCAAGGAAACAGAACCATTTTCCCTTGTAATGTGACTAAAGGCATTTATTTTCTTTTATGAGATAAGGATTTTTTTAAGGTCATACAGACAATATCTACCTTGATATAAAAAAAAAAAAAAAGGCAGCCAAGCAGGCAGTCTAGATCTTGTGCTAAAGATTGAAGTTATTTTCATGTATAATTTTATCTATTAGGATGAAATACTCCATTAGAAATACAAACAGGATACATCCACCCATGTACTCTAGTCAAACAGCAGCTTGCAAACTTGAGAGCTGTAATAAATAGGAATTTTCAAATGTCAGACAATCCAATCATCTACTTGCACATAGCAAAAATGTTAATATCACATTTCAGCAGGAGATACTAATACATTTCATATCAGTAGAATTAATGCAAAAGCCTACTGCAGGATATTTGCAATGCCTATCATGACCCCTTCCCCCACCATCACACCTCCTAGCCTTGTGAACAACTCAGTGCATGTGGCCCCCATGAAGAATTCATCAGCTTCAAAGACACAGACTTCATGCTGAGCAAAACCACACACAAGGACAAACTATCAGAGGACAGAAATCAATGAAGTCCTGTACTACCAGATTCACAATTGGAGAGAATGCTACTGTAATTGGGAGAAGAGGGAGAAAGAACTCTTAAAGCTAAGTATAACCTGAAAAAACCACAATCTGAAAGAACTTATACATGGAATGAGAGATTTTCAAGAAAAACAAATACATTTCATTCTGAAATAGAAAAAAGATCTCACAGATTTTATATCCAAGTAGGCATTAATGCAGCATTCATAGTAAGTGGAGAAGTTGCTTTATTCTCATGTAAGAGGACATGAATGGTAATTCAGTACAATGAACTTGGTTCTCAGTGCATACTGGTCTGTATGGAGGCACAATAGAAAGGCTAGGCTACGCTTCAGAGTTTTACTGGTCTACTTAGTAAAGGATACAATTTTGGTTTACTTTTTCTTAAAATGACTGATGGCTATGAACCTTAGTGTAGATGCTGTGCAAAAGTGTTCTAGAGACTATATTGGTATATACCAGTTCCTAAATTGTTATGAAAATACACCAACATAAAAATTCTTACATTCTCACAATATTTGAAATGGAGGAAGCAGGCTGCTTTCACAATGCCAGGATACTACCATGAAGCAGAAACAATTACACACAGAAAAGGCCTTAAATCAAAGCACAGAAGCCTAAATATTTGGAAGCAGAAGCTGACAGCTTAGCTGTGTACCCATTTGCTCTCGCTCGTCAGTAAGAAGTGAAATAAAAAGTAAAAATTTTTCATCCTTTCTACATAGTTTCTCTTACTTTCAAAAGCCCTGTTTACGGTTAGGCCTTGAAGCACTAGAGATACATTCAGTGCCGAGTGTTTAAATTAGTAAATGCTTTCTTTTCCCTCCTAAGTTTCATATCTAGCCCTTAAAACTGTGGCAAGATGCATCATCCTCATGTAAAAAGTGAAACTTCAGCGGCAGACAGCTTCTGAGATTTCAAGGAAGGCCAATACTCTAGCTGAGCAGTTGCCTCCGAAAGGTTGAAGTCATTCTGGTACTAAATAATTAGTATCTCATAAACAGGCTGCACCTCCTTATTCTCTTTGGAAGCTTTTCCATTACCTTCTATCCTCTCTGAATTTATCAATTTATACACAAAACGGCTTTGACAGCAATCAATTTCAAATTCACTTACCGCTGCAGCAAAATCAACCAATGAAGATGACAAATAGCATGGATGTTGGTCAAAAACACGAAACAAGGCTTAGGTACTGCTCAGTTTTGCAGAATATAGTATGAAATAACTGATCTTCAAGAGCGATTCCAGAAGTTAACTTAAAGAATGCAAAATAAGTAAACTTCCCCAAGAATTGAGACTGATAAATGCAAAAGATTCAAGAACAACCTTACTACCAAACTAAATTCCAAAAAATCAGAAATAATGACTTTTAAATGGCTAGAAATAGACAGGAAACCTAGTTGCAGCCTCTCCCTAGAGCAAGCATTTTTTCTAAAAAGTCTGCTAAATTTTTCAGTGTTCCACTTTGTAGTAGAAAGCTCTCAGAACTTAAACACAGACTCTCACAGAAGTAAACCCTGTCTTCGGATGCATGACACTCTCTAAAATATTAGGTGAACTACCTGTGTCTGGATTTGGCTATGCAACAAAACTAGTACCCAAGATCCTGGGATGACACATTTCAAGATCACTGAAGAACAAAGCTTCTGGTAACTGGAATTTTCAAGGACTTCATGTAGGATCTAGTATTCCATTAATATCTAACTATTAGTATCTGTCATTGTATCTGTCATTAGTAATATAATGCTGGTATTTCCCTAGTACTTGGAAAAAGTTAATATAAAAAGATGGTAGTAAACCAATAGAGGAATATTACAGAAGGGCATCTGATCCAGACAGTTCACCTCTGCCTTACTTCAAACACAACTTCATTTTTTGTTAAATTTTATAGTAGGGAAGATCACATATCAGCAGTATAACTAGGAGAACATAAAAAAAGACATCGAGTTGCACTTCACTCTGGAAACAAAAGCAAAAGCCTGCCATTTCCAGAGTAGGAAAAATAATTATTTGATCCCAAATGCATGAGAAGTAGCTTTGCCTCTCAACATAACAGAAATGGACAAATACTCCTACGATTGCTGTAGTCTCTTGAGAAAAGGATTTCTCTTGTGCCAGCACATAGCTCCATTCAGAGGACTTCTGCCATTACCTTACAGAATCCATCTCACTATTTCTCCTTTTCTTTACGAAAGGTACTTTGCTACAGGTTTCAGTGCTGCAAGGAAGGCTTAGCTTGTAAGTCCCCAAGAAAAACACCATCTTCTAGGAGTACATGAGGATGTATATGCATCATGAAAGCAAGGACTGGTCTTGAATTTTGCTTTCCTGCAGCATCATTGAGAGAATATAGTGCTAATGCTCTTTCACAAAGCTCACAGGATACTTATCTATGCACAAAAGGATACTTATCTATGCACAAAAAAACAGACTGTGGGGGCAAGTCAACTGCATTGACACACTGCTGGCCACACATCATAGGCAGGAACCAAAGAGTGTGTATGTACCATTGGTCTGCACAGGAGCTAGAATCAAAATGGGAAGTGGAGTTGTACGGCCATGTCACTCTGCTGACTGTCAGTTTGCAACACCAGCAAATGCTTTCCTTAGGTGACCTAAATAATGAGAAATGTAAAAATAAAGTATGAAAAATAAATATTCAAAACTTTGCTGCCTTGTTCAACAGTGAATCTATTTACAGTTCTGCTTCTGGCTCAAACCCATTGGAAAAGGGGAGAGGATTGATTTGCAGTCTCTCTAGCAGGCTTACAGAAAGGGACTGGAAACTGCTGGAAAGGATACAAAAGGGCTCAGAGGACCTTATGCAAGACCCCAATTTCTGTATCACTGAAAAGTATTGCAGTGGCTTAACAACTATTCAGCAGGGCTCTAGGAAGTACTCCCAAGAAGGCAGACATTCACTTTACACTAATTTAAAAAAAAAAAAAAAAAAAGGGAAAAAAGGAAACTAAAGGTTGAAGTGGGGAGTCAAGTTTCATATTGACTGTGGGTAGACTAGCATTAAAAAAACCAGCCTGGATATGCTAAGCTCTTTGTCTTTGTAAATCAAAATAAAATTGAGGAAATAAACACCAAATACTGTGAGATAAGACTCTATATTCTTGCAAATACACTAACACTGATATACTTTCAGTAGTACTGATTTTCTCTGTACTTCTATGATCTGAACAGCAGCGTTTGCATGCATTTCCAAACGTTGACCTCTGATCCATGTTTGTCATTCCAAGTATAACTCAGTCTACAGTCAGCTAAAACCATTGTTATCTCAGCAGCATGAAACAGAGATCAAATTTTTTAGACTATGCCCTTTACCTTCTCATTTTGAATTTTTTTCTGATGACAAAAGTAAATGCTTACATCTTTAACATAAAGAGATGTAACATCTCTAAAGAGCTGAGAACATTTGTTCTAATAAGAAGAAAAAACATAATTTCAGAAGATCACAAATCTCTTCTGCAGAGGGGCTCATAAAGAGAAAAAGCAAGAACATTCAGACAAGCTCAAGATTAACTGGCAGATGACTAAATTACTATGCATGTAACAGCAGCTCACAACATACAAGACTTTCCTGCTATCAATACAAGGGACACTGTCAGCTTTAAATATAAGGCATTTTAAAATTTACCCCCTCCTCCCCAAAAGGAATCCAGCTGAAAAAAAGATTAAAAAGTCACCATTACAATAGCTCTTCCCCAGACATGGGTAACTAATGCACAAACATTGTCAGAAGACAGTAAGAGAGTAGGGAGGTAGAGAAGATGACAAAGAAACACCCTCCAAACCTCAGATGCATCCTCATCTCTGTGTAACAGTTCTCAAGAAATACTATTATACAGACCAACAAACAAGCAAGTTTTCAAGCAAAGGAAGATGTTAAAACACCAATTTGATCTTTATGAGTATTAAAAATCCAACCCCCACCCACCATCTGTCATTTTTCTTTTTAAAGAAAAAAACTGAGACAATTTTTCTATTTTGAAAAAAAAGCATTACGCTGTGTGTAGGCTGTAAAATGCACCCTGTGAGCATTGACCAACTGAGGTACCAATGGTAACAAGGATGAAACAGCCTGGAACAAGTGTGAACTAGCCACCAAAGTACACCTCCAGGCAGGGCCTCAGTAAACACTTCAGCATCTAGGACAGGACATAAGTTTGATTCTCAGCTTCTCCCAATTATTTAATGTTATTTGCTTATTCAGGCCCAGCTTAGTATATTGTTTTTCTGCTCCCAGAAAGCCATCTAGTAACTTACTAAACTGAATGTACAGTAGAAGCATTGCGCACTAAGTACATGTTGTACTCAGCAGGAGGTAGGGAATGCTCTCCTTGAAGGACTGGAAAACTTAAGCATGAAAAATATCTGTTGCTTTTTGACATTTCTTCCATCCCACCCTCAAGAGACACCCAAGCTGTGGGGTTTGCCCAAAACGTTCTACTGAACGAAGGAATATTAGAAACTGTCTCCACCCCAACCCCATCGTGGTCAGTGGAGACTACTAAGAAAACTAACTTAAATACAGCAAGTAATGTACTCACAGTTGCTGCAGAGGCCCAAACTTAAACTCAAACACAACAAAATCTCAGGATGTCAATAAAGCAGAAAGACTGGAAAATAATACACTGACTAGATTAAAGCTAGCCCAAGCATGTTACGCATACTAGTCTCATATGTGACTACACCACAGTGACAAGTATGTGCTTACAAATACGAGTCAAGAGTCAGAAGGAATAAAGGTTTCCAGGTACCTGCCATAAAGCCTACTTGACATGCATCTATAGTTACATTCCTGAGATTCTAATCGCCTCTGAAACAGTGATTATTTATTTATTTAAGTATTCTCTGTTTTAGATGGACATTGGCAGCCTGAAATCTGGGACTTCATTGTTTCAGAGAAGGTTAGCAACAAAGATATCAGAGATCCTTTTCATTGCTGTATTGTTAGGATTGTATTCATTAAGCAGAGAGGTGACGGCAAACACGGCACCTGAAGAAAAGTCAAATGACAACGCAGTTGTTGGGGAAAGATTTTTCAGTCTCTTCAGCCTGCATACCTCCAAACATGCAAACTATAGTCATGCAAGTACTGTTAGCATCTGCTCATGTTAATAATTCCAGAATTTCACAAACAAAACCAAGTCATTACCTTTCCCTTAGAGAAGATCGATTTAGCACAGAACTTAGAGAATGCTTCTGAAATGCTGGAGGTGCTGAATGCTCTAATGAAGCAGCAGAATGGGACTGTCTGTTGGGCGGATCTGAGATGCCATCCTCATTGCAAACATCAGAACTGTCAAAGTCTTTTCCATGAGTAGATTTTGCCTGTAAAAAAACCCAACAAACCTTGCTAAATTTTATTATGAATATCAAGATGTACAGTTTTCATGTTTTTATTTTTCAAACCAAAAGGTTAAAGGTTGCACATACATGCAGGAGTATCTGCCTGCTGGGGAAAGAACAAGGACCCTCATTTCATAGAAAGAGCCCTGGTCTAAATTAAATCAAGTGTGAGAGGACTGTGTTGGTATCTAACACATTACCTTATGGCAAAGTCTACTGTAACAGTCCTTTTATCACCTTTTCTGACTGCACAACTTAAAGGCTCACCCTTCCCAGGAATCTCACAGATTCAGAATGATGCCTGAGTCTAAACAACACGAACCTTAGACTTTTTTTTTTCTCCTCATGATTTGCTGTTCCTCAAGGGAAAACTCAGGCCCATCTACTCATCTTCTGCTCACTCTTCACTATACCAGTTACTCCTTCCGTAGTTCCTATTAACCTGAAACTTACCACTAAAACGTCTCCACAGGTTACCCACTTTTACCTGGCATGGGGATTGTTACGGGAGCTGTTTCTCAACGCTGAGGAAAAAACCCAAAACCCACAACAAAACCAGACCAACAATAATCAGGTTGCAGGGTTTTTTCCTCAGCTTTGGGAAACAGCTCCTCTTAAACAAAGCTATATAACATTTCTGGCAAGAAAAAGATACATTCTCTTCAGCCCTGATTTTGTGAGAATCACAAGTGATTAGTGTCATCAAGAACATGATGAATTAACCTGTAGCTCAGCTATCTGCATTCTCCAATGACTGCTCCTAAAATCTACTTTCCCATTGGGTGTGGGCAGAGGGATGGGGGAGATGACACGACCTTAAAATAGCCATCATTTTTAAAAAAAAAAAAAAAAACACAACAAAAAAAAGACATATTTAGCATACTTAGCAGAA
The DNA here is from genome assembly GCF_964188355.1 of Buteo buteo. NCBI lineage: Eukaryota > Metazoa > Chordata > Aves > Accipitriformes > Accipitridae > Buteo > Buteo buteo. The sequence continues at coordinate 35,754,866 of NC_134180.1, forward strand.
ATTCTCTATTTTCTTTTCAGTTTCTCATTTAAAGCCATGGAACAAACCCGAAGTGGCACAATATGTTAAACTTACATGGTACAAAAAACTGCAATCCTTGGTAACAAAAGTTTAGACTCTGACAAAAGTGTGCTTAACATATATCAAGGTTTATCCTTATAATTCCCCTTCTTTCCTCCTCCCTGTTATCATCACTTTTCCTAGCCGTTAGGAAATCTAAGAGGGCATACATAATTAAATGCTTAAACCCACAATTTCTACAGTACTTCAGGCAAAAACAACTAAATGAGGATGGAAAGAATAAAAACACCAAAACCCAAAGGAACCCCGACATTAATCTTCAGATCCATTTACTAGACAAAGCAGCTAAAATCTGAAAAAGGAAGGATGCGAAATAACAGAACAGTGGTTTGCCAACTGTACCAGTGCTACCTTTCGGTACAATTCCAGAATGAAGTGTGCTCTCAGAATAACTGGGAAGGCAAATGCAAACTGCCTTTAAAGGCTCTTCTACAGCCTTGTCACAAGCATTAATGCTAAGGAGAAGCAAGTTCTGTACCTACAGGCATGAATATCTTATAGAGTGTTAAGTTTCACATTTCTATTTGTAAATAATCTGTCAGCAGGCCTAAACTGGGTTAGATCAGATTTAAAACATTCCTTTTCTTGCTTTTGATGCTACAGTAGATAAAATTTCAAAAATACCTATGCAAGACAATCCTCAATCAGACCTTCCCAAAAAACAATGTGTAAACAATAGCACTTCAGAGTACTCACTTTTGCTTTCTTGGGTCTGTAGCTACCGAGAAGAGAAGGATCTGGAGAAAGAAAAACAGGTGCATCCCAGAAGAAATTCAAAAGAAAATCCAAATATCCTAAATTATATGTAATCTTTTACAAAACAGCTTACCACTCCTCCCAAATAGTACTAAAGCAATTTATTACTATTATCATTATACCTTGTGAAATTCTAAGCAGTCTCCTCAGTATATTTCAGGAAATCACTTTCTTTAGCTGAAAACAATGACTTCACATTTAATGGAATACAATGTTTGTAATAATGAATCAGTGTATGCACCATCTTCTGCATAGACAGAAGTGGCACATTTTGTTAAGCTATTTATTGCCTAAATCAGTATAAAATCAAGCTGTACCACTCCCCAAAATTCTCATGTACATTACACTACTTTGCTAATCTTCTCTGAACAAGCTTCCCTATGACCACTTCTCCCTCCTCCTGTCACCTCTTCATTCCTTCCTTCACCACTGACCCACAAAGATGAGTATGAAGCACATGGAAACATACGTGGGGAAACTATTAGGTCCGTATGAGGTTCGAATATTTCACCAATGTCAATACACACCTCATCCCTGAGGGACTGACATTAAATTATGTCTGCCTTCTTGATCAGTTATATTAGTCTCTACTGAACAACCCACACACTGTGACCCAAGACCAAAGAGGTACTTCTGTGTTGTACAGCAATGTAAAGACACCCCTCTATTAGCTACCTGCACGAAAACAAGAAAGGACTAAACTGTACTGTCAGTATTAAGATTTCTAATCCTAGGAATCTGTTTTTTTTCAGAAGTTACAGTTAAGCCTCGAGACACAGGCAAGTGACCAGTGAATCCTCTGGATATTAATAGTGAGGTAGGTTTCGGTCTCCTAACCACTGGCCAGAAACCACCAACTCATTTCGGAAGTATGCAATGGTATCAGGTGATAATAGGTCTGTTACATTATCCAGCTACTACAGATTGGTAAGTATGAACACAAAGGGAAGGTGAAACGTTTAAAATCCTGCACCCAGTGCTACTACAAAGAACAAATGTAAAATAACAAATTCATAACGATTTGCTATATAACAGTTTATAATTGGTGAGGAGGCACAATAAAAATGAGGCAGAGCACACATAAACTAATACTGATGAGACTTATTAAAATCTTCATATTGCCAGACACATGCAATATAATCAAGTTTTAGGGTAATTCCTTAAATTTCTGATCCCACGCCTTTTATTAAACCCTCACTTACTGACACCAATGAATGCTGAAGCAGGTATTGGAGCACAACCTGGATGCTCATTAATAATGGTAAGTCACTGATCCACTACTCACAAATACTGCTGAAATAAACATTATTCAGCAACAGAGCCCTTGAACTTCAAAACGATCAATACTCCAAGCCTGACCAACACACCCACAGACTGTGGTGTAGATCTGCTCCACTATCCAACTCATCAAAACAAATGGAGTGAAACAGAGTACTTGCTTTGACTTTGGTATTTTCTACTCCTACTTTCATATAATGTAGAACTATGTTCCAAGTTCCATGAGGTGAAGAACTATTCAAAACCACCTTTTGCAGCAGTAGCTTATTCAGTATTCTTCCTGTTCTTAGGAAGAAAGAACAGCTTTTTCACCATTATAGACTGATATTTTTATAATAAATAAAAAAAACCCAAAACAAAAACCCCCAAACAAAATGACCTCACTAAACTACTACAGAAAACAAAAGCATTAATGAGAAATATAGTAGAAAATACTGACCATGGTCTACCTTGGTCCAGGCTTCCAGTGCGCTTTCTTGCGTGGGACACCAGATATGAAGTTTAATACCAGGACTTGTTTGTTCAACCTGAAGCAAAAATACGTTAAAATGCTCAGTATCAGTTGTATCAATTCCTATTTTTATCTGTTTTCGTTCAGAAGATTACATCTAGTCCTTTCTGAAATATTTTATTCTTATTTAAATACTATTTAAAACTATTTTCACAACACTTTGCTCATGTGTATTATTAACATTACTGTGCATAAACAAAAACAGTGCTAGAAAACTCTGAATATCATACTGTTCAAAGAAAAAAAATGCAGATAGTTTCTCCTTCATCTATAATGTCTGCAGTCTTTTCCAACAATTCTTGGGATCTCATGTTTATTCCAGATAGTTCAGATCTTACCAAGAGATCTGAATCTCTTCCTGATTAAAAAAGTTACATTTAGCATAATCTAATTTTAATCTTCATGTAATGCAAAATCTCCAGGCCAAAAGAGTCCTCAGCAGTAAAGATGCCCTAAAAGGAGCGTTCTCAATCTAGAAAAGCCATGAGTCAGGATATGGTACACTAAGAGACAAGCTTTTTCTTTTTTGTACAAACATAACCAAGCAATCGAAATCAATAATCAGTGTTTAAAGATGCTATAATTAAACTGTGAACTTCACCTATAGATCAAAAAACAGAAGAATTGATTAAAAGGAGTTAAAAGAAAAATATCTGAGAGAGAGATAAACAGTAGGTTGATGAATGATTAATGCATTATTAAAGCTAATCTGAATCTCTAAAAGGTACCTATATGTAGAATAAAACTTGGAAAACAATTCTAAAATTTGACAAGTTATCATTAATTCATTTGTACATAAACTAGAAAAAAATTAAATAAAGTGAGAAGCAAACTAATTAAACACTGAATTATCTCAATGGCTGTGACAAGCGTCCAGAATTGTAGACAGATCATAATGTCATAGCACAGAATCAGAACAATCCCTTTTCTGCCCCTACACATTCAAAGTAGTTTTCTAAAAATAAAGGATTGTTGCAACCATAAGAAAAATGCAGAGAAAAAAAAAGTAACATGAGAATATGATCCCCCAAGAGGCTGGGAAACGTGGCCCCTTCGTATTCGAGCACCTAAACACAGTTTCCTTAAATAAGTACCTAATTTCAGAATAATTTTTCACATACAGTTAGCAAAAAGTCCTTATGTGGGTGCTAAGGTGCTAAAGTCAGGTTGGTTATGAACTCCAAGTCAAAGCATTAGAGATGTAGCTCTGAGCAAAGGAAGTGTTTCAAAGATCACAGGATGCCAACATAAAAAAAGTTGAAAGAGAGGAAGTGTAAGTGTTCGTAATGTGACTAGACACTCTTTCTTTAAAGTCTTATTCAGGAATTTTTAATACTAATATCAATTACTTCCAAGCTGAATTTATACACCTATTATCCTGTCTAGTGCACTGGAAGAAAAGAAATGGGGCCTCAGAGAATTTAACCAAGATATTCATGAAAGAATTTGATCTTTGTCTGTTACTAATGCGGATAAAAGAAATTTTATTTTAGTTAATTTTACATTTAAATCACTATGTGACAGACTGTTAAGGAGAGAAAAATTATTCATCTAAACTAAGAGCTGAATGAATTTCTGGAGCAGTATTTAGTGAAAGAACAATATTTGATCTGAGCTTAAGCTGGAAGCACTTTGGAAAGAATACAAACCCGTCTAACTACAAATGGAGGTTTATCGGTTTCTCTTCTGAATTCATAAGGACCAAGGTTTAAATGGGCCAGTCGTTGCCTGGCTTCTTCTGATAGCTCACACATTCGTCTTTTTGTGTATGGAGATGGAGAACGTGATTTAGAAGCTATTGTAGGCTGCTCGTAGTTCTTTGTTGCTAAGTTGTGTCTGCTTTTCTCAGGTGAAACAGTATTTTTCTTTGGTAACTGTGTTTGCAATTTTCCATTTGGGGTTGAGTGATGTACCCAATTCAAATCACCCTAAAGTGAAAAAGAGACGTTATCTGGTTTGACAGCATGCAGAACAAAGATCACCGAAAATAATGCAAACAGGGAACTAATAATTTAAACAGAAATAGACGCCATGTCAGCTGAAGCTCCCCTCACAAAACTATAATCAAACAGCAATTTAAAAAACAACAATGGATTTACCATTTTCTCTGAAACCAGAACAAGGTTAAAACACACATTACTACATGTTAGATGTTAAGTATCTAATACTTACCCAATTAGTTTTCTCACACAGTTAGTGTGCAGAGACTGTAAAAAAAATTAAACTGAATTTTGTCACAAGTTCATTTAACACAAACTTTACCTGGATTGGACATACAGAGATTTGAAGCATTTTTTCATCTGTTTAAAGTTTTTTTTAACCTTTGAATTTCTTACCCTTCAAAATAAAATACATAGATTAAAATAGAAGCCTATTTAATAGTTTCAATTATATACATTTAGAGTTGCCTAAAGCCTCACAAGAAGCATAATTACATTCTCTGAAATGCATATTTTCTTGGATCATGGTGAATTTACTAGTTCTTTAAAGAGTTATAATCAAGAAGCTATGTTTAGCAAAAAACCCCAACACTTCCCCCCCAAAAAAACCTTTAAAGACCATCTTCAAAAGATCCTCTCAAATCAAGAATACTTTTGCAAAGGAGGAGGCAAAGCAGCTGTTTATTTGTACAACTGGCACTTGACATCCAAAATACGGATTTTTGTAGCTAAAATTTATAAAAATCCCACCATTATCAAATATTGCCTTAAAAGTCTATGTCTGAGTTGACGCTGCTTTTAAAGTACCTACAGACAGCAGAATAAAGGAAAGTGGAGGAACAACCAACCTCACCACCGCCCTTCCCACCACATAGGATGGGGGTGGTGCTGTTGTAGTTTTTGTTGTTGTCATTACCAGCAAAGGCTACCTAACAATCAGGACTGACACCACCTCCAAGTAATCATTAACTTCTTCAGTGACCAATTTAAAATTCTGGGAAACTGCTTGCAGCATCGATGTTCTGTTTGAAATACATTATCACTCCTTTGTAATTCCTGGCATTAAATGAGCATTCAATTACTCTACAAACTTTATAGGTCAAGGCACTCTAGATTATACAACTCTTATCAGGCTACTTAGTCAGCAGCATGTTTTAACTTTGAATACTGCAGTATGGATAATTAGGGGTTTTGGTCAAATTTGGCCCAAAAATCACAGGTTATAAAAGATATAAAATGATGGTATAGCAAGACTTTTCTTCCTGTTAGAAATTCTTTTTCAAGCTTGAGGAAGTTGACTTTAGTGTTAAATCTGAATGTTGCATGCACTACTTCAGTTCAGAGGAACCCAGAAATAAAATGTCCAGCTTGCCTTCGAGCCTTTCCCTCTACACCCAACAATGAATGAGGCTGAGGTTGTGTGTTTGTTTTGCATCAACATAGTTTGAACCTGGCATCACACAGACTATTCATGCCACTGTCTTTCTCACGCCTGTACTAGCACTTGTGCAGGTGGTAGTGAGCTAGAGTATGGAACTGGACCAAACAAAACCAGACCTAGCTCTCTAAGATTAATTTCAGTTTCACCAGAAATGTGAATTCTGGCTTACACCAATCGTGAAACTAGACCTTCACTGCAACATATGCAAATTTGATATGCCATTCATAACATACTAAATACTTTTAAGGACATTTTAAATTTTAAATCAAACTGCCCTCATTGAAGTCACCTTCAGTGAAGTTAGTTTTCTGACAATGACAATTTTCACTGATTTTTTTTTTGTTTATCTAAGTGTCCCAATACATTTTGTCTGCTAAAATTGCAAGAAACTTCTCAGTGAACTAATTAGCAATGCCACAAACAGGTCAAAGTCACGTAACCGTCTTTGCACGCAAGCCTTCCTGACAACCGCTCCATTTTAATGAACCTGCACCATTTTTCAATAACATAGCAAAAAAGGGAGGATGTAAGAGTAACTTTATGTGATAGCTTGTGCCAGGAATCCCAACAAAAATTCCAATCCGTGAGACCAGAGAAGCGTGCTACCAAATGAACAAAAGCATCAGAGAGGGTTTTTTTTTTTTCCCCAGTCTCTTCAGCTACTTCACCTTTAATTTTGCTCATTGCAGAAGCAGCATTTCCAGATTAATATTGGTGACAGCCTTTGCAACAAAAATCTTCATTACTGTTACTGATATCATTATGGAAAACAATTAAATTAATTGGTTTGTTTTTGATAATGTACCTTCTCTTGACTTCACCTAGCTTTCATTGTCCTTAATTTTAAGTGTCAGTAAAAAATGGTGAGAAGGCATCTTCCCACCTACAAATACACCAGGGATTGACACTTCAGCTGATCACAGAACATAGCAGCTGATAATTGTTTCAGATTCAAGGAACTCTCAGCATTTACTGTCATGCACCAAACCCACTCTTTACTCATACTTGATTAAAAATTTAATCAAGTTGTCAAGCACCCATGATAACTGCTTTAACCACAACAAAAGAATGAGAAAAGTTTGAAGTGAGCAGCACATGTAAAAATTGGAACCAAGGCTATCAATATTAAATCTAGAAATTAAATTGCAAACAATTTAATTATGCTAACCTGTATATGACTCCTTCCTGAGCTTAACAGACTTTCTGTAATAAGGGAGCTTGTAGAAAATCTCAATTTTGGTGCAATTCCCTAGAAGAGAGACAATAATTGAACATCAAGCTCCAACTCAAGATAAAGGGTATCAAAGAAGTAAATGTCACCTAATGTAACAAACCATTCCTAATTTTCAGCCATTTCCTTTGTTAATTTCAGCCTTTAATAAAGATAATTAGAAAAGACAGAACAGCAACGGTAAATGTCAAGATGCTAACATTTGCATTTCTGACAATTCAATTACAGATGATTATATTGCTTTTGTACAACAATTAAGGTCTGACTTTTATTTCAATACATTTCTTTGTCAAAAGTACTTTTTAAAGATTTTTTTCACGCCATGCTATGTAGCATCAATAAAAATTCCAGTCATGCTCTAGAACATTAGAGTTAATGCCTAAGTTTCATTAACGCTAACTTTGGAAACTTATTTATAAGTACTCTCAATTGTACAATCTTTTTTGTAAAAACATTTTGAAAATTAGTCAATTGCACTGCAAATAACTACTCATTTGTAACAGCATGATTAAGAATACCCTTTATTCTATAACTATTAGAGCAAAGTCTGATTTCTGTGGATTGTCTCCCATATTCTATTATCATGTTCCACTTCCTCTCAATCCCCCCTTACACATGTGGATGGCAAAAGGCAGCCCTAGCTTGACCAATTTGGAATCAGTAGCGTCCAGCTGGGCCTCCTGGTCAACCAGTACACAGGTAGCAATGGCTGGCAGGTCCTTCTGTCTTTACAGGGCTAACAGTTTCTGTTCAACTCATCTTCTTTTACTGCAGCCATGTCTAGAAACATAATACCTCTCAGAGCTCTATTTCCTGTTAGATTTAGCTAGAATTGGCCAATGTATACAAAATTTCCTGGGTGCAAATGGCAGAGATTATGACACACAAGTGTTATTTCCTAAACCAGCAACATTAAAAAAGGCATAAAAGAACTAAAGGCCACATACACTATAAACAAGTGGGAATCACCTATGTGCATCTTACACAGCTCTGCAGAAGCAAAGAGGGAATCAAGGGTCCCTAGAACTTTCTACCCTCTTCTTCCAACACAGACAGAGTTTGCTGCCCCAAGGCATCTGCGTGCATGGGCATCTGTGCACATGAACACACAAAATCACTTGGAAATGAAAAGAAGCTGGTCTGTTTGTGACTCTACCCCATATTCTTAAGAATTAGCAGGAAATTTATGAGTGAAAGTCTACTGCTAACCAAAGTATTCTCTACCACCTGCCCAAACACATACTGATTTCCCATAAGGGAATATGATCTGGCGCCAGGTTAGATTATGGAAATGAAATGACAAAAATGCCAAGAAAGCTCAGTCATAGCAATTAACAGAGTCCAGGATTCAATCAAGTTAGGTTATGGCATATAAAACAGATTTTAAAACTGACCATCTTTAATCAACTCATTTTTATTACTAATGAATTGTCAAGTGCTATCAACAATTTAAAAAAGGACACATCAGAATCAGTAAGTCTTCTATAAAAAGCAACAACAGAGCACCTACTGCTCTCACAGAGACTGGGAATGATTACCGAATTGTTAAATGCTCATAGCTAAAAAAATCACACAAAACCATGGTTTCTTTAGAGAAATGGTTTGTGGAGAGGGAATACAGGATGACACTCACATACATAGGCATGGATATGACAAAAGTAACTTATAGGCCAAAAGCAATCAGAGTTCTGCTATTTTCTGCAGTTCCCAAACTAGGGATTGCTGCAGGATATTCAATATAGTATTATGTAAAGACTGCCATATAGCCCCAAACATAACTGTAAATGAAAATCCAGCCAGAAAGTTTTTGGGATCTGTTCTTCTGCCTCCGGCTTAGTGGTATCTGCAGCCCTGACCAGGCTTGTCAGTCTTTCCGTACCAGTCATTAAACTGAAGTGACATGGACATAATATTAATTTGATCATAGAAAAACTGTAAAGGTGGTTCATATTTAGAAGAACACAAGTTAGAAAACAAGTCTAATATATGGTTTTGACTGTAAGGAGCATGTGTACAAGTCTGTAGCTTAAAAAAGTATATATGAATATAATAGAAGGTCTTGTATCGGTATGCTAACAAAAGATAGCATAACTAAAAAGAAACTGTTTTAAGTAACGTGGCAAATGCTGCATGAGAGTGGGGAATTGAGATAAGAATGTCTGTAAAAAGTCACCACCAGTCAACGCTTAAACATATTCTGAAAGGCAAGGGTTGCAGAGAAATACAGAAGAGCCAGCAAAAGCCTCAGCTGGGCAACACTGGACCAGGAGAGATAACTTGAGGCACATCTTGTATGCGTATTGTGTTTGTAAGCCTCATAAGACATTTAGCCAGAGACATTATCAGCCAAGTGCCAGATTTCTGGAGGAGTTCTGATCCTCTCAACTTGGGATTTCTTCCAACTGGCAGATTAGCAGTGTTAATCAGACACTGCTTGTCACTGCCTATCTGAACTCCACAACCGCAACCTTGCTGTTGCTCCCTTTATTTTTTTTAATAAAAGACAAATTTATTGTGAATCAAAGTGCCAGTGAAGCACAGCTGTCAGTCAATACTCAACATCTCAGCTAGCTATAAATAACTTTTCATGTGGGACGAACATGGCTTGACTAGCATGGGAATACTGTAAGGGTTCTCACAACCTTTTTTAACACTTTCCCTTTTGCTTAGCATTCACATTCAGTGCTTGGTGCTGACAGAGTTAGCAGGAGATACTTGCCAGTAAAGCTTAGAGACCACTAGGAGATGGAGGCGTTTGAGACCACATTTCTACTGGAAGTAAAAATCCTCTCACAGGTATCCCATTTGGCAAGCAAGGAGAGGAACCTCAAGTTCTTTTTGGGAGCCTCGCTCCAATTCCATCAAACACAGCTTCTTTATTATTCCTGAAATTGGGGTCAGTGTGCCAAAATCCTTTCTTAAACTGTTCTTTCTGCAAAGGAGATGGAACGGAGCAACAGATGCTTCTGCAGTCCTCGTTCCAGGGCAGAGATGGATTTAATTTACACTGCTCCCAAGGACATGGAAGTATATTTCTGTCTTATATCAGCCAACTTTTTAAAGCTACTACAGTGTCATCATTCAGCTACACATCCAAATGACTCTGATCACATCTTCTCACAACTCACAAATTATGGCACCTTCTCTTTACTAGAAAATACATAATTTTTGTATTAAAGAACTCAGTCCAACAAACTTCTCTAGTGGCTCTGCTTCTACAAAGCTTCATTAAATTGCATTTATAAAAAATTTGAAACCAGTTTGCTAAATGAGGTGGTATTATTACTACCTCCCTATCTATTCTTTCTCAACACCAGGAAAGTACCTATTCTTTAAGTAATATGGAAGCAATACAGTCCTACCCCCTCCCTTGAGCCACCACTAACATGCATAGGATAAGTCATATCAAAGAGATGCTATGGCCAAAAAATAATGGTTATTTTTGCAGGGACAGTTTAAGCTGCCACAGAACTATACATTTTGTACCACAAAATCACAGCTTTAATTAATTCAAATGTAACACAGCATTAGACACCAAATTAGCACTTCTAATTGCAAGTGACCGGGCAATTTCCAGGTGACTGGGCAATTTCCAGGTTGCCCTTGCAGGGAAAGATTATACTAGCTAAAAGATATCAATGACCTTTAACCAGCATTTCCCTCCTGCCATGTGTTTTTAATCCAATCACAATGGACAGGGCAACTGAGTCCCTATCTTCCCAATCCAAATGTCCTGCCATTCTGCTAGTAAAACTTAACCAAAATAAGACAAACAAAACAAACCCCAAACACAAATCTCCCACATCATCACCATAATCTTCAAAGTGCCTTCCTGAGTTATTCCACTGACACCCAAGATTCAACAGCCAAACTCTACGAAAGGGCAGTGTGAGATGAATTCATTTTCATTTACTATGTATTTGAGCCCCTATCTCCAGAAAATTAACATTAATTCATTGCACTCATTCTGCCAATTAGTTGTTGTTTACGACAGCTTTTTTGAAACTGTAGAAAAAGCACTAAATGAGTGTGAATGGCCTGAACAGACCTTAAGAAACAGGGTTTGGAACTGAAAAACAATCATGCAGCACTAAGCTGTATTTCAGTTACTTACTATTTTAGTGGTGATCTTGCACCACAGGGAGGCCCACAAGTCAGATGGCATGGCACTATAAGCTTGTACTGGCTGTCACCGTCCTAAACAGTACAAAAAGTAGTCTGAAACAAAATGCTACAAAGACAGACTGCGAAGGAACAGTACATGGTTTATCTGTTGAGAACCGTGAAGTTGATAGGACATCTCCCTCTTCTCTTGCATCCCTTCAACTACCAACTGCACCACAGATTAAACTGAACAGAAGACATGTCACAGTGCCACACTGCAAACCAAGTGCAAACTAACTTTTTCACATTAAATAATTTCTTGAAGCATTTTGAAAAAAGATTATACCTTCACCAAAGTTCAACTGTAGATTTGTACATTCAACACCTGAAATGGCAAAATCTGTCAGAAGTAATCACTTCTCATTTGAAGTAGTTCAAGGGGTTTCTTCAGTGAAACACACTGTATCATAAATACAATCCACAGATATTCACTCACTGTAAAAGAAGAGGACCTCTTCATTAAAATCTCACGATCTAAACCATGGTGCCCGTGGGTAAGCTTAGGGTCAGGGAACAGGAAATCTCTTGTATTTTCTTCATATGTAGCTAGAATTTTTCCTACTAAAAAGAAAATATATGCTTTGATTGGAAAACAGATAAAGCCATAGAGTACAGACATCACACACAAGACCATATTGAAACTAAGATAAATTTTGTTCTTTACAAATTAACAACATGGCTCTAAAACTTGTATCACACTAGGAAATAACCTCATCAGGTTAAATCATCAGCAGAAATGGGCAGAATCTACTCTGAAAGTATGTTTTACTGTTATTGTAAAAAAATTATAGAACAGTTAATACAATCTTCTTTAAGAGACATATAAGAATTTTTCTCTAGGCAATTCTTCAGTAGTTCTCCTCTTTCTTTCCCTTCCATGCCACAGAAGAAACTAGTTGGTTTTTTAATGGCAGCCAATCCCTTATGAAAAAATTTATCATTCCATATTACAGTAGTAGTAATAGTAGGCATAGTAGTAAAACGAAACGCAAGCAACATCAAAATCATTATCTCAAGATTTTCTTACTATGCTGGTTTCCTACTTTTTAAAAAACATATTTTCTTTAGGGGAAAACCTTGAATGTATATTATAAAAAAATTTAAATTGTGCTATTGCAGTCATCTTGTAAGCTTATGTTGGGCTGTATCACACTTATCTCTGACCCCTGAAAATTAAATTCCTTACCCAAGATCTTTTACCCTCCCACAACAAAAATCCACATTCAGTACATTTCTTCAAGTAAACAGTCTGGTAAGTTACCCGAGAGAAGCAATCATTTCCTTGAAAGTACTAAGGACAAGTGACAGAGAGTGCTTTTAATACCACAGTTTCCAAATGAGTCCTCTTTAAAACTTGACTTTATTTCCAATAAAATGCAGATTTACATTATTCATGGGAACACTTGAATTTCATTAAAATAGATTTTTATAATCACACAAACCAATAACAGAAGTACGACAAATCGCTATTTATTATCTTCACATATCCCAAGAGACCTATAATACTTATAGTGAGGATAAGAGTTTTCCCAATGGTCACCATTAAAATGGAAGGAAAAAAGTGTCATTCTGAGAACAAGATTATGCACTCTGAAATTTCACAGACAGCCACTTTGCAAGTGAATTGTGATGCAGTTAATAAGTGTGCACTGGATGATTTCAGTTTATATTCCATTTTTAAAATATTATCACTTTCCTAAGCCTGAGTATGATACATTTCAATATTCAGTTATTATTCTCTTTCAAGAATGAGATCCTCTTGATCTATTAACATTTTATATTCAGAGGACTATTTGTTGAAGAGCTTTCTATGTTGTTTGTGAGTTGGAAAAAGTGATTGTGCTGTAATGGGCAATGTCCTCATGGAAATTCACCTATTAAACTGCATAATTTATGAAGAGACTGATACAATACCTGGAGGAACAAGCTGTATTAGTTCAAGTACTGCTGTGTCAACTAGAAAGGAAAAAGTTTTTTCATGAGTTAAAAAAAACTGAAGTGGAAAGTAATTCTCATAGTCAAGAAAATGGCTCACTGATTTAAGCTTCATAGCACTATACATAGCTGCACTATTTCCACTACACCAACAATAAGAAAAAATTAAGAACAGCTTGCATAAATACCACAGAGGAACACAATGGCATTAGCAGTGTACAAATGACAACTCTAAATTTGACTTAGAACTTGGTAAGTTCTATCTGCTGCCAAGTTTGTCCTTCTTTTAAAGAAGAAAATGCAAGCTTTGCCACTTTTTCAGGTAACTAACTCCCAGTATGAGTTGCTGGAGTTTGAGTTCAGGGTCAGTGTTGTCTCACTACAATTCATTATGCTCCACATGTGGCAAGACATGTAATTCTCTTAAAAAATAAAAAGAATAATTATACAAAAATCAGAAGTTTATGCTTCTATTATTTGAAAATTAATGAAATAAATGATCAGGTAAAGGATCCATTACCTATCTGGATAACCACATGGATTTTCCATTAATTATGACTTTTTACCCTTTTCCTGTTCTAAAGCATGTGGCATACACTTCTAGAGACATTTTGTTAGCTAACAGTATTTTTGGTAAGTTACTAGTAACCAAAGATAGCAAAAAACCTCTGCCTGCACTGACAACAAATTTTCTATTCTGAAAACCCACTAGTGCTAGGGTCCCACTTATTTAGTACATGATATACTACATTGGTTACCCACTAGCTTTTCAGAGAACAGGCTCTTGATAGAAAAATTATCACATACTTTAAACCTCCAAAAAGTTTTTAGAGCCCATACATGCATGACATTAATGCATACAACATAGTATTCATAAAAAGCAGAACCTACTTTCCAGTAACTCCACAAGGTCTCCAGGATCAACTACATCAGCAAATGCCTGGAAAATAAATTAATAAATAATAATAACGGCACAGTTGAAGTAATCAGATGGACCTCTGGGGAAAGAGAAGGAAAAAAAAATAAAAATCAATATTCTTCCTTGCTTCAGATGGTTGCCAAGAGTCCTATTCCTACTGGAAAAATAAAGGAAACTGAAATTATCATTTGGCGCATGATCAAATTCATTGAAAGCTAGCAGTTCTTGCCATATGCTTTCTAGCCATTCAGGGTTACCTCTCCATATTTAAATTAGGAGGTATTGTGAAGAGTTGAACACATAGAGGTAAGTATTGTCTGAGAAAATTTCAAGAGACAAAGATAAATTGCTGAATATACTAGAATTCTGATAGATGAAGAATATGTTCTTTAACATATTAGTAATGCTTTAAGCTTCATTTTCATGGAAGTGACTATTCATGTACAGAGTACTGTTCAGGGTTTTTTTTAACCTGAATCCCATGTGAATAGATGGCAAGGAATAGGGGAGGATGTTGCAGTGGATATTCAGAGGCTAATAGGCTTCCCCCTAACTCTGTACAAAAGTCTCATCAGAGTGGTATAGATCACTTCGCTGTTCAAGGTACCAAACACTAAAAAACACCAAATATTGGTGCTCCACAAATATCTACACCTATTCAATAGCTATTTGTAAGAAGACAGATAATATTCTCAGCTTTCTTGTTCACCTCTTTTGTAAGCAGATAGATCCTGCTGTCTTGGAGTTCCCCTAAATTACAATGAAAACAGTATTCAGTACATTTCCCTTACGTAGTTTGTGGTATGTTTGCCTTTAAAGAACTATAGTCTTTTTTACTCTTCAGTAGCTGGTGAAATTATCACTGTTTGTATCTTACTCACATCACCAGAGCATCACTGATGTTTACTCAGTCTGGTTTTCAAAGTGCTGGGGGATGCTTAAAGGAAAAGAACTAGAAAGGGCAAAGTATTATTATTCATAGGTAGTCAAGAAGCCAGATCATATCTGTAAGATACTGTGTTTCATTATCCCTGTGGTACTAATAATGAAGCTAGTAGGGACTCAGAATATGTGATAAACAACCATAAATTATAAGGCCAGAGTACCAACCCGGGAATTCTGGTGACAAACCATGAAAAAAGCATCTCAAAGGGAAAAAGATGTCACCAAAAAGGCTTGAGCTGCTATTCTATCTTTCTACTAAATTAAGTTGACTCTCCTATATCACACAGTCTTTGTTCTTCACCTTGCCATAATTCTTAGAGCAACAACATTCCATTCCTTCCAAGCCAGGAAAACAGACACAGAAAAAGGACAGTTCACAAAAGAATGAACAAACACCTAAAAAGTCTCATCATACATTATAATCTTCAGTACGCATAATTCTTCAGTCACCATGTGGATAATATAGGCACACACCTCCCCTGTGCTGAAGAGAAGCAGGAGTTATAATACTGTGCCATCCTCAGTGTGATTACTTGTGCTCAGGGGCTTTGCAGTGAGTTTTTGTGGAGTTTGGGATGGGTTTTATTTGGCTTGTATTAGCTCTTGACATTATCTTACCTTTTCAAACACTAGTTTTTCTTGAAATAAGAGTGGAAATGCTGCAGGGACGCATTGAGTTTTTTTGTACTGCCCAAGTACAGACACACTGAGATAAAGTTCCTCTTTGTCTTTCAGCAGCACTCCGGGGCAAGTTATCTGTAAGAGTAACAAACACATTCATTAAACAAACTCAACTTCAGTTATAGAAGTAATGTCTGGTTTCAAGATAAAAGTGAAATGGTCAAGGCTGAAATGGTTGATTTCTGAGAGTCAGATTGTAACAGACTAGATAGAGTGAAAAAAATTCTTCTCTAAAGCAATTCTGTTGGTACAGACTGACCAGGAAAAATAGTCACCATTTTAAAATAATCAGGACCAAATTCTTCTTACTGTAAGTAAAGATACTCTATTGCCTTCAACTAAAACTAAACCCTGGTATCCCAATCCCAGGTTAATACAGTTAAAAGGCATGCATTGACTATATAAGTTAATCATCACGGGTCACATCAGGTTCTATATGAAGAGTCATGTAGAATGAAGTCTACGTGATGCCAAGACACAAAAACCCATCCAAATTTTAGCCTAGCTACAGAGAGAATGAAGCTGGGAAATGTACATGCTTAGATACCCATAGTCTGTCCAGCCACCCACCAGAAAGGGCAAGTTTATTTACAAATATTATACTAACTTTGCCTTCTAAAATGTAAATGAGGAAAAGCAACTGTTGTTCCGTTACTGTCAGACACACAGCACACAAAGTTTTATCTGAGAAGTCTGGCCACCTTGGAGGGTACTCAAGGCAGGGAAGGCTCCTCATTAGCCTGCCAGATACTGCCACTAATCTCAACCTTCTCTGGACAACTCTTATTCTTTAAGTAAGAAGAAGTTGGTATGTTTTTAAAGCTCTGATGAACATCAGACATTCTTACTTGTGTTTTCACTGCAAGGATGTACACAACTCATTGCAAAACTATTTGCTGTTTTCTCCAAGCCACATGGTTTTATTCTGTTACCCAGCCAGAGAATAGTCACCTTTCACTTCAGTTCTACTGCTCACTTTTTATCGCAGTATAATAAATATGAGGTTGTCTCTTCCAACATAAGGTTGCTGGAGAAAGTGTTCAGACTTTCAATTGCCAGGTAGAAAGACAAAGGAGAGTGACAGGAATTAAAATAAGTGGTTTGGTTACAGTCTTCTACTCCCAAATGAATGTTTTACTTGAGAAATCCTAACTGGATTTAAAAGAAAACTATATAAACAGCAGAAAAACAGCCTCAGGTGAAAGAAATAACAGAAACCAATGTGTAATAGATTATTATAGATACAGTATAAGCTAAAAAAAATAGCTTCTATTCATAAATACCTGAGGAGGAAAAAAAAAAAGGGGGGTTCCTCTCCATGTAAACAAGGGCTTCAAATCTGCAAGAAAAGTGCCAGAATAATAGATATCCCAATTGAAACAGACTGTCAAGCATTAAACAGCTTGGATGACACTCATGCAGTTGCAAGTGTGAATAGGAGTGAGTGAAAGAGACAGTTTTCATTCATACAAGGCAAGATCCCCCAAACTACATACAAGTCATATTAGCTTAGTTCTCGCTTTTCTTCTTGATATTTTTGTAGAATTTACAGTAATTTTTAGCTGGGGTTTTGTGCCTTTTGCCTCAGAGAAGGCAACGAATATTTGCCTATTGATTGAGATGAAACAGCAGAGTTTTTAAGACATTGGAGAGGGCAAAACTGCAAACAACAGGTGCTATTTATTCTGGCTAACCTGTAAAAGAAAATACATTCTTACAAATGTGCATGTGGGGCAAGACAACACATGTGGAAACTTGTGTTTCTACTACCCTTAAGACAAACTGCACAACTCATTGCCTGGGCTGGAACACCAAGTGTACATGTTCACGTAACTTTAAACCAGCTCCAAAAATGAATCACACATGTATATCCGCAGTTCATGAAATCTGTGTTGTACTATGTGATGCATGGAGCTGTGTAACACTGAGGAGACAAACTGAAGCTCCTATCTGACTGCAAACTGTTCAGGCAGGATGAGGGACCATTTTATAAACCGTAATAGTATTATCTATGGATCAGCTAAGGCAGAGGGATAGCAATGTTGCAATTAGCTGATCTTACAACCGATCAGGAGAACTATGATAAATGTCTAGGACAGTGTTACCCTGGACTTCTCTGCTGCAGTTCCCAGGAGGATGGAAAATGTGTACCAGCCCTGTTGCTGGGACATCACAAATAGCCATAAAGAGATCACTGAATTCATCTCATGGGAAGGAACAGAACTCTACTGATCCACAACCCCCAATGGCATTTGGTACACACAGTCCTAAAACTGTAGCTGCATAGGTAACCGATGAAAAAGGCAGGCCTTGAAAAATCCCTTTAATTGTCCATTACCATCAAAACAAGAAGAGTCCCCAGTGAAGGGCAATGGACAGTATTAACTTCTGCTGAGCGCAAGCTTCTAGATAGAATAGCATCTTGGACTTAGAGTTGCAAAAATAATCTTCTCAATGTGAAGAGATGCCATTTTAGTCTCCTTACCTAGCAGTAATCCACAATGCTATTAATTCATCTTAGTGCTTAAAGCTTTACCTACCTTCACTGCCGCATTTGTGAATTCTCCATGTAGCAATGACATGAAGAATAATGTGAATTTCATTCTCTTGCTACATGAGCAATCTAAATGCCAGCAGCAGAGGTAGGAACCAAAATTAGTCTCAAAAAACCAAGTAACAATAAAATCTTAGTCTGAGCAATCATGAATTATTCCATTTCAATTAATGGCAGGATAAACCTAGTAAGGTCTTTAACTAAAGTCTTCCATTTTAGAAGAGCAGCCTTTCAGAAATGAAGAAAACCAGCAGTGAGATAAACCAAAGAGCTGGTGGACTCAAATCGGAAAAGATCTTAGAATTTCATTACGTCAAAAGGAGCAAAACCCATCCGTATCCTGAAGCACGGGAAAAACAAAGAGGACAGAACTTCTGACACAAGGGGGTAGGTTTCAACAAGTGTTGACAAAATACACAGAGCATTGTAAAAGAACGGGAAAAGGAATCAGAAATTTGGACAAGACTTTAGTCACAAAACAATCAAGGAGAAAACAAGTGGACACAAATATACATCAACTGAGATGTGAAAACTAGCACATCTACGTCCCAAACACAAATGAATATTTTGCCTTGGTTTTAATGATACTTAATACAGGAGCAAAAAAACAACTTAAAGAATGAAATGATGGAAACAGAAGTTACCCAGTATGCACTAGGCCTGGACCAAGGAGCCACAGGGAGGGTGAATCATATTCAGCCCAGGTTCTAAAAGTATGTGATTTTTCTTGCTGGACCTACACATAATTAAAACCTATGTTATGAAAACAAGGATAGAACCATCTGCTGAAAAATAACAAATGCAAGGCCTATGTGAGGCTGAAAAAGATATATGAAAAATTATAACCCCATCAATCAGAATATTTAGATACACATAAGTAAAGAATAAAGATATGGAGGAAAACATGACTAGAAAAAAGCCCAGCAGTGCATGTTTCATAAAAATAGATCACTCAAGCAAAACATTACATTTTCTTGAAAACCTGTTGTCTGGACAAAGGCTATCATACGGTGCCACATGAGAAATTATTACTTATGATGCAGAAGATGGGAGTTAGTATGAAAGTCCTAAGGTGGTACAGAAGTAGCCAAAGGACAGCATCAATAATGTGTAAAACTGGGAGGCATCAAGCTAAGGGTTACTATTAAAACCATTCATCTCTATATCCTGGGATCCATGCTTTTTAATATTTTTAATGAGCCTGACACAAGAAGTCAGAATGTTCTCATGAAATTCTTCCAACTAAAATTCAGAAATCATCAGAGATCAACAAAAAGATATAAAAAACCCCTGTTTGCGGGACCACAGTAATAGAGATGAGATGCACCTACTGTGTGTTAACAACAGCTTTTGCTTTCACTGGAGGGGCTAACCTTCAAAGCTGGCTGAGAGGAAGATGATGAGTGTGTTAATAAATGACAGCATAACTGCAGTGCAGCTGTGAAGAGACTAATATTAAGACATATAGGATGAATGTTAGACTTTTTTTCCCTGACATCACCTAAGGCAACAGTAAGACTCCATCTGGGATGCTGAAATCAATTCCAATCCTGATCGATGCAAATTCAAAGTGGAAAAGTAGCACCCATCCCTAAGATGATCAGAAGACTGGTGAGCCTATCACACAAAATACTACCAAAAGAACCAGGTCTCTTCAGCTGACAAGGATCAATTGTGAAATGACAGAATGGCTGCCCCAAAAATACATCAAGAGAGCAAACACCAAGCAAGGAAAAAAAATATTTAAGTGAAAGGCCCGTGCTGACATTTGTGTAAGAGTAGGGCATCAACTAGCCAGAAGGAAATTTATGCTGGAAAGTTTTCAAACTGCCACAAGACTGAAATGCTGAAGTAGGCTCTAGTGCGGAAAAAAGGCAAACCGAGTGTTCAAAACCAGACTAAATACACTTATTAAAAGGGTTATCTGAGAGAAATTATATAGCATAGCAGGGATATAACTGAATGACCCACATGTGCTGAAAGGGGCACTCATATCTGTGTTGTAGATTTCCTGTTCTGCCCCTTTCCACTATTATTTGTAGTCTTAAGAGCAGGGTGAATAACAAATACCCCACAACTGAAGAAGCATGACCCTGGAGGAACGCCTTCCTGTACTCTCTCCTGAAACACGAATAGCTCACAGCAGTAGGAACAGAAAAGAAAAGCACATCCGCTCCTTTCCTGGAACCAAGCAGGCCTTTGCATTATGAAGACAAACACTAGCTGTTGAGACATCAGAGCAACACCATTAAGGTGATACTCTCACCATCTATGTGTAGAAATTCACAGCTCTGTTTTAGAGCAGCCACAGAAGTTTGGGAACAAAAGTGGCTAAGCGGTCAGGAATACTGGGTCCATTTCCCAGTACCTACTTTCTGCATCTGCACTGGAATTTTTTGGATGGTGCCTCAGGTTTTCCTTTCTGGCAGCACTTGCACCGTGAGGAGGCCCTAACCCCTGGATTACAGCAACCGGGGCATATGAAGCCAACAACTCCGGAGTAACAGAGCACTATCTAATTCAACTACTTCTTGAAAGCCATCAGGAGAATGACACAGACTCTCACTTTACTCCCACCTTGTATATAAGCAGAAAACGTTGCGACGTGCACAAGGAACGATCTTGACATGATTAATGTAAAAACTTGGCCCTTCCACACCTACTGACCTCACCCCCCGCCCCGGCCACGTACCACCCAGGTACTCCAGAGCCGCATCCTGCCCCTCACAGGGAACTCATCGCCCACAGGGGTGCATACACCTCGTACGAACTGCTGTTTCCTGGGATTTCTTTTGCTCTGGTTTTTTTTCCAAGAGTGCTTCTCCCACACCACGAAGCTTCCCAAGAATCTGTCTCTTAAAAACGCCCTTTTCCACAGTAAGGCGAGAACTGTGAAGCAGCGCGGCTGCTGCTAAGACCCACGGGGAGCGGGGGCACAGGGTCCGGCTGCTGGAGGATGCTCACAGAAGGGGCAGAGGTTGCCCAGGAGCCAGAGCTGAGCCGCACTGCCAGGCGGAGGGCGGCCCCCCGCTCGGCAACAGGGCCCGGGCCAGCCTCCCAGGAGCACGCCCGGGGCCAGGAGTAGCTGAGAGAGGGAAGCGGGGCGGGAAGCGGCGCCGGAAAGGCAAACCGCGGCTTCTTCTCCAGCCTGCGGCCCTGCCGCGCCCCGGCTGAGGACGGCGGGGTCCGCGGCCCGGGCACTCACCGAGCGGACGTCCAGCTGCAGGACGCAGAGCAGCGCTTTCCGCGGCATGGGCCGGGCCGGGCCGGGGACCCGGCGGCTGCCGGCCCGCTCCGCCTCAGCCGCGCCGCGGGGCCGACGCCGTCGTCACGGCAACCGGGGCGCTTCCGGCCCCCGCCGCGCTGCGCATGCGCACCGTCCCTGGCGGGAGGGCCGCGGCGGGGCCGGCCCGGGCCGGGCTCGCCTCCCGGGGGCTTCCGCCCCGCACTGCCCCGGCGGCGCCAGCTCCCGCCGGCGGCGCCAGCTCCCGCCTCCGGCGCCGCTCCTCCTCCTTCCCACAATGCCCTGCGCTCTCCGGCGGGCTGGCGGTCACCGGCGCTCCCGGAACGCCCTGCGCGGCCGCGCCTGCCCCTTCCCACAGTGCACTGCGCCAACGGCCGCTGCCCGCTCCCGCCATGGCGGGCGGTTGCCTGTGGCCCCTCAGCTCTCGTTCTGCCCTTCTCAGGGCCCCCTGTCCTCGTCCTTCCTCTCCCGCACAGCCTGCCCGGGTGCCCCCTTCCCGCCCCTCACAGGCTGGCTGGCGCTGGCCCTTCCCTCAGGCGCCTGTGGTGCTGAGGGGGAGCTCCCGGGGTGGGTGAGAAGTGGAACGATTTCCAACCCCTCGGCGTCCCAAAGGACGGACGGTCCCAAGATGGCGGCTCTGTTGAGAGATGGATTGCTGGTGCAAAAGCTAAAGCGTCCAGCACAGGGCAGGGAAGGAGGCAGGCCGCATGTCAGCGGAGCGCTGCTGTAGGGCGTCCGAAAGGAGTGTGAAGCTCGGGGAACATCTGTATCCCTCTGGCTTCTTGGGCCTCCTGTGGAAAGGTGCCAGGAGAGCCTTCCCTTCAGAAGAGGGGGACACCAGCCAAGTTTGACACAGCTCCAGCGCTGAATAGCTAAAAAGCAGTGACTTTCCATACTTGGTGGTTTTTTTTTTCTTTCAATGCGTACTGGAATTTTACCTACTTCCTGTTTTACGCAGCTGGGCCCCTTTGACTCTTCAGAATCCCGTTTTAGGACTCTTCAGGATCTCTGTGAGTGAGACGCAGAGTGGTCGTGGTATATTCGGACTGGTCCCAACTTCAGAGACTCGTCTCCACGCTCATAGCTGAAACTGTCTTTTCAGGCCTACCTTTCTGCTTTCATTACTAGACATTCAAATACACACCACTGATCTTCATCACCATTATGATCACACCAAGGGTATTCCCCAATGTCTTTGCTGCTAAGTTGTTCTCAGTGTATTTACAGTCATGTGTAACACCAAAATAGTCTGACTTTCAGTTTTGGCAACTGCAGTTCATTTCAGCCGATTCAGACTGAGGAGGTTTAAGACTTTAAATATCCTTTCCAAATTCACAAGTGTAGCTGTAGAGAGAGGAGGAAGCTCAGTGGACAATTTTAATTGCCTCCAAAAGAGAGCAGTGGCTCAAATGCATCCCATGACTTGCTTTATTTTAATTTTACAACTTCAAAGAAAAATCATGCTGAGTGATCTAGCAAGCTAGTGCTAAGTGATCTGGAAGGAAACAGCATTCTCAAAGTATTTGTTTGTTTGTTTAAAAGGAAACTATGCAAAGAACATAATATGTCACTGCAGACGAAAGTGAAATCTATAGCTGGATTAAATATCACTACTAATACTTGATACCAATCTTTTAAAATAAATAAATGACTGGAAATGCAGGCCTTATTTTCATTAGTGTGACTTCTGTAACAGCTTTACGTCTTTTTTTTTTCTTTTTTTTTTTTTTTTTGTCTGAGCAAAGGACAGGAATCTGTATTTAGGGCCTGGAAAAGACTCATTTTTGAATTTCAGACCTCTAATACATATATTAAGGAGGGGTTGACACTTGGATAAAACCATTTTCTGTGCATTATCAGTCTCAAGATTATGAATAGCATTCCAGAGTTAATGAGAAGAAAATTCTCAAAGATCCATAACCTCAGAAGGCAACAGTATTAAAATGGTTTATTGCTTATTTTCAGGTATCTTTCATATACATGCTTTTTGAAGGGATAAATAATGTGTTAAAGATTGTGAAGTATGAGATATTATGGTAAGTGTGGCCATATAAGAACAGAGGATAGATAAATGCTGAAATCAAAAACGGCATCATGTTTGTGATGAAAATTTAATATCCATGTGCACTGCCCTGGAACAGAAGTACTTTATAACCTTTGAAAAAGGAGCACAAGGCAGGACAGAAAGCTTCTCCGAAGCGATAAGGCAAAAATGAATTTCAGTGGTTTTTCCCCTGGTAAACCAGGGAAAATCTGGGGTAGACTGGAGGGATGTGCACTCTGCACAGAGATGCTTCTCCATCCCTCTGGTCTGCAGAGTTTCTGCCACTTCGCCCTGCTGGGCCTTGGAAAGAAAGGCTGCTGCTGCTGCAGTGTTTTTCCTGTCCAGCCCTTTCTGCAGCAGTGCGAGATCTACCTGGACCTTCTTGTTATGGTGAAATGCATGATTTAGTCTTACATTTGCACTGCAGGAACAATGATGCAGGAATTTGGGGGACAACAAGGGGATACCCTGACTTTCAGCACAAATGCATTGGCTAATAAGCAAAACTGATAAGCAAAAACCACAAGAAGTGCATGCTACTTTAATAGACCTGAGGTCTTAACTGCTGTAAAGTTTCCCTGCTGTGAAAGCACATGAATTCCTTTGCTTTTACAAAAGTAAATCTTCTTAAAACGCTACTTATACTTAGTTCCATGTAATAAAAGAGCCTGGATGACAGCTCTGCATTATGTTAAGGTTTTTGCAACCTCGTCCATTTAAAAGCCTCATCTTTTTCTGTCTTCCAGGCCCTCCGACATACCTACTATGAAAGAACCCTGATGTCATCAAAATATTCAATTCTGCTCTTATTTCTATCATTGCAAACCAGGAGTAACTGTCAAAAGAGTGAGGCTGCACTGGTTTAAGATAATTAATCATAAGATTTATACCATATTGTTGCAATGCTCGTGACGGTCAGGCCTCGGGAGTTTCAATGTGTTGAAACATGCTACAAAATAGGTAAAGTGGGAAAAATGGGAAGAGTCAGATTTGCAAACAGTGGATATTCTAAAGTTCAGAATTTAAAAGATACTGTGGATTAGATAGAATTAGATAAGACTGGAGATCAGAGTGCAAGTCTAACATCACTGAGTTTGTCAGAGATTCACTTTTGGCTAAGAAGCCAAGAATGGCTTTTTCCTTAAACTTAGGAAGTATTACTCTGGGTGCAAAGTGGCATTGCACAGTCATTCTGGCAATAAGAATGAAGGAAATAAAGGAGCTTTCCATGTTTTTCCACCCTCTACTGCAGTTCTTATAAGTGTTGTCAGACAGCCATTTCTGCCTACTTTAAGCCCCTGATGTTGACCGAGCAGCCAGAAGAGACGTCTGTCTTACTGCACATCAAGCCCTTTATTTAGATATCTTCACCAAGTACGATTGTCTCGTCATTAATAACTGTGGAGAATTCCAGGAAGACATGTGCTCAAATAACAGCAACAAATTATGAGATAGGGAAAGATTTCCATATTAGAAAAGGCAAACAAACAAGACTGTTTTACTTTGGAGAGGAGAAAAATAAGATGTAATACAAAAGAGGTACATAAGGGATTGAATAATATGTAGAAATGTGTGCTTCTATTTACCCATGCCTATTTATCCTTTCAAAGGACACATGCAATGAAATTAAAAGACAACACAATCAAAACTGATAGAAGAAAGTACTTTAGATAGTGGAACTCATTATCACAAGATACATTCAACAGTGTTCAAAGCAGAATCAGAGCGCTTTAGGGACCCCATAGGACAATACCCACATGCATTACTTATTTTGATCTTCTCGCTCACTGCTAGGTTAAATGTGCAGTTCACAAAAGTCAATTCCTGTGCAAAGAATTGTAGTTGAGGAACACAGCCAGCAGAAGTTAAGACTAAACAATCCCAGTACGCTATAGAGCAGAGCTGGAAGAATTTTGTAATGTGAGAGATTCTAATAGGATCTAAGGGGACCAAAGTGAATTGCATTACTGCAGACAGTAATGTAACGGGGAAGGTAGAGTGTTAGATTATTGATGAGGACAGAGGATGGAGATTACCTGAGGGTGTCAGCACACTCTTCACAAAATACATTTTCATCTAATCTTCCTACTTTAAAGCAGGAAAAAAGTTGCCCAGAAGTTAGCATTCATTAATATCTATTGCTTTAGAAAAAGGCCACAATGATTTTGTCGATCCTGTCTTATTGAGCGTCTTGCTCTTTTCTAATGTGCAAGAACACAAATGGGCAGAGCTCTCAGGCTTCCTTGATGAACCTACAAGTTGCTACAGGCAAAAGGTCACCTGGTCGTGTTGTTATGTAGGCAAAGCAGCGACCTTTCTTCCCTGTGCCCTCCCAGTCTCACTAGAGCCTATTGAAGAGCATTTTTCGCTACACACCTGGAGAAACTCAACACCTCTCTAACATTTCACCGTGGCTCAGCCATGACAGAGCAATTCCTCTGTGTTGCTGCTAAGCCAATACTTGCTTTGGTGAATGTGATCATTAACTTCACTGATTCTTGATGTATGTCATGCCTGCAACACACACACCAAAAAAAAAGGCAAGCTACCTAACAACACTGAAGTTTTCTTAACATGTAGGCTCTTTTCCAGGTCTGCTAAATTTTTTCTCAACTCTCTGCAGCTAAAGAAGAAATCAAATCTGATTTCATTACAGCCACTAGAGGAATATTCCAGATCTTGAATTCAGTTGTAGTAATTGGAAACTTGCATTGTAAAGGAATGATCTAAATTCATCTAAGAGATAACTTCTATGAATACGGTCTTATGAATTCACAAGCGGTACTGATACCATCAGCCAAGACAGCATTAGCTTTCTACCCCTAGAAAGTTCCTGGGCTCTCCCTTACTCAGTTCCAAAGAGGTAACACTTTCCTTAGTGTTTTACATTTTTTAAAAAAATTGTCTTAGATGGAGATATTGCCCCAGTGAAGTTTTTGCTTGAAACAAAATTCTTCTAACCAAGTTATAAACCCCTGAATATAGGGGTTTATAATGGGACTGCTGATAGACCCTTAACAATAGCATTGTGAATGGTGCTGCTGTAATTAATGATACTTCAGAAAGATTTATGGTCCTTAGACAGAGATAAAACAGAAATATCATTGCTTCTTTGCCTCCCATCATTTTATCCTCTATGAAATTTTATGTGAAATAAGTCAAATGAAAAATGTAAGCTCTTAATCTTTTCCCAGAGTCCTGTCTCTCACTTGATGAACACTTTTGCAGAATATATTAGAGCTTTTTATTCCTCATGTATGTACAGCTTTGTATTTAAAAAGCAAAGAAAAGAACATTGTCGGGTTGGCAAAGCAACTGAAGACAATGGTCATGGAGGAAGCAGAAATTACCGCCTATTCTTGTCCATTCTTCTGCTGTCCCACAGATGATGACTCTGGTCCTGCAGTAACTCAGAGCAGCTGGCTTGGAAGTATACAAAAGGGCACCTGTATTCTGCATTGAAGAACCGCTGCTCACGGAAAGTTAGCCGTGGTGGCTCTAGCTGCAGCAGCGATAGCACAGTGGCCTGAGCAGAAAGCCAAAAGCTACCTTTGTGTTGAAAAATGCAGGCTACTGTAGGGATCTTTAATATAACTGGGAACAGCATAGCAAGAGGCAGTTGCTAGAAGCTGAAGCTAGAAAAATTTGAATTAGGTATTGGGCATTATAGCGTAACAGAGAAAGTGAGTAACCACTGGAACAAGCTATCAAAGGGAAAGTGAATTCTCCACTTTCTGACAATACCAAAGGAAAATGAGGAGCTGACTGAAGAAATGCTTTTGTCAAAACAAAACATATTTTAGTCAAACAAAAAGAAGAGTGACAACAGTATTTAATGGTCCATGATGTACAGGAGGCTACCCTAATGGTCTAATGGTATGTTCTGTCTGTAAACATTGTGACTCTGTAAAGCATGTTAAAAAAGTAAATGCTAAAGTACTGCTTCCTGAGCAGAGAACAGAGGAGAGGGCTCTGAACAATTTGCTTTGGAGCTCATGCATTGCAGCACCTGCATTGCCAACGGAGGTGCTGGGAGGGCGGCAGGGAGCGCTGGCTTCTGAGGCCCTGAGGGCACAGGCAAAACGTGGCTCCAAGCTTGTCAGAGTTGTCTTAACTGAGCTACTTCCGAGCATGGCCGGGAAGCGAGTGTCAGACACCAGTCTTCAGGGGGAAAAGCTTCACCTCTGGGCAGCAGCTGAACAGGGGGCTGAGAAATCACAGTTTTGGCACAGGCTACCTGAAATGGCAGTTAAAGCTTGAAGTCCATCATATCCCATTATAGTCCTAGGCTCTGGCTTCTGTTAGCCTCATCCAGCTCAGATGGCATCTAGTCGCTTGTTTTTCAAAAGCCTCTCTGCAGTGTGTCAAGGGCTTTGTCCCTCTGCCCATTGAAGTAGCAGTGTTTGAGCATCTTCCATGTTAATTTGATTGACAACAGTGAAGTCACTAGACAACCTCAAGGACTTTCTGGCTGGCTTGTTTTCCTGTTATAAATTGTAGCTTGTTGTTGTATTAGAGAAGAAGGCCGAAACACTTTCTTTAAATAATAGCTGAAGTTACCCTGTCTAATAGGGAGCTCTGAGATCTATGCTCAAATTCCCCATAAATTATAATATTGCTTCTTTAAAATTTCTCCAATCCATCAGGAACAGAGAGGGATTTTTTTTTTTTTTTTAAACAAGAACTTTTGGTTTTCAATGGAATTCACTCTGGAAGGCAGAACTTTTTTTTTTTTTTTTTTTCATTGTAAGGAAGATTTGTAAAGGGGCAGGATTGTGGCTATTATTAGAATCCTTCCTAAAGAAAATCATCAAATCCTTTACAGCGCTAGGCAGATCTGGGCTAGAAAGTATAACAGGATGGCATAGAGCAGCCCAGATAGCAACAGAGAGAAAATGGAGCAGGAAGAAAGAAAAAAATGGAAACCCAAAAAGAAAAGCAGATGCCAATTAGAGTTCTTGCAGGCTGCAGCAAGGACTGAATATAAGAAGCCATAGGAAAAGAAAGGGTAGAGTGGATTAGTGTTAATCACAGACACAGGAAAGTAGGAAAGGTTTTAAATGAGCTTTAAAAAGCAAAAATTGAGTTAGCAGCTTGGAAGAGAATTCCAGATCCATCAAGTATAGGAGCAAAAATAAAATGCAGAATACCAAGAGATACATCTGAGTCTGAAGCAATTAACTTCTGAAGGTAATAAGACTTTTTTTGGAAGTGGAAGCTTCTCTCTCTCTCTTTCTTTCTCTCTAAAGACAGCACTGTTTTCTTTCTCCCAGTGAAAGGGTGCATTTTGTATTAGAAGAAAGTGACTCCCACCTGATTGCTTTTTCACTGTCCTAATGGTATATACATACAGCACCCTGTTACAGGAAAATTAAGCACTAAGGAACTAGAACTTGCCCAGCCTCTGGCAGTAAATTTGTCCAGGCACATAGTCCAGATGAATTGCCTCTGGACTCGGGTGAGTTACACCAGGTAAGAATCTAGCACATTATGGGGCAGTGTTTGCGTCACAGTCTTGAGTTGTCCGCAGACCTTGGCATTGAAGATGAGTTCCAAAATCCACTAAAGCCGTTGACTTCAGTAGACATTAGAGCAGGATGGCTGGACTGTGTGAGGGTAGGGGTTCTCCTTACAGCTCTGAGATATGAAACGTCACTTAACATTTCTATGCTGCCAATTTAACTACCTGTGAAATGAGGACAGTAACACTTAGTCACTAAAAGGGGGGGGGGGGGGGGAGAGAAAAAAGATTTAAAAAAGAGAAAAAGAACCCGGGGGGGGGGGAGAAAAATCCCCACTGATTATCTGTTCTTAGGAGCTGCACAATACTGTCATTAAAAAATACTATTTCTAGCTTTGGCTTTATCTGCAATGTAAGAAAGTATAGCATGGTGTTTCAGTTTGGGTTTCTTTTACAAATGAATCGTCATTAAAGGTTAATGAGGAAACTAACACTGTATGAAAAGGTTGTTTTCTCATTAGTTAAACACTTTCTTTTTAAAAGCTCTATATATTCCTAGAATATTATGGATTTATTATTTGCTAAACAGAATCTTAATCAGTCCCGTCTTATTTCCTTACATGACATCATTTTAAGCAAATGCAATCAATGCCTTAGTTCCAGACATCAGTTCCAGATCTCTGCACCAGTGGATCACCAGCAGAACAAACTTCATCCAAACAAAGTGCAGACATGTACATCGTATCAGCCAGAGCTCCTGACACAGAGTTTGTGCCAGCTTAATGCTTTAACATTGGCTTTGCACTGGCTGCCGAAGGACAGATGATGCTGGATCCAGTGTAACGTTAGACTAGCACAGAGAGTCAATGCCTAATGTAGCATAAAACCTGCCAGCACCATGCCAAACCTTCCACGGTTTTTTGAACAAATTTAAACCAGCAAAGTGAGTGTATAAGAGATCAGTGTTTTACATCACATTGCCACAGTAGTCTGGATCCAACACTAAGAGCCTCAAAGTCACAGTCTGGTCACACGCAAGCCTGCAGTCAATTTTTGCTCTCTAGTTACAAGGAAGGAGCACTGTGATAAAGCGTCACTGAATTCAAACAAATCCTAAAAGACATGTCCGTTTTCTATGCACTGGGATATATTATGGTGATGAAAGCAACCGTTCTGGCATGGTAGAAGAAGATGGATCCTACATTACAGCCTCAAACCCAGCCACCATGCGTGTGGCCACATGGGGGAAAGATGAGCTCTCAGGGAGCAGAAAACCAAAAGTTTGCTCAAGCTTCTTGCTCCATGCCAGGGGTGCACGTGCCAGCATTTCCAGTCGGATGCGACTCTCTTTTAATGACCAAAGTTACACAACGTGTCCCCCCCTCTGAAAACAGGGCTTCGTGACAGAAACGCCTACACAGCTGTAACAGCCACTTCTCAAATGTGCTGCTGCTTATGAACCACAAGAATAATATGGTGAAATGTGCCGACTTTTGCAGTTTTCCCCTCTTTTGTTGAAACTAATGAGTCACGATTAGAGTAATGCTTTTCTGTGACTCTGAAACCATTTTGCGTAATGAGGTACTAAGTCTTTATAATTAGGCCCAGAAGGGAACTGGGACGTGGCCCCTTAAGAGCAATAATTATTTAGGTTATTTATGGTAATAAAAAATTGAAAATAGGAATTCTTCCTCAGAATGTGACTATTTATTCTTTTACATATTGCCTAACAGGCAATTACCCTATTAAGGCAACGTTTTGTTGCTAAAGACATTAATTGAAATGTAAATTAAATGTAAATCAGCTAATTAAATTGATATGTAATGAACTTGTCATGCAGGCCTTTGAGATCAGATGCATTTTGCTAATAAACAAGTGTTATAGTGGTGCCATTGCTCACTGGAGTTAAGGTTGTTTAACGTGTTGCGTTGATAACGCTCTCCCTCCTCAAATACAAAGGTTTGGATTATGTCATTAGAGCCCAGAACGAAGCTGGCACTGGGAGTTTCCAGATTTATTCCGATTATTTCCTGATCAACTTCATTGCAAGGCAAGGCAAGGTGTTCCCCTAATGGTGAGTGCTGCACAGCCCATCGGGGTGCAGTCCGAACTCTGTCTATTCCTTCTGCTCCCCAGAAATGATAAAGCACTTTGTAAAACCCCCCGCCCAGACCGATGCTGCTGTGTCAGATGGCTTCTGGAGGGGTTAGTGTTATTTCTTCCTCCGTGCACTGTGGCCAGTTCACTAGGGGTAGTGAACCCTCACGGCAGCAGGAGGATAACTAGATATTCCTGAAATACAAAGGAATAAAATGAGAAATGAAGCAATTGGAATTTGCTTGGTGATTATGTTAACAACGTACAAGGTAAACATCAAAGCCCGACATCATCAAGTCAGTACAGCAACAGGAGAATGAGCCAGAATAACCTTCTGCGCTGTCCGTAACACACGAATAACCTTAATCATCAAAGTGTGGGCTTGTGTCAAACTCTAAATTAAAGGGAAGGAATATGAAGCTATCAGTTCTCCTACAGAATGATCAGTTTTCCTGCAGCTACATTTTGAGCCAGACCTACTAAAATTTCTGGCATAAATTCAGGTCCTGTATTGAAGGTATCTTGGAGGATAGAAGTCCCTCCCCTGCCAGATATATGGACAAAACTCACTGCCTACAATTATGCAACAGTAAGGCAAATGTCACATATTTTGCTTTTGAAAAAGCTCAGGTCAGCACTTTGTAAAATCTGCTGCCCACTTCCATTCAAATCGTGCAGACATTTTGTGTGCGCAGTCATAAAGCTCAAGCAAATGTGGCAAAAAGGGACAGAGAATAGAAACACGGTTTGGAATTGCAGAAATGCTTTTGCAGAAAGTTTTCCTGGATCCATCGTGGTGTAGTTGCACCTGAGCATTCATGCATAAATGTTCTGACTTGAATAAATCTGATGCTGCATTTATAACTTCTTCTACCCAGAGAACCATCCACCCTGCAGTCCGTTGGGGCCCGGGGGTATTTAATAAACATGTCAACTACCACTCTTCTTTAGCTTGAATGCAGCGTCTTGTTTTTTCATAGTGAAGAACACTCCAGTTTGAAGTTTACAGAGCAATTAAAGACCCTCATGGGGCCCCTGATATGTAGAGATTGTCAGCATATGTAGATTAGTAATTGTCAAGTTTCTCCCTAAGGCCGAAGAGCTCTTAGTCAAATTCCAGAGATCATCAAGTATTCAGATTTCAGTGGGCTTTGTGTCATACACAACATAGTGGCATAATTAAACTACAATGCTTCTTTTCTAATAAACTTTTGGATCTGGCTATGTTTCTATTAATTTCTTTTAATTAGCTATGATCACAAAATAAAAATGAACATCAATCTAAAGCTGCAACTTTGCTGTTTCCAAAAAGACACCCTGGGAATAGCTTTCTCTTCTAAACTGATGGGATTTGGGGACCACTCTTACTGCCGTGACTTGCAGAGGCCTGATGGAGGACAAAAACCAGCAGACTGAAGGCACAGTCCTTCTCTGACTCCTTTTCAGCTGACACGTGGGCACAGGTGACTGAATGATGCTGCCGTCTTAAACTATGTCTTCATTGGCCTGTTGGCTTGGACTCTAGTTCAAATTTTAGTCTATTCTTCATTAGTTTTGGTGTCTTTGAATGTTGATCTAGATGGAAACTGAAAAAAAGAAAAAAAAAAAGATTTACTTTAGAGGTCAGGGAAAGAAGTTAGTATAAGGATCCTCACAACCCAGGCTGATGCTGTAATGGCTGTCTCCAACATCCCCCATTGCTGATCCCTCTGCCCCCCATGTTGGGCAATCAAACACACACCTGAATTTAATATTCATTAGCTTGAAGCGTTGAAGAGGAATCGTGCTGGCTTGCTTTGCGTCTTGCACGATCCAACCTTGAAGACCAAATCACTGCTCTAACATGGTATTCCCTGAAGCCAGGGGGTAACGAGCAACTGGATGAAGTTTTCCTGCAGTAAGACTGGCCTGTGCATGTTCTGCCAGCTGGATCCTCTGCTGTGGTTCCCACATGCATTGTATTGTGGTCCCAGGGCTTGGAAGGTACAAAGTGTTGGTCATTGGCCTGCATCCATCGTTTGAGTCCCACTCCATCGATCTGTGTCTGTTTGTGGACAAAGCCTATGGCAAGGAGTAAGTTGTTAAAATCTCTGTGGTGTTTCTGACCTGCAGACTGGGATTTTTCAAAGCCACGTGTGGGATCTGAAGGTTTAATTCCTAATGAAATAAAAAAGAATTGGACTTGGAAATTGTGAAGGCAGCTTTAATAATCTTCATTACAGCATGTTCCATAAAAGAGCTAAATTATTACTCATGAGGAGTAGATCTTCATTTCCGTGCTGTTCACACTTTCTAGGTGTAGCAGAAGACAAACTGTCCGTGCTTGGGAATTCACAGAAATCTGTTGTTAACCCCAGACTGGCCATGGACAAACATGTGTGCTCTTGCATGAACACTCAGACATATGTGCCCAAATGAGCAATGTTCTTTTCTTCTCAAACCGGGCTAGTAAGACCCTGAGAAACCTCAAAAGCATTTGTGCATCCAGGAGCAAACTATTACCTCCATCTTGCACAGCACTTCTTCCTCTGTAAATCCCGTCTTATTTATCACAACTTATGCACACCTCCAGTGCTGGAATATTGGCAGCTCTGAAGACTGAGATCTTTCAGTAGCCCCAGACAAGACAGCCCTTCCCAACACAGAGGATAACCTGAAGCCAGCGGGTAATTTCAGAGTGGTTTTCTGCAGTCTCAGGCTGACTTCAAAGCAAAGTTCTATCATTTTGCCTCCAAATCTCTAAAGTCTCTGTGTCCCCAAGCCCCTTTGTGGGCTAAATCCTCATTTCATGAAAATCACTTAAATTCTTCCCTTCACTGAGTAAAACCCATTGGTGAAGTGGCTCTTCTCCACTTGGCCTACTGTGTATGGCAGGATATAATGCTGCTTTCTTTCCAGAGGTCTGTTTTTATGCTGGGGTATGAAAACTGGATCCAAGCAGCACAAAGAAAGTTGGGCTTTAAATAGTAGCCCAGGAGGAGAATCTCAAGAGTCCCAATAAAAAGAAGAAAAAAAACCATCACATTCTTCATATGATGATACATCTCAAAATTATTAATTTTGCTTGTCCTGTATCATATCTTAGGGCAAGCTGCTTTTCCCGAGTGAATTGCAACGTGGCATTTGGTTCAGTGGGTTTAACTGAAGCGTGGCTATCTGGAAAAGGCAGTGTTATCTGTAATAAAGTAACTCCTTCAAATTTACTTTCTTGATCTTGTACTTTGGTTGGGCTGCCAGAGTCTTAATGCCTGGAAAAGTATCTGTCACCCAGGGCCCTCATTTTAAAGGACTGTAGGTTTTTTAGGGGCTGGATGGCGTCATCTCCCTGTATCGATTTTGTCGATGTATTCCTGCGAGCGAGCCAGCCTGAGCTGCGTGCTAATTTCCCATCTCTTCTTCAGTTGACAACAGTCCCTGGCTCAGCGAGATTTCAGTTTTGCTCACTGGACTCTTCTTTCCCAGCCCTCCCTGAGCTATATTTTCTAAGCACCAATTTCACTCCAAAATTAAAGATGAAATTTAAAGATTAGGGACTGCAGGTTTTTTTCCAAAGGCATTTCAATGTCTCATACTCATTGATTGAGTTAGGTATCTAAATCATCCAGAGCAATCTGGCCCCCATCCCAAATTATGTGATGTAAAAGGCCAATTTGACTTTTAAAATGCTCTCCACTTTAATTGCCTGCTGTGCGATTAGTACCATGCGTAATAAACACATTGTGTGCGGCATGCATAGGGCAGGTGTGGGGTGATGTAATGGATCCCACTGACTGCCTTGAATATAAATGCCAGAAATATCAAATACCACGTGCACCAGTCTTAGTCCCAGTCAATTCTAATTACTTTAGTGGTCTGATTCCAAATTCAGATGTACCATGGTGTAACTGAGGTCAGGATACAGTACATGATTCTCATCTTAATACCGCTTTAGTACTGTAAAGGTCAAACGGAGCATCATCCAAGCAGAAGAGGTAAGGGCTCTGTTAATTATTCTTCTCTCCACTCCTTGAACAAAGGGATGAAGATTGTGTCTCTGCTGAAGAGCATTCTGCCTTACTGCATATTTAAGTTAAAAAACAAAGAAGAATGAAGGAGCCATTCCTGCAATAATCCTTAAATGAGCCTTGCTGCTGAGCTCTTCCTGAAATCTTACAGCACTTGCTCTGCCAATCTTTTGAGCTACAACTATACCAGCGTCAGAGGCCAGGGAGGGCAGCCTTCCCCCTCCAGGCAGGGGTAGCTCCCAGTTTTGACCGTTAAGAAAAGCCAGCTTCGTCCACTGAGTAACAAGTTCAGGAAACATTAAAGCCCCACGTTCATTTGTAGACATTCCTGATGTCAGAGGAATCACTGACTCAGTGGGGCACAAGGCTGGAGCCCCCCTTTTCCGCTTGCGAATGACTATCCCACTTGAACAGCTGTAAAGCACCTCCAAATAGGAATGTTCCCTCCATGCCAGTGGTAGCATTTTGTTCCCTGTTTTGCATTAGTTCTAATAACTGTATTAGGTAGAGACAGCGGAAGTCTGGGTTCAGAGCTGGTTTTAGTTGAACTTGGCTCACTGTTCTACTGACCGTTATGTGATGTTATCGTTAACTGCACCCATTTCCAAGTTGCCTTCTCAGAAGCCCGCACTCACGAGACATTATTTTGTTCCTTCTCTGAAGGCGGTAAGCAAAGTCATCGCTAAAACCAGAGTGCGATCCCAATCCATAGCTATTCTACTCATTTCATTTTCTGATATCTCGAAAGTGTTAACTGCTGAAAGCAGAAACATGAAAACCCACGAGAGTGAGAGCTGATTAAAATTCAGCCCACTGTATCACCCATAAATAGGAAATAAAGAATACATGGCTGTGATTAATCGTCCATAAATGGCCATTGCCTGCTTCCTCTATTCCATACAAACACAGTCCACGTATTTATTCAGCTCACCAAAAGAGTAACGAGCAGATCATTCCTATTTGTCAGGATCTGGGATTTAAGCAAGTACTTAAAGTGGGGGCTTTGTGCTTGTGTGTCTGTAGACATGCACCCACATCTGCTCTTCTGTCTGATTTTCAATATTCATGAGAAAAATCAGAATGTTATTTTTTTTTTATAAAGGTGTACTTGTCAATAGATCAAAATACATTGAGATGCAAAATCACACCAGTGTGAGCTTTAGTTAAGGAATTTTTATGGTATTACAAACATCAATCTCTAAGGATTGGTATAGTAGTACTATTAAGAAAGAATGTTTCTGTTGTTATGCATTGCAACTTGGCCAAATCTGAGACCTGCAGTAGAAGCACTGGAAAAATATAAATAGTATGTGATATACAGGAACTAGACCTGTAGTTTGAAGCACTGATGGGTAAAGACTGTTTTTACCAGTTGTGAATACGCCTTCATTAAAGCACCAGCTTGCCTGTTTGTGGTTCAGCTGAGCTCACCGGAGCAGAGCTGCCTGCGCCATTGTCTCCCTGGCAAAGCACAGAAGCATTTCTCCTTTGCTGTGATTTACAGTCCAAGGGCTGCATCTGTGGATAGAATGCTGCATCCAGCACCTTCGGCCTCTGCTGTCACAGGGTACTAGATACACCAGGCATCTCTCTTGAAGTACCACTTGCACAGGCGTTGCAGCTGCAGTGCTGGTCCAGGAACGGGAGGTGACACTCAGGAAATTTGGTCCATCTGCCCCTGTCTTCCTGAATGTCTTTAAGCAAATCACTTGTTTTCTGACTGTCCCGGTTCCCCTAGCTGTTAAAAAGGGATGATGAACTACAAACCTCATTAAAGGCACTGCGGACCAAGGAGTAGAAAGTGCTGCAAAAGAGCTAAATTTTTATATTATTACACTGCTTGCTGCAAAATGACCAGTAAAATTGTCAGAAATGAGCAGAAGAAACAGGAGACAGAATCACAGGATGGATGATGTTGGAAAGGATCTTGAGATCATCTCGTCCGTCCCCTGTGCTCAGGCCGGGTCAGCTAGAGCAGGTTGCCCGGGGCTATGTCTGGCTGGGTTTTGAATATCTGCAGGGATGGAGACTCCGAAGCCTCTCCGGGCACCCTGTTCCATTGTTTGACCACCCACACAGTTAAAAAGTGTTTTCTTGTCTTCAGATGGAATTTCATGTATTTGTTCCCATTGCATCTTGTGCCACGTGTGGTCCCCATACACCCCTGAGCAACCAGTGAGCCCCAGATGGGGACTGCATGTGACCAGATTTGATCTGAATTTGTCCGTTCACCTTTGAAATCCCAGTATTCATTCCCTTTCCCCCTGTTGATCTCTCTCAATGAGAGATTTGGCTACTTTTGCTTGGAGACCAGTATCAGCTTGTTGAACCAATGGGTTAACAGCTTCACATCTCCTGGAGATGCTCTGGCACCATCCTAGGGCCCAACACTCCTAGGAAGTTAGCAGAGATTGTTTAGCAATAGGGAGCCTTCCCCGGACCAGCCTGCTGAATTGTAAAACACAGTGATTACCGCCACCATGACCAAGAGACAGCTCTTTCAGTAAAAAAAAAATATAGCTCATGCCTAAAGATGTTATCATGCATAATTCAGGGAAGAAATCCATACTGCATTTAAAAGATTACATCTTATCATCCAGGGTACTTATTAGCTTGATGATTTAAAAGTACATGGGGATAGAGTCTTTCCTGCTATTCTGCACTGGCATCGGTGCAGTTGTGCTGATGAATGATTAGCCTCGTGGCTTGGTTTGGGACTGAGCTGCTTTTCTGATGCCAAAACTGGCCCAGATGGGATTGGGATGTACCCGATCCATGGTGAGCAGCCCTATCCCTGCCTGGGTGTGTGGTCTGTGTGGG
Organism: Buteo buteo; assembly: GCF_964188355.1. NCBI lineage: Eukaryota > Metazoa > Chordata > Aves > Accipitriformes > Accipitridae > Buteo > Buteo buteo. The sequence continues at coordinate 35,792,972 of NC_134180.1, forward strand.
TTATGCCAGACTGCCGTCCATGGTTACACCGGGAACCACTTCCTTCTTTCTGTTAGGTTTGGTTAGGTTTGTGGTGGGCAGTAACAAGGGGTTAGTGGTGTTTAGCTCCACTGGTAAATCCCCTCTCCAGAAACACACAGCACTCTCATCTTCCCAACAGCACAAGAAAATGCTTTGGGGCAGCCAAGGACTGAATATGTTGAATGTGCTTCTCCTTCTCAAGTGCAGAAACACGAGGCTAGTCTGTACCACTGCTGATACATATGCTTGTGACCATTATTATTGTTTGTATTAACTAACTCACCTATAGCTGTTCACCCAGAGGACTGACAATAACAAAGGACTTTGTCCTACACGCATTTAAGAGTAAGGGATTAAAAAAATGCCTAAGGGTTGTTGCTACCCTTAGGCACACCCTCCATGTCATGGAAACATGTAGACAGGACACTGACCACAAACGTGCTGATAAACTCATGTCAAAGAAGCAGCAATATGCATCTCTGTCCCTCTCAGTTGTGCCTTCAGTCAAGTCCAGTGTTTTGAACCTACAGCCTGGAGTACAAACATGTTTTTATACCAACTGCAGGCGTTTGGTTACTGAAATAGTGAGGAGGTTGGAGCAAAATTCAGGCAAATTTACCCTGGATAGCAGTAGTTGCTCTGATGGCCCTTGACGATTTCCAAATACAGGTTCCCCTTCCCAGAATGTGCCCTCTTTTTAACCTGGCATGTTCCACGCTACATGGCACCCTAGCTCAAAACAGGGCTTGGGTTTCCATCTCTGGCCGCACGCTGTGCAGACTGCCACCATTTTTCTAAATCAATGAAAATTAGAGAATTTTTTTTTCAACCCATACACAGGCTGCTCTAAATCCAGTTACAGATTTGAAATTAATAGTTTAAATTGTTTAAAAATGGCATTGGCACCAAGGAACAGTTTCATTCAAATACCACATGCCTCAGGTTGAAGGGAAAACTTGGCTATGACCATTTTTTTTGCACTATCATACTGTCCCTACTGTGTCTTGCACCTCCACTGTATCAGAAGGCAGAACTGTTGGCATTCATGGCAGGACTACTCCAGCTAAGCATGTCTGTACCTATCATCTGCAATACCTAAATGAAGTACCTTTTTTTTAGCTTTTTATTTATGGGCTACGTGGATGTAGTAAGTGTGAAATTATAATGAAGTTGAGCAAGGAAGCTTAGGAAATCTTGATTTGTCATCAAAAACATTTGGAGGTTGTCCTGGGCAAATAAGGTTAACCCCAAAAGGTGGCACCTACACTGATTATAGCAAGTGGCATGGGAGTCTCTGGGGTTCTTCTCTGTGTGGCTTTCCACACAACCTCTGTCATCTCACAGATCCCCTAGTCGTATCATGGGCATGAAACTAACTAATAACCTGAGGACTGTGATGTTTACAGCCGTTTCAGTCAGAAATCCCCAGACGAATGGTTTGGGAAGTCTCAGGATGGCTGAACGACAGCTCAGTTCAGGAAGAGAGCGTACCGAACACATAGTGTGAGAGTGACAGAAAAGGAAGTATTTTGCAAAAATCCTTCTCCCCATTTTTTCAAGGTTGAGAGGTGTGAAATATCTGCATTTAACAGCCATTATTAATTACTCTTTGCTCTCTGTCAACACTGCCTTGGGAGCATCTGTGATGATTTAGCCAAGGACCCACTGCCATCACTCAGCTGGCTGCCGTGGCTCAGCCATGGAGTCTCATTCACTTCCCTCGATGGCTCTGTGACCCACTTCTGTCCTGCTTCAGCTCACTTCAGCTGCCTGAGTCTTGGGCCACCATGTGAGAAATCGGCGTTGCCTCACATGGAAAAAAAGGTATATAAAGCAACATTACTGTGAGGTAGAAGTATCATGGGGTTTTGGATGGTAGAGATGAATCACAGAAATAAATATTCCTCACCTTATCCTAAATCTTGCAACATCCGATCCATAGAAGAGCTGAGAGTTGCATTCAAGATTTCCAGGGTGAAGTCCTGGCTTTATTTAGAAGAATAGCAAAACTCTTCTTCACCTAAAAGGACCAAAGGTTTCACCCAGCCCTCAGTGCTGAACCACAAGCTCTGCAAGAGCCACTTCCATGCTAAAGAGCATCTCTATGCTCTAACCAGCTTCCTGAGCTAAAGTTAAATCGTGTTTCTCCATCTTTTTTTCTCCCCCTTCCCCCTACTTCTTAGTCAAGCCTCTCCATGCATGCTAGGTATTTTCCACTTGGTGGCTCAGGATCAGCTGCTCAAACTCTTTGGGAGTGTGACGGGGCTGTGACGGACCGAGAGGGAAAAGGAATCTGCCTTGGGGGAGAAAGAAATGGAAGTGCTAAGTACAACATGGATTTGCCAGAAAACAACTTCCCGGCCAAGAGCACACGGTCTCCCTGCAGGACTACGCTTTGCATTCAGCACCGTAAACACCAGCAAGCGGCCTCCTCATTTACGGCAGCACGGCTCTGTAAAGGCGCATCTCGCAACTGCATCACACAACATGGGTAACGTTTAGGACCTAAAGAAGTTACACCTCTGGAAATTTCTTCATCCAGCTTTAAAATAGGACATAAATGCTACAGAACAGTCTTAGTGGTACGCACAGGGAGCAAAACCCCCCAAACCCCCCACCTTCACCTAGCACCAAAGGGAAATGTACAAATCCTCAGCATTTTTTCAGGCTGCTTTGGCTGAAAGTACCAGGGGTAACAGCCCTAAAGGTGCGAAATGAACAGGGGACTCTTTATACTCAGTATAATTTTGTGTATGTAATGGGGGATCACAGGAGGATATTGGTTCCCTTATGACTGTGAGAAAGACTTCATCCCCAATGGCATAACTTGCTCTAGTACTTTTTTCTTCAAAACACTAGCTGGTAAGAAAAATCTTCTTTTGTATACCCAGGCTATTGATACTGCAGCTTAAGTTGGAGTTGGATAGTTTCTGCTCCCACTGCTTCCAGACAGTAAATTTCAAGCCTTACTGGAAAAGCACCATTTTCGTATTTCATAAACTTGGATTTTTTTATACATTTTCAATGATGAAGAACTTCTTTAATGAACAACTTCATGAAAAAAAAAAAAAAGACTCTGATTTCAAAGTTCTTTTACATACCATGCCCATCAGTACTGATGCTCTCAGCCTCCCATGTTCCTTCCACAGGAGGATGCAAACACCTCCAGACTTGCTCTCTCGAAAGCATATCTTCCTTCCACGTGTGCTAGTCTGCCACGGAGAGGTGCATGAAAAGTGAAATAAATCACACCTCCCTGTATTGACTAGCTATGACAACCCCTGACAGCCATGCTGCTGCAATGCAGTTCGTGTCAGGTGCCCTTGGATCTCTGCTCAGCGCTACCAGATGGGGAAGAACATGAGTAATGAGAGGTGCTCCTCCATGCCCAGGCAGAACCATAGCAGGATGTATTGCGTCTGATCTGATCTGAAATCTCCTCTCATGCACCAGAAAAAGTCCAATCCGTAGCGCGCTTACCTCCAGAAAATGGATGAGGTGATGGTTGGTCAGCTCTGCAGGGTCTGGAGCGTGTGGCTCCGGCAAGCCTGGCTCTTCCATGCCTGGAGGTGACCTGGCTGCATTACAGGGCGATACCGAGGCAGTCGACAAGCTGTGGGCCATCCTCCTCCTCTGAACGGTGCGCGCAGGGTGCGCTTACTTACACGGACAGACTGCTCCTGGCCGTGGCTGCAGCAGCTACATCAGGACACGTCTGCCTTGTAGCCCTGGGCTTGCAGCGACCCAGTGAAGTTGCTCTCTGCTATTAACCCGTGGCTATGGACCACTAAATACTAATAGTAAGCACAGGGAAGACCTTAATCAGCTCTTGCAGAGGGCTTTGAAATCTTTTTCTGCACAAGGACAGAGAGACTTTAAGGGGACAGAAATCAGCTCCTTTGCAAGCCATGTCAAATGTTTTTAGCAACCTCCAGTACAAAAGGAAACACAGTGAGCTCTGCTTATGAATCGTTACCATCCAGCAGCATGCCTGCAGCTGCTGAGGAAACTGGTTTAACTTATTTTTATATGAAAAGAGGTAGATAGACACAAACACACACACATATAATCTAGGAGGCAAAGAGAGAATCTGTATCTGCATTTGTGATATCTTCCTGCACCAGGTAAGGAAAGCATCTTTTTCCTTTTAACTGAGTGCTGTACATACATTGTTTCCTTGCAGTCTATCTTTAGGTTATAGCAGTTCACAAGGTTTTTTCAGCAGATGTGTTATTCAATTACTTCAGGGCTTTTCCATTTGTAATATTATGAAGCAATGATAGCCAGCAGACTTCACCTGTCTTTTAGAGATAGCCAGGCTGGTAATTTTAACTCTGCCCATTTTATCCACACCAGTAAATCTCATAACATGGTTATAGAGAGATTCCAATTTTTGTAGAACCTTCTCCCGGGAATTCCTGTATACAATATTGCCATAGTCTGTAATGGACATAACCTGTGATTGGATTAATGTTTCCCTAGTGAAGAAGTCAAAGCATTTCATGTTCCTATAACTGGTTTGCAGCTCTGCAGTAAAGGTCTTTGGTGTGGCAGAGAAAATAATTGCAAACGCAGCCCCAATCAGAATATATAATCCCCTCACAGTGAGGGTCTAATTCAGCACAGTTAGACTGCCTGTGCAGGGGTTTGTAGCGGGATTTTCTTGTCAGGAGAGCAGAATGCACAGAAAACAAGTTAATTTCGGCATTTTAATATTCATCACCCACTCCTGTACAAAGGGAGGCAAATAAGTTGCTACTGCTCCAAGGCAGGGCCCTCCAGGTGCCCAAGCAGAGAGTGGAAAGAGGCAGGGCAATGCAGTGGGGCTCAGGTCTCCCCACAAGAAGAACCCTCCACTTGTGCTCAGATAAACACGTGCCCAGTTTTGGACCCATATTGGCTTCCGAACCTTTCAAAATCCCTGGCGTTACCTTACCTTGGACCTGACACAGGAGACTAGCAAAGAATTACTGCTGTGTGTACAACGTACATTACTGACGTCTGAGACATAGCTTATCTTCACCAGGAAGAAGAGGCTCATGCCAGGCCAGAAGTAGGCTCTGAAGCAGGACCTGCCTGCTCAGGTGGAGGAGAGGAACTTCGGCACTCATGCGAGAGGAAAGTGAGCTAGAGACTGGGAGCAAAAGGTCTCATATTTTCAGCTACCATGATAGTCTCCCCAAGAATTTGTAAAATGATTTGTGCACTTGATGCAGACTCTGCCACGCCAAATTGTAAGCCCTCATCATGCAGGCTAGCAAAGACCTGACAGTGAAAGGCTCAGGCTTCCATCCCCAGCTGGTCAGGGAGAGTTTTCAAGAAACATGGTTTATTGGTGAACCCTGCTAGCAGAGGTGAGTCTCTGAAGAAAGCACTATAGAGTCAACTCTGCCTGTAGGGTTCAGAGGAGATGTGATTGGGATCTCAGGGTGGAGAAAATGGGTAGGGGCAACTATGGCTGGATCAGAAGGTGCCAGGGACAAACTGAGACAGGAGTGAAATGGGAGGCAAGAGCAAAGAGTCTGAGCATGACAAGCTGGAACAAGAATGGGGAGGGTGGGCTCCAGAACAGGCATGCTGCCCAACTGAGGAGCAAGGCAGATGCTCTTGGCAGATAACCTTATGTTTGGATGCTATGGTATTGCTAGGCAGGTGGAGAGGATGGGAAGAAGGTTACCAGCATGGGAGTTGACAAATGGGATGTCATCATTTCCCATATGGGTAACTGTCTCCAGTCTGTCCTTTCTATCCAACTAAAAGCTTGGGATATCTCAGCAGAAAGGAAGCATCTCTGGCAGAGATGAGCAGTCTACTTTGAGTCTATACTAAGACCTGGAAATTACAGGCTGTGGGGCAGATATGGGTGGCAGGAGACAAGAAGGAGAGACAGTGATTTCCAGGAAGATCCCGTTATTAAATCTAAAACTTGAAAGACTGACTTTTACAAGTCCAATAGCAGGACCCTCTAATAACCAATAGCAGGGCAGCACAAGGGCTTCCCAGAACCCGCTTCTCCACGTCTCAGTACTGAAGTGAGTCTGGGGGCCTGTGAGGAGGAAGGAATGAAAATGAAACAACACACTCATTCCACAGCTGCTTTTATCACTTTATTCCTATTTCTAGAGTAGACTCTTTAGCGGCTAAGCAAATACCTGAAACTCTCTCATTATATATATATATGTATATATAGAATAATTCAAAAAGAAATAATGAGGAATTCTGCAAGTGTTTTTCCGATGAATATGCAGAAGGAACAATATCACCCCAGTAAACCAACTTTGAAAGTCTTCCACTAAAACCCTATAAAATCCAACGATAGTCATAAATTAGCACTAGATTAATTCAAAGGAGAACTTATCCCCCCTCTGCGTACCTTCTAATCCATATCTCCAAGAGGTCATTTTAATTATCACACTGTCACTGCTATTCATTACTCTGCTTCTGGAGACAGAGAGCCAGCACTGTGCCTTTTGGATGCCTTGGAATTCATCATAGGAAGGCATTTTATTCTCCCCCAAAACGTGCACCGTTTAACTCCCTCACCTTGAAATATCAGGTTTGCTTGGTGTTTTAAATAATTGTCCCTCCAGTGAGATATCTCTTTCTTGTTTTCAACCAAGTTCCCCTTATCAGAGAGAAACTAACTAATGAAAGCCCAGCTAACGGGTGGCTAGTGCACAGACACAATCAGATCAAGTTTTGTCACATCCTGAGTAGCTTGTCCTTTTTCAGAGGCATGCAAGGCCAATTTTTTGTCCTGACTTGTACCTGCTCACTCTTTCTAGCTGCAGTAATGCTAACTGGATGGAAATCATGTGCCAGTGGCTCCCAGGAGGTCTGTTGTGATGGGGCTCCAGAAGTGTGTGTCCTGAGGGGTCCTGAGGCACAGAACACAGACCTCAGCCTTGACCCTGCATGCTTTGTGTTTACTTGTATGGAAAGGAGCTCAAGGACCTTACACAGAACTCCTTTCTATCCATTGAGATATAGACATGGGACCTGTATTCAAAAACAGATGACCACATATGCAGGCCTACTAGCTTCCTGGCTGCATGAATGCAACCCAACCTGCTTCCAGTTCTTCCTGGGATCACACCTTGGTTCAGCGTTGGTCATGCTCACGCCTTGCAGCAGCCAGGTCTCCATTGCTGAAGAATCAGGGAGTACTTTCACAAGGGACAGTAAATTTAAGTTAGTTGAAAGGTCTATTTTAGCCTATAATTCTCAGTTTTTCTCATACCTTTTCATTTACCCCCAGGATGCATTCTTCTCACACACAGGCCAGCGCAGGGACCCAGCTGAGTCTGTTCCTAGATCATGGTTCTCAAGTCCTGGGAAAGAGGAGAGGAGCAACCAACCCAGGTCTTTAACTAGAGAACAGAGCATCTGGGGCTACTACTTCTATAAGGCCATCCCACACCAAGAGGAGCTCATTCAGTCTTGTTTCACATGTCTGTCTTCACCCTCAGTCCGGTTCATCCTTTCCCTCTCTATCTACTGGGTCTTGGCACCTTCTCTCCTCCAAGCCATCATTGCACCCCAACTCCTAGCAGAAGAGAGTGAAGAAAGGCTGCTTCCCCAGGCTTCCGATGGGTTGGAAAGAGGCATTTCTAAGTGCACTTTCCCTTCCCATCCCCTGGGAGACACTCGGACTCCCCTCAGGGTCACCCTCTTTTACTCTCCAGTTTGAGAACCACAGGCCTCGCGCTTCAAATCCACATCACTGGCAGATATTTCAATAAGTCACACAACACAGGAGACAAACTGCCTAGTGACGGTGGCTTTGAGCTGAGATTTCACATGCTGTCCATGTAATGGGAAGGTGGTGAGGTTTTGCTTGGGATTTCTTACAGTAGTGGCACAACATTGTTCATCCCTTTCAGCACTACCCCTAGCTCACCCTGCCTCAGTCGTACATCTGTTGGGAAGTCCAATCTTTGTAGACCCCAGCCAGTTTTTGCTGGAGGACCATGGATCCTACCTGTTAAGACAGGTCTTGCAGTGAGTTTCATGCCTGCAGCCTGACAGCAGCATTTCTTATATGACCCCTTTCCTCAAATGATAGGATAGAAGAGCAAAAAACCTAACCATGCAGCAGATGATAAACGGCACACTGAGGAGCGCCTGCCTGACTCCCAGAAGCTATTTATCAGGCTCTCTTAATGCAAGCTAACAGGGCTAGCACATGCAATTGGCATAAGAGCTTCTGAGCCTGACACTAAAAGGGGAGACATCACATGGTGCAGCAGGGGAGCCAGGACTCCCTCGTTAGCTCATCATATGGATTACCCCTTTAAAGAGAGAGAGCAAGGCTGGTGGAGGAAGGGGAGGCTTTCTCATTTTAACAAATAGCTTTTCAGCCACCACAAATGATTTCTGTAAATCTATCGGGTCACTCTTTTTTTCCCAGAGATGAAGGGGGAAGGAGAAAAAAAAAAAAAAAAAGAGCTCTGAAATTGATTTACCATCTATAAATAAAAAAGAATCAATAGTAAAATTTCTAGCTAATTTCCCTCTCCCTCTTTCCCCCTTTGGACTATTTGTTATCTTAGAAATACTTGTCTAGGAAAAAAAGAGAAACATCATCAGTTCCAGACCCCGACGTGCTCCTCCGCCTTGCCCCGCAGACCTGCCCTCCTCTCTTCTCCTCTCATCGCGTGGAGAGAGACTGGTCCTTCAGATGCGCCTGGCTCCTCTTCTCTGGCTTGCCGCCAGCATGGCTGTTCCCTTGGCCCCGCTGGGTAGTGCATTTAAAAAGCGGCAGTTTCTCCTTCCTGCCAAAGGAAGAGAAAGAGAGGACAGGTATTGTAAAATGCTGGGGTGTTTCAGCAGCAGGTAAGCCATGTGTGGGGTGTGCTGCGAGGAGAAGCCATGTGTAAAGCCTCACCGTGAAGCGCATCTGTAAGGAAGGCTTTGGCAGCTCGAGACAAATTAGAGGTGGTTAAAGACCAGCTGGTCCCATCCTCCTCTGGCCAGAGCAGGGTTAGTCCTTCCAGGAGACTTCAAGGGCTTTGCATTAGCTCTGAGGTCTCCAAGAGAAGGGCCCCGCTGCTTCCCTTTGGGTACTGCACTTACCACTGTTTTCTCCCCACTGCAGCTCCCACACGCCTGAAATGTTTTGCTTCATTTCTTCTCATTAACAGCCCTCGTATCGCTGTGAATATTTCCTTCTGGGGCATATACTGTTCCCAGGACAGCTGGGTTCACACATCTGCTCACCACTGGATTGCCCCCACTGCCAGGGGTGTTCGCAGCTGGGGCCAAACTCTTTAGTGGCAGACTCCCACTGTGTGGCCGGGGAACACCCATCGCCTGACACATGATGCCAGTGCTTCCAGCATCCAGACCAGTGCCATCAAAGAGCCCGATGTGATGCTGCTATTTCACCGTACCCGTTAACGCCACTTATCTAACAGTTATGTAAAACTTTAGTTGTCACCATAGTTTGGAATGTGGCGTTTCCAGTGCACCTTTCGGGCTACAGTCCTAGCAGAGCAGTGGGAGTTTAACTACTGACCTCCAAAGGAGCAGAGTTATGCTAAATACTAAGTACTTTTGCAGTGATGCCCCAGGAGTTCATGGGCTAAAAACCGAGCTCCTCACAATGCAGCACCACAGAAACAGCTCCTCGGCTTCCCGCAGCTTGTCTGGGGGAACAGACCTACTTTGTAATGCTTTGGTTCCTGATAAGTCTCACTACTTGTTTCCCAAAGTGCTGCTGGGTGTGTGTTTACGGTGTGCGTGATGAATGTTGGCTACTTTAAGGAAAAGTAAATCTCTGTCCTTTATTATCAGTTAATTCTGTAACATTTCTATTCTATTTACTTATATAGCCTCTTTGCTTAGAGGCCTTAATTAAAATCCTCCATCTCACAGCCCAGTGCTCTCACTGCCTCTTCTCCCTCCAGGTCCTGACACACTTGTATTTCACAGCAAGACAGGCACAAGCGACCGGACAGCCTCAGCCATGGTCTGTCTAGCTGCTGGGCAAAGCCAGGCCTGGGCAAAAAGTGGCACAACTCACACCCTTGTACCCAGAGACCTCACTTTCGTGAGAGGCTGATTGACGAGGGGTGTGGGTGCTGCAGCACCATCCCTTGCTCACGGAGACTCGGGCAGCACTGGGCCATCCCATAGCGAGGAGCTTCCCCTCACAACCCCCTACCAGCACTGGTGGGTCACACTGGAACTGTAGAGGTGCCTCTGAGCCAAACGCTGGGACCAGGAGCCAGAGGAACCAGCTCTTGGCTGCCCGCTGGCAGCCAAGGCAGCCCTACAACCCTGCCTGCAGACTGCTGGCGGAGCGTGGGGTCCCTCCGCGCCCACCCCAAGCAGAAGCAGCACCAGCTCGAACAGCCGTCATCATCCCCTGCGTGTACCAAGCTCCAATCCGGTGGTGCTGCATCTCCTACTTATCTTGGCAGAGCGTGAATTACCTCCCCTCACCAAGCTGGCTGTGCTGCGGCTGTAAAAGCAGATACACCTTTTGATGGCTTCTCCTTTGTAAAAGTGGCAAAACCTGACTTTCCATTCCCATCCCAAGGAAAGAAATCAAACCGTGCTGTCAGCCTTTCTCACACCAGCCAAGGGGCTCCAATGAGCATTCAGGGTGCCCACTCAGACAGCTCCTGCCCCCCCCAGCACCCGCTATGCCCTGCCAATTTGGTTCATTCACCCCCCACTGCTATGGCAGGACACAAATGGAGAGGGTCATCTACTTATACCTGATCTACTCTTTAAGCACTCAGTCTGCTCCCCCTAATACCAGTTATCTGTATTCGCTACGGCAGCTGGAGACCCAAGCGAAACTGGTGTTGATGCCGTACCATTTCATACTGAGACACAAACGCTAGGAAGGGGAGGACCTATCTGTTCACATAGCCAGGTTACCAAAAGTGAAGTGACCTACCAAATGCCATGCAACAGAATTGGGGAGAACTGAAAGGAAAAGAGCTGAGATGGAAACCCAGGTTTCTTGATCCTTCCACCCCGACTCACCCCTGAGGAACTGGGCCCCTCTAAACCTGCAGAGAAACCTGCCTTCCCCACCACACAGGTGTGTGTTTGTCAGTGCTTTTGCTTTTATTTGGAGAAGGAGGTTAAAATACATTTTAAAAGAACTGAAATAATGTAGGGGCCGATGGGGCACAGGGCTTGGAAGGCTTTACCTCCACCAGCCCTCCCCTCCTCACTGCTGTCTCAGCTGCCATCAATTCAGCATCTACTGCATCTCCACAGTTCGTTCACCAACCTAAGGCACAGTGGTATTTTGAAGAGATAAACACTGAGACAAAAATAAATAAATTAGGACCCTGCGAGGGAGACCTGAAAGGCACGCTGAAGTGAGAACAAGCGGTTTCTCTGGTTCTGCGTATAATTACATTGACATGTTCCCAGACAATGGGTGGAGACCCAAACACAGCAGCAGCTGTGGACCAAACGGAGAATCAGGCAAAAAACCATGGAAAGCCAGCCAGTCAATCCATCCCCTGGGGCTGCATCAGCACTGCCCGTGTCGCTGCTGACAGCCTGCCTGCCCGCTCGCAGGGGCAGAGCCAGCGCTGGGCAGGCAGGGCTCAGCTCCTGGCCGTGCTGGGGCTGGCTCTTCCGTACAGACGCTGATTTCTCTGCACCCACTCGTCCAGTCCACTAGAGAAGGAACGTCATTCCCATTCTCCTCTCTGCAAGTGAGGGAAACTATAATATGAAACATGCAAAGAGGGTCGAAATGGGTCTTAAACCTCCTTCCTTTTTCATGATTTGGGAAACACAGAAAAAGGAAAACCTGTCTAACCAACGGCACTTAGAGATGGAATTTTTAGACACTGGCTGTTTTTAGCAGCCATCCAGGCATCCACCGAACTGAAGCATCATGAGTATCAACCACTCTGTTCACATCAGGTACTGGTGACGAAGTGATTTTTATGGACATACAGCCAATTGACAGACAGTCATGATCAAATCACAACTTGGCTGCGTGCTCATCGTGCATACAACAGTTAATCTTGCAGCCATGCAAACTGTTCTGCAAATTGAAATCTCAGAGGCATAGCAATTACAATACCAAATGTATACCACATCTCTCAGTCAACTAATTGTACATCCAAAAAATCACCACTTGAATAATCTGAATACGTTCACCTTTACAGCTAAAAAAAACCCCACTACATGCTTGATCTCAACACAATTTTGAGTTACAGAACCCCAAGGGAAAAAAATACCAACCTCTGATTTCAACAGCAAAATTGCTTCTATCTAAATACACCAGATGCATAATTCACATTGAGGTCTAACATCTTGGTGTTTCCAGTGATGGTCCTTTTACGTTCTGCAAAATGGGGCTATTCCTATTGCTTCCTGTAGCGCTCTCGGCCCGTCTGCAGGAAGACAAGCCCTATATACATCTACTCCAAATGTAGTGTATATGTTCACATCAAAACCAACTGTATCTGGATTTCTGTTTGTTAGGAAACCTTAAAGGTCTTTAAACGGATCAGCAGACTTACAAACCAGGCTAATGTTTTAGATGAACTTTAGAAAGCCACCGCCATAGGCAGACTTGTGCCACTGTGGCATTTTGAGCTCTTTCACATACATATTTCTTGACTTTTGTTTCCATCCGGTGAAGCAAGTTGAGGTGGGGAGCAACAGATTTGAATTAGTGACTTTGCAGCTGGTATATAAAAGAGGGCCAAAATAGAAGAAAATCTGTATTTAAATTGCAAAGGGAGGAGAAAACAAAGTTATCCAAGCCACGTGAGTGAGATCAAAAATGAATCATCAAGGCTGGAAAATGGCTAACCTCTGAACCCTGAAATCAAGAAATCTGGCTGCTGTCATGTAGCTGCTGATCTAATTTTTACACTTTCCTCTCCATACAGAGGAGACGCGTTTCCATTGCGTCCATCACAGCTAAACAATCAATGCCTGATTACTTCAAATGCTTCTCTCTCAGGGATGCACAATTAACCAGGCCCATATTTGACACTGCAAGGGGAGCGCAGTATTTTCTGGGAATGTCTGACAAGTTTCAAACATAAAAAACACAAATCAAATGGCCCAGCAGATAATGACAGCCAGTGCCCTGGCAGTTAGATAATGTGCATGCTCCAAAGCAAGGCCAATTAGAAGCAATAAAAACAAATTTGAAATGTTAGAGCAAAGGTCAGAAATCCTCAGCCATTACCACAGGCTTGATTTTTTCTTTCCAAGCAGTCACCAGTGCCTATTTCCAGAAAGTGAGCACAAATTCACGCTTGCCAGATGACCACCCACCTATTACAGCAGATTATGATTTCTGGGCCATACAAACTGCAGTAATGCGGTGGATGGAGAATCCCAGCACTATCTGGAAATCTCATCAGGTCCATACCCTGTGGCCCTACGTTTCGGAATGCGGGGGCTGGTCCATGCTGCTTATAGAGAAGTCATCATACTCGAGCCTGCTCCCCAGGAGAGTTTGCAGCTGTCTCTCCCTCTGCCACAGAAGGGATCCTGCTGCTTGTCATCCATCCCTCAGTTCCTGGCCTCCTTCCCCAGCTCACTGCAGCAAGGCACATCTGCTTCACCAAGGAGACAGTTCACAGAGGCAGGAATAATTAGCTTGTAACTGGAACCACATTATCGCACAAGAGAAGGAGAAGTAGCCACAATTACAAGCAACGCACGTGGCTCAGACCCAGCCATTGTTGTATATCTCTGCTGACCCTGGAGCAGGAAGCTGCAGAGAGGATGGGAATAGGTTTTGTCTTGTCTCCTGTCCTCCTATTTCCTAAGGAGCAGCAAGAGAATAATAGCTTCATTTACCTGATGAGATGTAGCAGAAAATGATAGTCTCTCGAGCTTGTTCAAGTTAGCAATATGATATTGGGATTAACGTGCTACGTACATCTGACATTACCCATGTCAACCCATCCTACAGAGAGCAGCTGTCTGCTTTCAGAGCAAAGTGCTCTGTCCTGCTCTTTAGAAATACAGGGAAAGTCCAGACAGGGGTGAGGCATGAAATAACACAGATGCTGTAAATCTGCTTACCGAGCCCTGGCTTCCTCAAAGCAACGAGCCCAAGGAAAGAAAAGGAAAGCAGGTGGGTATCTCCAGGCATGTCTATAAGAGGATGCCTGTGAGAGCTAATCCAAATACCTTTAGGGTGTAAATGTAAAGCTGATTAGTGAAACCACAGTAAGCTCCTATGTGGATATGCTCCTTCAGAGTTAAAGTAGCCATAATTCAATTTATTCATTTAGCTCATTTCTAAAAGTAAATTAAGGTAGAGTAAATTAAATTAAATCAGCTGACAGCACCTTCGTTTTGAAAGGGATTGTTAACATGGACCCAATCTACTTCATGCAGCAATGCAGATTATTTTCTCCTGCTGAGCCACCCGTCAGGCACACTGGCTCCCTGGGCTAGTCCTGAAGTATTTTTACACACCCTCTGTTCAGGGATTGTCTGAAAGCAGGACCAAGCCAGAGGTGTATTTGGCTGTTTGCGTGTAGGTGCTTAAATCCAGGGTAAAATCCTTCCAGCCAGCACTCTAGTTCCCAAGTGCTTGACAAGGTAATTGTTGTAATGTGGTATTTTGGTGAGCCCTCTGCTGGGGGCTGGCCAAGCACTGCAAATCTCCCCAAACTGCAAATGGATCCTTTTCATTGAACCCACGCAAATGTGTCACCATTTAAAACCTGAAAGGTTTTCTTTAGCGACAGCTACAAGTATCAAGAGCTGCATAAAACGTGCAGACGTGTGTGGGAGCAAGCTGACAGATTATAATTACCAATACAGAAGGGGGAAAAAACAAAAATTAATTTTTGAGGCAAAACATATAATTTGCCTTTAAACCATAGTACTGCTCCCATTTCTAATACAATTTACAGCCCTCGAAGTCAGACTGAAGTTGTTTGACTGCTCAGCAGTTTGTTTGTTTGTTTTAAATTTTCCTTTTAAAGGAGCACTGGCCAGCATGGGAGGATAAAGCAAGGGTTTTTTTAGACACTCATAGGAGCTTTGCACTGTTTGAACATGCAGGGAGCCAGGTAAGACAGTCTGCAGGCTCCAGCTGTGAGGTGGCATTTCTGTGCTAGCTGGTAGGATCGTGCACCAGCGCAGCCCTGGCTGGCCCTGCCAGTAACGTAAGGAAGACTTTTAAATACAGTCTGGTCCCACTTGTTCCTACAAAAGCAACACAGCTATAGGGCGCCCATGGACCAGGTCCTGGTGAAATCCCTAAGACAGGTTGCAGTCCTCCCTCCAGGGGAGCCAGGATGGTGATGGAAAGTTTTGCAGCAGACTCTTTTTTTTTTTTTTTTCCTGCCTTCATTTCATTTCCTCCTTTCTCTACAAGTTGTAAGCGGTTTTGCTGACCTTTCTCTGGAGCAGCACTGGAAGAAGGGGAACAAACAATTTACTTTGCTGTGTCTGCACAATTCAAGAGGCATTGACAGTAGCGTTTATGATACTGGCACCGTTTTGGTGCCTTGGAACTTTCTGGGAGTCGCTTTACCCCCTCAGGGGTGTAGTAGGGTGAGCTGCTGATGTTACAAGCAGCCTGGGGATGTGAAGAGCCTGCATGTATTCTCTGTGTGCAAAGGGATGGCCAGAACCACAAATGTCTTCAGGATTACTCTGGGGAACTTCTCCATGAAGACCCATGTCAGTTTGATTTTGCAATAACAAAAAAACCCCCAACCAAACAAAAAATGAAGGCACTGAATTTGCTCTTAGTAGCAGTGGTAGACTCACAGTATGGCCGAAATGTGAGGTGCCTCCTTGCCCATGTATTGGAGAAAGTGTAGTTTGTTTGGCCCACACAGACATTTCATTCAAACCAGTTTGCAAACTGGTCTGTATTTTCCTATACTAGCACTTACCTATGCCCTGTCACCAGAGCCTAAGGAGTGAATGGCTCAAAGATGGCCAGCAACATCTCCTTCCATGTGAGAGAAGTCATGAAAAAAAAAAAACCGAAGAGGTGCTCGATTTTCCTATCTCTCACTTGCACAGCATTGCAATGCTACTGTGCCCTGGAAGCTGTGGAGTATTTCAGATCTCTGTTGCACTGAGATCAAATTTGGTCTAGAACGTTTTTTCTGTTTATTAGACTCTGCTCTCCTCTAAGCCACTGAAAACGGTGGGGGAAAAGATGACAAGACAGTGATTTCAGTTTGGGAGAAGTGAGCTGGGGATGGCAGCAAACAGAGCCCCTAGAGAATGACAAGAAGCAGCCATCTATATAAAGCAGACTTCACTCCCAGCTCTCATGTCAGTCACGGCCAGGTCAAAGAAAGCACTACCAGGTATAGGTGAAACCTCAAAAATCCTGAAGGCACAGCTTAAAAGTGTAGAGAGGAGTTTTTCTGAAACACAGGAAGAGGTGGACTGGGAAGAACATCCCAGACCCAGTGGGACAGAAGGACCCCCACACAGCACATGCCAGAAAGCACCAAATCCCTGGGATGGTATGTGTGGTCTGAGCCTGTAAGACCACACAACCTCTGGACACAGCTCGTTAGTGTCAAGATGGGGCTCAAAACTTGAAAGGCTGAGCTGTCCTGGCAGAAGTGCCTCTGATCAGCCTGTGCCCATGCACAGGAAGACATTCCCCAGCGCCACCCAATATGAT
The DNA here is from genome assembly GCF_964188355.1 of Buteo buteo. NCBI lineage: Eukaryota > Metazoa > Chordata > Aves > Accipitriformes > Accipitridae > Buteo > Buteo buteo. Next base: position 35,809,614 of record NC_134180.1, read on the forward strand.
GCAGCTGACGGTGCCCATCGCCTCTGAGGATGACGGGACAGTCCCGCGGGCCTATCCAGCCTGTTGGATACGCAGCTGTGAACTCATACATCATCATTAAGGCTGCAAAATCAAGCAGCAAAAGGAGGAATTGCCAGAATAAAGGCTGTCAGAACAATTTTAATTCAACCTCCTGGCGGATATGCCTTCTGATGTGGTCTTTAATTACCTCGTCACAGCCTACTTTTTCTTCAACAAGACTGCTGCTGCATTCAGGGCACGATGGACAGACGGCAATTAATGAAGGGCCAGTCAATATTTTGTTCTGTCCTTTTTTTCTTCAGTGCGTGGCCCCAGGCATTATTTTCTGCATGCCATCAAATGCCTGCTCTTAGAATTATTCATCTTCTCCTGGACTTTTCTCTCATGTGTATCAGTGCAGCAACTGTGAGCTCCCCACCCAGGAAGGAATTTCTCTTCCAACACTCCTGCAAGCAGAGAGCCTGGGTTTTACCTACAGGAAAATGTGGTGCAGATATGAGTTGCAGACTGCTCCACTAGCAAGGTCCAGGGGGGATTTTTCAGGGTACCCACATTGTGTCTGTTCAAAGCCCAGCTCCCCTAACCTCAGCCAGAGCTGTAAGCACTCAGCACTTCTGTAATTTGAAATCCAGTGTGTCCAGAAAATGAGAAACATAGAACTGGTGGCTCTCAGAGAAAAAATGTCAGTGGTTTAAAGAGGCAAGAGCTCCTCTGCTGAGCCAGAGTGAAAGAACAGAGCAACGCTGATATGGGCAAAGGGGTGGACTTAAGGCAGTGCAAGGTGACTGGCATTAGCTAATTTTTCAGCAAAAATTCTGTTTTCCTACCTTAACCATTCTCTGTAACAGCTGTACTCTGCTTTCTCTTAATCTCTTACAATTTTTTTCACCTTTTACCAAGCAGAGGACATTTCTCACTTTCGACCCAAGCAATCTTAACCTTTACTCTGGCACAAGTAGAAAGAGGCGAGCGCAGGACAGACTCGGTAAGAGGAAGAGCTCCCTGTGCCACCAGCGGCATCAAAGGGAGCCCCACTCAAACGCTTTCCAGTGAGTGCAGTGGGAGCAGAATTTGCTGGTTACCGAGCAGCTTAAGAAAAGACAGTAACAAGAGGAGAGGAAGGGCATGAACCTTCATTGCCACCCGACAGCCCCTTTCTGCACTGCGCCCTCCTGCTCTGTGCCCACTTAACCCAACCCGAGAGAGACGTCTTTGTGTCCAGGTCGGACTTTCCTGAGCCTCTCTGAAGCATGTCCAAGTGGCAGCGCTGTCTTCTGCAGCAGCTTCTGTAGGCTGCACAGATGCCTCTTACTGTTAGAAATTCATAGGCCTACCAGCTTGTCACTCCAGAAAACGTCCAGCATTTTCAGCAAGGCTTTTAATTCATTAGCTCACATAGGAAAATATTCTAACCTTCCTGCCCTCCCCAGCTGAGTCATTGATGCTTTCCTATCTTGCTGCAGACACATCACCTTCAGGAAAATAATTGCTTAGCATGCTGATAACAAGAGACATTATCTTTCTGAACTGGAAATTTGTTTGGGATCACAGGGTCTTCCCACAATGAGGACTGCAGGACACTTGTTTGAAACAAGTCCTGACCTGCCCTTGCAGGCTGTGGGAAACCCTGTATGTCCAGTGGGCTGGGCTTCTGGGGAAACGGGGAAGGTTGGAGGAAGCTCAGCCAGAAGAAAGGGGCTGAAGGGGTCTGGGAGGGACTGGATGAGCTGTGGTGGGAGGGAGGATGCACGGGAGAATAACCACACTGGACAGGGAGGGGATAAAGACAGAACTGTTGTAAGAAGTAAAGACAGTGCTAAAAAAACCTCTTTAAGCATTTCATTTTCATGTCTAGCCTCTCTACAGAGGCAGTGCACAGTCCAGAGGTCTTTTCAGGGATCTGAGCTACTTGGGGACTTCAGGTTTGCCCAGAGATTCCTTTGGTTACAGAGGAGCAGAAGCTTCTAAGCTTGATGTCTACGGCCTGCAACTGTGAACACCTCTTCTTGCTGGTGAGGACATGTTGGGAGGGCACAGGATTGCCCAGTGCAGAGTTAGGTGCACCAAAGCTCACCCCAACCCTTCAGAGACAACCACCACAACGATGGGTTCAACATGAATTTCTAGCAACCATCCACTCGGGGACAAAACACAGCATTCCTACTTCCCCGCCACCGGCAGGCTCAGCAAGTAGTTGAGGGCTCCAACCCTGACCTCACTTCATGGTGGCCTCTTGGGAAGTCCGTGGAGCCTGACTCCTGGGAGGGTGGTGGGCACAGCTCCACAGCGAGGAACTGAAGGCCCCATCTACAGGTGACACTTGTCCCAGGGCAGACAAGGGCAGGTGGAATTTAACCACAGGTCCAGCCGACCAGTTGGATTCACTTGTAGGCATGTAAGCACCTTATACAGATACAGCTATTTCTCTTACCTCTTGAAATAAGCTGCACAAGTATACGGGACAGCAGAGGGTACCCTAGCCCCAGCCTCAGTCTTGGTTCTGCCACCAGAGCTGTTGCCTCAGTTCTTGCCTGTTGCTCCAGATGATCCTAATTCAGTTCCCACTGAACTGCCCGCATTGCCTATGCTCTAGGATGGCTGTTGCCAGACAGCCTGACTGTGTGGACTAAACACCCTACTAAGATGTATTTCTGACTCTCAGGACCGTCTCTCCCTTTCTGTGCCTCAATTTCCTTCTCTGCAACGTGGTGATACCAACATAAACATTTCCTTCTTTAAGATCTTTCAATCAGATGTGCTCTGGAAGTGTTGCAGGTTGTTACTATTTCCAGGGCTATCGTTATAACACATTTTGGCTGCACTAATTCCCTCAAACAGAAATTGTTCTGCCTGTAGTAGGCTGGGACAAAGCAGCCAATTAGTTGTCCCTTACACGTTTATTAACTCTGCAGCTTTCTTTCAATGAGTATGTGGAATCTGGTAATGTTTTAATATATTTTCATAAGCTGTGGGCACAACATGTCCTGTTTCAAGCTAATAACCATGCCATATAATTAGTCCTGATTACACAGATATTTAGTATCATTTTACATATTCCAATCCTTTCCTAGTGCCACTGTCTAGCCAAGGCATATTTAAAGCCACAGCCATCTCCCTTCTGCTTCCCAGCAGTTTGCAAGATTTTGTTTTGGACAGGTTTGCAGTTAACACGACAGCTTCAAAGAACAATTTCATTTCATTGATATACATTTTATATATATACAAGCTCTGATCAGATGTCAGGTGACAAAGCCCAGGTTACAAATAGAAGGCATTTATCTACTTTTACAGTGAAAAGCCAGTATTTGAAAGCTGTCAAGAAATTAACAACATGAATCTTTAAAAATCTATTTCTTAAACATCTGTTGGCTTAGGGGTGAACATTTACTGTATTTAGGATTTTACTGTGAGGTAGCACTCCCCGAACAAAAGATCCCTCACCCCATTAGACTCTGGTCGGGGAGCAAGAAAAATTTGCTCTGTGCAACCCGATTATAGATGTGTATCTTTCCCTGCTGGCGTGGCTGTCTCTATAGAGATGGACATGGATATTTGATGAGATTAAAATGCTTCAGTTACCACTGTCAGTGGTTCTTTAATTTAAAATGAAGAAAGCAAACAAACATTCCTTTTGATGAGGTAACTGAATGATGCTACGGAAAAGCACTTTGCTGTCAGGTGGTAATTAGGTTCAGTAATAGTTGTGGGTTTTTAGCCTTGGAGGCTGTGGCCCTTGGGAGTCTGAGAGAAATGATACATTCAATTTCCGGAGGAGAGGAAGATGCTGGATGCTTTTCTCTGCTAACCCTGCAGGTCTCTGCAGATAAGAGCATTCAGAACTGCAGCGCTGACAATCCTCCCTGCATCAGCCTAAACTGTTGTGTCAAGATCACGAACAGAGAAAGAGAGATGGACTCAAAGCTGGGCATTTAAACACCTAACGCAGTCAGGCTGGCTCTGACCACATATATAAGGAACTGCCAGAATGGCTGCACTGAGAGGATTTTTAAAGGCTGCAGAAAGAACTCCAGCAATTGCTCTATGGTCTGTGCTGATATTTGTAACATCCATCTTGCGCATCACTAGAAAATCTTCAGTAGGAAAGTGTTCCTCTGCAAACAGGGGAGAAGAAGCGAGTGAATTTCAAGGCTCAGCTGCCTCCTTTGCCAATTGGGAATTAGCTTTTCTACTGCAAAATATAAATTATATTTGGTTGTGCTATTAAGAGTTGAAACCCAAATGAAGCATTCCAATTGGCCCAAAGGCATTTAATTAGAAACTTTTAGTTTGGAGGCATTATTGCTGTTTTCTCCGAGCAGAGGCAAATTCTGAATGTGGTGTTTCCCATGAAACAGGAGCTCTGGTTCCTGCTCTGCTCCCCTCCTCATGTTATTACACAGCTTTGCCTGTTCAAGGAATGACGGTTCTCCACAAACGGTTCAGTGGTATCTCCCCTGCTCCGCACACAAGCTAAGAGACACTGAAAGGACACCAGTTGGCCAACACCAGACAGAAGGCCAGCAGCACTGCAGGGATTCAAGCTTGGGCATTTCAAACCCTCTGTTCACACCTTTGTGCATTGCTCACCAGTGCTTTACTTCATGTCCAAGAAGACTTCCTTTTGGACAAACATCCAGTGAACTGGTTGTAAAGCTGGAGTAAGGACTTATGGTGAGACGGGGTCCCCAGGTAAAGGATCCCAGGTGGACTGGCAGAAGGAACCTGCCATCTGGCTGCCAGCACTGCGGCAGGTCCAAGAGGAGGTGGAGAACCCTGCCTTTAGCACAGGCTTGCCAGTAGTTTCCTGAAGCACTGAAGAAGTTTTCACTTCCAGAATTAAAACTTTTCAAATAAATTGAGTCTGATTCTCCTCTCACTCTCAGTAGATAAATGAAGGGTAAGTCCATTAAAGATACTGGTGTGAGATTGGTGTACAGCAGACAAAATTCAGGAAAGATATCGATATCTCCAAAATCCTCTGAATATTTTTTCAGACATAAACCAGGTATCTTTCCTGATCATAAATGCTTTATTTCCGAATGGAATTTCAATAAAATAAGCACAGTTAGACTAGCACGCTTATTATAAAGCCATAATGCAGTAGCACTGAAGTTTAGTCATGAAAGGTATTAAAAAAGCAGCCCTGCTAAAGCAAGAGAAATTGCTTTCTGACCTACCGAGTTTTAGGAGTGGGTGCTAGTGGTCTCTCCACCGAGGAGTTCAGCCTGTAGTAATCCAAGAATGTCCTGGCCACATTTCTTCCAAGCTTCATATCTGTGAGTTTTTAATTAAGGAGCTTTTTTTTTTTGAAATAATTAAAAATAATAATAATAAAAAAGCAGAGTCTAAAGGTAAATTACTGCTATTTAATGCATGAGCAAGTTTTACATTAACCATCCCACAGTGCTTAGGCTTCAGGCAAAATGACTTACGCAAGCAGATAAAGCGGGGGTCATCTTGTTTGCTTCTTGTTTTCACAGGCAGGTGCTGCATAAAACCACGGACAGGAGGAAACAATCTCCCTTTACCCCCATGCCTGGCTGCGGATCCCTGCGGTGGTCGTGAAGTAATACACCAGAGAAAAGGGGCCTTCCAATTTCCATGTTTAGGGAAAATAATTACCTAAAAATTCTTGAATACAGGCAGTATTTCCGTGCTTGTATCCAGGAAACAAGGTCAACAATGTCATGGTATGAACCAGCAGTGGACTAGTGTACAAACTCAAGGTTGGGATTACAGCTGTAGCCCTCCAAACCTTTAGCACTGACCCCTCCACGGTCCTGGGAGAATATACTGTTCTTCTTTAACTGTGTTGTATTCAAGACCTGAAATGGTGATTTTAGCACTGAACTGGAAGGACAGTAGATTGCCCTAGGGAGGTCAGCAGTAACTCTGGGGGCTCTTCTCACTAGCCATGATTCCTCCTTCAGCTAACTCTGAGCCCAACACTAGGCAGGTGCTGCACATCAGAGCTGCCACAGAGACATTATGGGGGCTAAGGACTCCTTTGTTTGCCTGTTTTGAACTGATGCCTACCCACGCTACAATAACCACATAATTCTCCCAGGCACTGCCCCAAATGGCCACCGTAATGGTCATTTCAGGAGTGCTGATGCAGTAGCTGAGGTGGGTACGTAACCTGGGGAATCTAAATACACCTCCGTCCAACACTCAGCAGCCCAGGAAAATAAACTGTTGCTGGGCTGTTTTGTGTGCATGCATGTTCTGCTTTATCAATAGTTATCTGCTGATGTTTCCATTAGAGGAAAATTCCAGAAGTGCAGTGTCCCAGGGGCTTCCAGCAGTGCCTGTGAAGACGCTAGCTTCTAAATGAAGCTTTTATTACCCGCCCACTTACATTAGACACATCAAAACAAGTGAGCATGAGACATCAGGTTCAGGCATCACTGTGAGATCTCTCTTTATCATTTATTTATTTATTTAAAGGGGAGGTTGAACTAATGTGACTCAGTCGTTAGCTCTAGTTCTGCAAAAAGCCAGCCCCCAGCTCTGCTAGTGCTGCAGTCAAGCCCAGTTCTAGTAGCTGAGGCTGACTCCTGACACTGCTTTTCTCTCCAGTGACCTGGTCCCACTTTTCTGGTTCCCGCTGCTGTGCCTGGGGATGGTTACATGGATCTATCCCTTCTGTTTCAGGGTCTATGCTGATATGCTCATTGTGATCCTAATACTGTACGTGCTGCGGGCACCCGTATTCTTCTGCCCAAAAGTACAGCCCAGCCTGAGCAGCTGGTGTTCACGGCTGTTGTCTGCGTGGACAGGGATAGTTGGTTGTGTGAAACAACACCGGCTGTTTCACGGCTGCTGCAGGACCCAGTAAGCTCCACTGCAGCCTGCCAGCACCGACAGACGAGACTAACCGTACATGCATGAAAGTTCAGAAAGTTGGAGACAGCTTAAAGTTTATCAATTTGAGGGAGGGCAGCGTTGCTTTGAAAGTGTTTTGTGATTGTTACTGGAATTTGGGGATGGCTGTGGGTAGTTTGGTTTCTGCAGATGTGAACTCAAAGCAGCGGCAAAGGTTAAGAGTTCAAAGTAGTCTGAGGAAGCGAGAAAGAAGGGAAGAGGGCTGTCAAACATTTAAGGGATTGAGAAGACTAACATGGCTTGATCTTGTAGTTTCTTTCATTTACTTGGCACTTTAAAGGCATAAAGTGGTAATTGGACTCGGTAAAGTCTCTAGGACATTTTCTCAGTACCAATCTCAGAAGGCTCCTCTGCCAGCAATGGCCCTGCTGCCCTTTTCTTTGTTTCTTTACATTGCTTGTGTTTGCACAGTGGGAAACACCTGACCTGCTGTCCTGAGGGAGGAAGCCCTTAGATGAGAGTGGGTGCAGCCGAGGAAGTGGTTACAGGAGCTCCTACATGGTGCCTTACAACTCTGCCTTAACCCTGACCTGGAGGAATCCAGTTCTATTGCTGAACTTAGGAACAGCTTTCTAAAGGTAAAGACAGTTAACCACTGGAATAACCTGCCTTAGCACCTCTGGAAATCTCCAGACCAGAGCTATTCAAGAGCAGGTTAAACCCACAGCAGACATGAATGCTTTAGGTCTAACTGGTCCTGCACAAAGTTCAGAAAAGGAAGTACAGAAAGGCCTCTAAGGCCACTTCACCCCATTTTTCTACAACGCTTAACATGCTTTGCAGCCCACGCAGACCGCCTGTTTGCTACGATTACCAGGCAAGGTAAAGGCTTTTTGTGGAGCATGGACACACAGGTAGACAGACACCGAAGAAACTGGAAATGCAAACCTGTGCCCGGTGCAGCCACCAAAAAGTCACAAAACGGGAACAACTTGCAGTCAGCATTGACGGAAAGAGCCTCGAACCAGCATGGGATAAAAAATTTGCATGTTCTAATACTAGTCTCTCAAGCCATCCTACCACCTCTCAGAAACAGCAGTAACAGCCTCTCCCTGTGACTGCCTAGCCTGGACAAGAAATGGCCTGACTCATTCAGCAAGTGCAGGAGGCACGTGTGTGCAGAACCAATGGAGAAAAGCAAATCAAATCAATAACATTTGCATTTATTTCAGGTGCACGGAAGACCCAGACTCCACTTTGGCCTACAGTATATCATAAGCACATAAATAACTGCTACTACAACCAGAACCCACTTTTGCTGAGTGGTTGGTTGGTTTGTTTTTTAACCAGCTTCCTTTCTGCAATCACACATGCTGTGCTTTTGCCCATAGGAACTCCCGACCTAGCTTGAACTGTACTTGATAGAAGGCCATTTCCCAGCTGTTCCCATCACGGGAGCTCAGCTCATACAAGATAGTAGAAATCCATTTGGGCAGGTCAAGGTGAAAATATCTGGGTGAATCTTCACTTTTACTAGTGTCTGCAATTCCCTTTCCTCTCCCTTCCTCCTCCAGAGACTCATTCTTCCATGCTCCATATTTCTACCTGGAAGTGAAAACCAGAGTGCCCAAGGCCCCTCCTGCAGACACTGTCCTCACAGCACTCAGTCTTTGAATGGCATCAGTGGTTTTGGGGACATTTCAGGACAGTCTGTTTATGTACAACTCTGCCAAATTTCACAGATGTTAGGAAGTTCAAGAATCGTGCCGGGCTTTCTGCAAAATCCCCCGTATTGATGAACCCTATCATGCCTCACACCCCAAAGCTTCCAGCCCTGGTAAGAAAAGAGGACAGAGGAGTGGGGAATCTCATAAGCCATTACTAGTTTTCAAGTGAGAAGATTCATTGCTCCTATTGTGAACAGTCTGCTTAAGCTGGAGCCTCTAGAAGCACAGACACAGCCTTGTTCTGTCTGTGCATGAAGGCAATAAAAATCTCAATTTGGAAACCAGTTAGCAGTACAAGTCATTAGGGGAGGTACTAAATGTTGCTGCTTTAATAGCTCACTGATCATTTAATAATGTCACTGCTGCAGAGCATGGTGGCACCATTCGCTCGCTTTTGTTTTGCTTTTTGAAATTCAGGGTCATTCCACTTTCAAGTGTGTGGATTATCTTTCTTTCCCCCTTTTGCCAGACACTGCAAACTGCTTTAAATAATTAGAAAAAGGATGGCTCCTTCAAGTTCACCGTCTCATTTTCATAAGGTCCAGTGTCATTGCTTTGGAACAGGAAGAGAAACTGTGGTGGTGGTAAGGATTTGACAAGGGCAAAACAGTTAGCAGCCCCCACTCATCTTTGATAAGTCCTGTGGGGTCTCTGCCAAGCAGATTGGATCTCTGTTTTTATGTCTCATCTAGAGGACAGCACCTCCATCAATTTGAAACACTGCGCTGGGTTATTAGCTTATGGAATTCGTCCAAGTTCAGTCCTAAACAGGATTTGAAATCGTGACCATTCAATCTAGAGGCACCACTGACCAGACCCACGCAAGTCTTTTGTCTCAGACAAACAGCTTTAAGTTATCCTAAAGACAGACACAGGGGAAGAAAAAAAATAGGGAAGGGAGAAAGAGGGGAAGGAAAATGAGACATGAAGAGAAAGATGAATCTTTTTAATAGCTCAAATTAAAAACCAGAAGAAGCTCTTTGTTTGACAAAACTGAATTCTACAGCAAATCTCAGTCTACCACAACAATGATCCTGTTATTTATGAAAAGAGGGTTATTTTGTGTGGGAGAGTCCCAGATGACTGTGGTCAGCTAGCGTACTGTCAGCTTCGTACAATCTCAAGAGAAATATGGATGAGGTTTTCTCATCTGTTTATAACAGCTTCCATCAATGGATCAAACCCCTTCCTGACTCGAACAAGAGCTCTAATGGAAAACGGCATTACACGGCTTTAAACCACTGTGTTGTATCACGCCTGGCCTGATCAGAACTAGTCCTCTATTTTAGCAGAGCTGTTTTCAGCAGTTACTTGTTTTGTTTCACAGGGCTGACACTATTCTCTAATAAATAAGAGATGCTGCCCACATCATGTCTAATTGGGGGGCCCACTTCAAGCGAAGTGTAATTGGGGCAATATAGAGACTTGGCAGTGGGGGGGGGGGTGTGAGGCGGAGAGGGGCTATTCTGTGGCTTTTCACCAGCATTTAACACAGTGCAAGTCTGGGCGCTGATGATGCCTCCTTCGCAGAGACTGTCACTCCAGGGAAACAAGGTTCACAATGTCTAGTATATCTGGTTACATATTTCAAAATCGTTATCAAAGGAGGAAGCTTCTAAAAGGGAGTGTGGGGAGGGGATAGGACTTACCCCGTCCTCACTACTGACTTTCGAGAGAGCAGGACCTGGCCAGGCAAGCACTAAATCTTCAAGTTGTTGGTTTTGCAGGGCTGTGAGGTGCATGTAGGCACGCTTTCTGGGGAGAGTCTGCCACTTCCAATGGGAATGGGGCTTTTCATAGCTCCAGCGTAAGAACCAGGCTCAACGTGGGAATTACTGGTGACACCCTGTCACAGTACTCGGCAGGTCAAGCTAGCAAAATGCAACTAGACTGTCCAGCCTTAAAAATCTATAAATGCCCTGAACGCAGCCAGCCTGGAAATAGCAAAGGGACTTTCCCCAAGGAGAGTATTTCCATTCCTAACAGCCTCAGTTCCTGATCCCAGATGGGACAGATGCTTTTGAAAATGAAATGTAACAGCAATGACGAGTCTTCATTTTTATTCCTCTTGTGTGTTATCAGGAAAGGAACCGGGCGGAAAGATCCCTGACTGACTATTTCAGGCCCTTTTCCTGAAATGCTTGATTGTGGTGGAAGAAATTACAAAGATGGAAGCTGTGCACTCTTCTCCCTGAGTAATCAGAGGCCTGTAATTTTCTCTCCTCTGAAAGAGGAGGTTGGAGAACAGGTATCTTGGAGAGCGCTGTTTTATCTCTGCCAGAGGGACTGTGCTGCAAGGACCACGCTGTATTTCCCATGAACTCATTTCACTATCAGCTACTGCTTCTGCCCTTCTTGTGAACTAAACTGAAATGGGCAGATCCTAGCTAACATCTGGACACGGGGAAGGGAGGGATCTCGAGGCAGAGAAAGAAAAAGGCAGGAAGGTGGCGGTGCTGCACAAGACCCAGTGCCAGGATAGAGCCAAGCACTCTTGACCCTGCCGGGTGCTGCCACTGAAGGGTAGCAGAGACTCAAGGGGAGCAGAGGCGAGTGCGGTGGAGAGCTCGCGTACCCCAACTCTCCCTCTGCAACACAGCGGCACCAGTGAGGGAACCACCCAACCAAACGCATTATGCTACTGATGAAAACCTCCATGCAATACTGGGCTGCAGAGCTGCTACCATATGTGGCCGTCAAAAGGGAGCACTTAATTCAACATGGGATTCGAGACACACAGACAGGGAAAGGAAAATCAGGCTGTCCAGAGCAAGCACAGAAACAGAGAGGGACGAGATGTTTCAGACACAGTCAAAGTAACACTGGAAAAGCAACAGGGCTACTGCCCATTTTTACCTCTGAATCCACATGCCGTTTACCAGCACTATAAGCATGATTTCACAGGGAAACCTCTTACTGGTGCTCCATCATCCTAATGCCATCTTCACATTGCTCTGTGTAAGTTGCATTTTATCCATCTTACGGTGCCTCTACACCAGTGGGAGATGGAAATGGGCGCTCCTGTAAATGGTAATCTGGCCTAAACTATGAAACGGCCAAAGAAAATGGTTTATTTAATATCTTGGCAGTGTTGACTCCTGATGAGGCTATCTAAGGGACAGAGGTCAGAACCAAGCTTACAGCTCAAAAACCCAGAAAGGGTGAATTTCAGCACCAGCATATTTTAATTCATTAAAATATTGCATCAGCATTGCTCCACAGGCTGGTATACTTGAAAAATTATATACTTAAATCCTGATTATAAGAGCTCCTATCAAATTGTCCCCAAATTAATTTGGGCCTGCATTTACTGGTCTCACATTAATGTCTGACAGATCTTTATTTAGAGTATCTGGGAGACACTAGGCTGAGCCTCTTCTTGTGATTTTAACGTTTCTGATCTTTTCTATTGTTCAGTTTTGGTCACTTGCCAAATCTGGGAAGGAGCCCTTGTGGATTAGCTGACCTCAGCTCTTTACACAGTCAATGAAAATTACAGAGCTGATTCTCTCTGATATACCAAAGAGGGATGAAAAGAGGGGAAGAAATTTCCAAGTGAAAATCCAGCATTCACAATCTTCTCCTATCACTGATGAATGTTCTCAAATGCACAAGGGAAAAACAGCATGAAGACTTAAGTCTTAACAAGTTTTGTTTTCAGCTTGGTTAGAAATGCAAGAACAGTACAATAGTTTCCAACTCTAATTACCCCCCCCTCCAATACACTGGAAAATCATGAGCTGAACTTTTTGGGGATCCTCTTAGTCCCTCACATCTCAGCCCAGAAGCATGATGACATTCATTGTTCCATGTCTGACAGTTCCCATTAGACATTCCATTCACGGCTTTGTGCATAACATTCACCACCACCCAAGCAAAATCGGTTTCAAGATAAATGGTAGAAAGTGTGTTTCAACACACCAAAGTGTGGATAAACCATTTTTCATCTCTAAATTGTTGGAAGCTCATGAATTGTATAAATCATAACTAGGCATCAGTAGTCTGTTGCATGCTGCATTTTCCCTCTTCAGCTGCAGCTTGCATTTTCAGACAGGGCATAGTCAATAGCTTTGCAAGAGCAATCCTAAAAAGAAGAAATTAAGAAATATGATTAAATAAGAAACATGAAGAATTAAGAAATATGAGGATTGTGTTCCCTTGTGACATAAACCTGCATATAACTGGTTTTAAAGTTTTTGAATAGAGGAATGATAAGGAGAATTGCAGAATGCTGACAGTGATTGCAAGACTCGCAATGATTTTGGGGGACATTTCTCCCCTGGCTGGGATACCCCTAGCTTTTCTGTGTCCAAGTGCAACTATGTGCACCTGGGAGCATAAGCACTTGCTCTCCAGTGTCTGAGCAGACGTAGAGGACCTCCTGGAACCTACCTTAGATCATCCATCTGAAAAAGGACTCAGTCCAGTGGCTATTAGATGGTTTCAGTCAAGATGCCTCTTCTTAAGGACTAGGTCAAAGACCAAATGGATTTCTCTTGCCTTCAGTCAGTCTTTGATAAGTCCCTTCAAGAGAAGGCAACACCTGCATTTGTATTGGGCAAAATGCAGGGAAGAGAAAACTTATCCTCAGGAATTGGCTTAGCTCCTCTCTCAGACTGTCCTGGGAGGAAAAAGGACCACAGCCTCAGAGGCTGTACCTTTAAAACCACTTGCAGTCTCCAAGTAATAGTCATGCTTCAGTGTGTTCAACATTTCGGCTGAGCTCAGTACAAAGTGCAGTGATTTAAAGCTGGGAGATCAGGCGGGATTCAGCAAATTCAGAATTATTTATTTCTTTAGAGCAGAAAGTCTGGCTACAGATTATTTACTGCAAATGGGTCTGTTTGGGGGAGGGGAGGAAGGCGAGAGGGTAGAGAAGGGGCAAATTGATTGATTGAAATTTTTCAATTAAAACAAGCAGTTTTTAAAAAAGATTTAAGGCTTTATTGAAAAGTGGGAAATAATTCAAGAGCCTGGAGCCCTGCTAAGTGCAGATCATAGAGATGGGGGGGAGAAAATAAAATTTTATTTTGTAGGAGAAGGGAGGGAAGGAAAAAAAAGGAAGAAAAAATATCATTATCTTTGTTTCTTCAGCTACGTTAATGTATTTCTCTCCCTGAGTTATCTCCAGTATCTGCAAGTATTGATTCAGAATAAGGCACTGTGGTGTAGGCTGCAGACAACAGAAAGCTCTGCTGGGAGTGGCACACTTCCAGGGCTGGCAGAGCACAAAAAAGATCTGGGGATTGGTTTTGCAATGGGAACTATGCCTGGCCAAACCAGAGACAGGGCACCTGCCCTCTCTGCAAGGACCAGGCTGTGCTGGGGTGGCAGAGCAGGTCTAGCTCAGGGGATGAATCTATGATTAAGGTGTCTTTGGGTGCTTGCTTTGGGCACTACAGGATGAGAGGACAAGCAGAGTTAAATGAAGTAAAATGAGAAAGAAGGAGCATCAGCTCTTGAATGCCAAGATCTCCTTTCTGCCTACATTGCTGACTCAGGCTCAAGGGTCAACGCCACACTTAATCTCAGGCTATCTGCTGTAGGGGGGGGTTCTCCCCAAAGCAACAACACACATGAGCTCGGCCAAAGCTCTCTTCACATCAGCTGGACACACCTCATCTGTAGGTGGTCACTCCAGAGTGATGTTGGTGAATGGGAAGAAGAGAATTAGAGCTGTTACTAGTAGGTAGAGAAACTAATGCTATTTTTGTCTTTGTAGGGAAGGAGTAAAATATTACTATAATCTCCACACACACACCCCCAATTAATGCCTCTTTGCTATTATAATTCCCATTCCTGGATCAATTTAGCTTTTTCTAAAACCTTTGATTTTTCCTCTGTGTTTTAAACTCAAGCTGGAATGCAGTGATAAGGCACTACACATATATATATTTAATCTACACACACACACAAATATAGTTATATATAGTCCCTGCCACAAATAACTCTCCTCTGACTGCTGTCACAAGGCTCTTTCTAAAAAAGCTACTCACCCAAGCTGGCTTGTTTTCCTACATCATGTCCCCCAGGGAAGGACTGCTGGCAGCAGCGGGTCTGTGTCCGGATAAAGATGCTGGAAAGGTCTGCAGCTCTCCCCTTCTCCACTGCCTGTCTCTTCTCCTCGCTTCTCTGATGGGATGGGAATAAACTATTGCCAAACTTCAGATCCACCAACTCCTGTCACTGAAACAACAGCCAACTTTGCTGAAGTGGCTGGAGGTACACCGCTATACAGCCAATGTAGGAGCGGCCCTTGATTTATAAAAGGGGCATCTCAAAGCAAGTGCTTGCTAGGGGATTAACTGGTGGGCCAGATTAAGAGTCACTGCTTTCCCTGGTGAAAAGGGTTTTCATAACAACATGCTTGTGACCATAATCTAACCACCAACCTCTGGAGTTTGTGAAAGACCTAAGCAGCAACTTTGCATCTCTCCATTTTCCAGAGTGTCATTTATGGCTATAAAAATCACTTCCCCTTCAAACTCTCCTTATAGTGGTGAGGCCTGTCTGCTGCGCTGCTCTTTACTCTGTCTCACTGTCTGCTTGTGTTGCCTATCTCTATCACCATATTACTAACAAGAAATAATTCCAGGAGCCCTATTTGCCTCCATTCACAAGTTCTAGTATCGTCCTGGAGAATTCTTTCTGATCCACAGCTCAGGTGACACAGCAGCACCAACCTCTGCATGGCTGGGAGAGAGCTCCTCCTTCTCAGATCCACTTCTGACACTGGTGTTCACACTGAATCACTGGGGAATATTCACCCACGGGTGCCAAAGGATGTTTGCTGCAGCTGTCGACCCTGCTGCAGAGGACTGAGATTGACTGACTCTCTTCACCGAGAAGCCATCTCTCATCGCTGCAAAGCCGGCTGGCCGAGCTCCCAGCTGTGTGCCACAGTCTCGCAAGAAGCAGTGTTTGGCTGTGGAGTCACAAAGCTGAGTTAGACTCTGCCACTCTTGAAGTTGGTTTAACTTCAGCTTAATTGTCTGGGGATTTTAAGGGCTTTCTAAAGGAGGATCAGAAGTCCAGAAAGCCTGAGGAGGAAAAACTGAAAAGATTTGTGGACTTTGGATCACAGAATAGTGAAGAGAGAGAGTGTACAAATAGGTAAAGGCTGCTGTAGAACAGGATACACTTTTCTGCACCTGCTGGTGATGGGACAAAAAGCAATGGTCTTAATTTACAATAAACCAGATTGAGATTAGATTTTGGGGGAAGTTTTCCAGCAATAAGACTAGTGAAGGACTAGGAAAATATCTCCTGGGGAGGCTGCAGCATTTCCATCTTAAGACAGAATTAGGAAAACAGCTATCAGGAAAGGGGAAAGTAGAACTGATCCTGTCTGAGAACAGAGGGGTGGGCAAAGGGTTGCCCCTGTAACTCAGTTCCTTTTGTTCAGATTTTATCATATAGTAGCGCTCTCCACTGGGGTTTTTCTCAGTCCTTGGCAAGGCAGGTATGACAAGTCTCTGCTCCTTTTGCACCGCCAGGAAGATGAGTAAGGGGCACAAATTCACCCCTTTGTAGCCCACTAGCCCCCAAAGATGACCATAACCATCTCACTGCTCACCACTATGGCTTGTGATTGAAAATTCAGCCCTTCTTTAAAGGTGCTGTGTGCTACTGTCTCCAGCTGCACTGAATCCCAAGTCCCCTGCCCCACATTCATCTGCTCCTTACTTCTGAATTCAAACACTGTTCTTCTTTAAAAGCCTCTCTGCCTTTTGCTGCTAATTAAAATATTAGTTGCACTCTGGCTTGCTTTTCCAAGAGGTCTGGACAGCATTGCAGGCAGTTCAGACAACCAACCAACCAACCAAACAGAATCCATTAGGAACTGCCACTGCTGACTGTCACCCTTTCGCATACATCACATTGAAAAGGTTAATGCTTCCCAAAAGGGGTGGAAGAGACGGGCGGAGGGGAAGGGCAGGAGGGATCCAATCCTGCGAGGACCAGATGTCAAAGATGCTCAATACCGCACAGAATGGGCTCCCCCGCGAGTGAGGCAATTGCCCATCCCTTGGCAAAGCTTCCCTTTGAGGGATCTATAATTTATTAGGGAAGGTGGAGTGCTGAATAAATTGTGCATAGAGATGAAGCAGTGATGATCGCTAACTCAAATCCCTAGGAGCTTGGCATTTTCAATCTTTAGCTCCCATTTGCGTCCCCCCGGTCCCTACTAAGTGAGCAAGCCAAAGAGCTGAATATCGACAAAACATAATGAGCTCATTGAGATCTAAGCATTGCAATTAGCAGGGTGGAATGGAGCAGAGGGGCTGGGAGGCAGACTGTAATTATTTATAATGTTGATAATCACTTACACGTAGTTAAAAATATAAATACATCCCAATGCTTGATGGCATTAACTACCCTTCAGTTAGCTCCATGCCCAATAAGTAAGCGATACCCAAGCACACACAGGAGAAAGGCTAAAGGCCTTTCTGTCTCATGGCTGTACTCACCAGGAGTTACAAACTGTTGGTGTGGATGGGTGGAAGAAGAGCATTTAAAGGAGATACCATCGTAATAGCTCCCATCACTAGCTAATGTTGCTGTGGAGTTGTAAGGAAGGACAGCTCAGACAAGTGGCTCATGTTCACACAGTGGTAGATCACCCTCTGCCATCTTCTTTCATAAATTTCACGAATCCCATCTTTTGGATATCGCCACAGGTTCTCACCCAGGTGACCGGAATTTGATTAAGTCAAGGGATACCAGTACAGAGCGCCCCACTGGAGGTGAGGAGTCCTTTGCCGTGTGACAGGCTGGTATCTCTATGCTGCAGTCGCAAAAGTAACCGTGGTGTATTACAGTGCTACTTGAACTATCGTTAGAAGCACTCAAACTACAGCGTTATGTTTCTCTGCACAGCTCACCTCATGCTGTTTCTCCTGTGCCTAAGCCAGCTTGTTTAAAAATAGCTTGAGTACATCTGTGCTACAGATATTTCCCTGCTCCTGAAGATTTTGACCAAAGCAACTCTTCCACAAAGTCATCCAGTCTGGGCAATTTCAGATATGGACAATCAAATCATTTTCCTTTCTTGCAATATCCCATCTCTTTGTGGACATCGAATCAAAATGTCTCTCTTACAAAAACGTAAGAGATGTTATGAAAGAGTTGGTCCAAATACAGTCATGTTTTACCAGCCAGAGGAAAGGGAGAACAAGCAGTGGAAAGCAGCAACTCTGAGTATAGGCAAGCTCTCAGGGAAGATTATGTACTTGAGAACTGATCTGAAGATCAAAACCACACCTTTGCCTGAACAGTAAGCAGAAGTGACCCTTATCATCTCCACAGTGCACTCCATTGGCATAAAAGTAAAGCATAAGTCAAGTTTTAATGGAAAAACAGGTAAAAGTGAAACCACAAGGGAGGGGGAGATTACTGTACATCAAAAAGAAAGACATTTTGGTGTGGGGGCGTAGATAAAACCCCAATCTGCCTGTACCATTGATTTCCTTCCAGGTGAAGGGAGCATTTAACACACTGAGGTGAAACTTGGACCCTTCTCAGTACAAATGTACAGAAAGGGCAGCAGTGGAGAAATGCTCACCTGAGTTTAGTGAGGGAGCTTAATGAAAACATGGAAAACGTGGAAAGAAAAAAAAAAAAAAAGAAAAGTAGGGAGAACAGCAGCAGACTGTATTGCAGTTGAAAAAGTTCTGAGAAAATACAGGCAGTGTTCAGTGAAACTGAAAGGGAAAAAACCAAAACCAGAGTAAATGGAAATTGTTCGAAGATAATTGAATGTATGTCCAAGCACTTGCATTTGCCAGCTAGCAATAAATACACGGCCTGCAAAAGCAAGCCAGTATGGGCAAAGGGAGGAAGTGCAAAAAGCAATCAAGGGGAAGCAAGAAGCATATGCAAGCAGAGCTGCAGTGCTGTAGGGTATAGGAACAGGAGACGAGGGACGACAGGTTAGAGAATGAAGCTGTGAGGCTGGAAATGAGGCAGAACTATGTATCTTGAACTGCATTCAAATAGGGCCCTTAGGCCTACCTCGAGCGTGCTGGAAACCTGAAGGAAAGGCAGCTGGACCACGCTGTAAGGGCCTGGCAGTGGCCGGGAGAGCTGATGTGTTTGAGGCTGTGTTCTGGTAGAATAACCGTTCAGTTTAGTAAGAATGTACGGGAAATTGGTCCTTGCTCTGTATATGACTTTGCAGGGACTGAAGTAGCTAACAGAGAAATGTACCTGAGCTATTTTAGCAGACAAAGAGTAGAGAAAGCAGAAAGGACGGGGAATTTCTGGCCTGTCTAGAAAAATCCCACAGAGAGCAGGAATAAATGATTCTTTCACAAGAAATACCAAACCAGGTCAGACCAAACCTAACCTACTCCAACAGCCTGTCTTTATCACCAGCCAGTGTTCAAAGGAAGAATATAAGATATACTCAAAGTGAAGAGACCCTTCTGGTAAGAGGTGCGGTATTGCTACATCAGCAAGGTGCTATCCCTGAGCAAAGCAGATCAGTTAACTGCCCCAGTTAGCTTGGGCACAGGACTGGATGAACATGGCTCAGCCATTTTCAGGACCAATTTCCCTTCTCTGTTGCCAGGAAAGCCTACTGAGAACCAAAGGGAACACCACACATGCACAACTTGAGGTACCGAGCCAGGAATCAACATTTGCTGCAGCACATTCTTTTAAGTGGCGTTCCCAAACGCAAAAACTAATGCAGAACTTATGAGGCATAAAAAGCTGGTCACAGCAACGAATAAAACAATACCTGCCAATAGTAAAAACCTTTCAAAGGCTGCCAGACTCCTCCATTTGTAGATTAAAACTGAAGTGCAAAAGGGGATGTGATGTTTGCAAGCCCACCAAGGAAATGCAACAGCAGAAATGAGAAAAGGAACTATTTCCTCACTTGGCCTAGAAGAACATGCCTGTCCTTGGTCAAGCTGATTCTTGCATGAGAGGAGACAGCCTAGACACATTGTCTGGTGAAGAGACCGAGGAGAGCATAGCATCAAAAATATTTCCACAGAGATTTTCCAGGAGAAAATCCCTTTGCTCCAGCTACATTTGTGCTTACTGTACATCGCCTTTCTCGCAGTTTGCAAGAAATAAGTGTTCTGCTGGCTCACCTCTCACAGCCACAAAGCGATGCCTCACCCACGTTCAGCCAATGCAGCGACAAGGAAACAAATCCATGTTAGAGGAGAGCCCACTTGAAGCGGATCACCTGTCAAAACGTAGCTCCCATGAAGAACGGCTTGCAATTGAACAACCACCCAAGAATTGCTTGGCAAAGTAATTTTGAGCTCATGTAGCTGAGAAAATGTGGGTCTGTTTGCAGATCATTTGTCAGGCAGAAGAGTATGCCAAACTGATCGGAGAAAGCAAAAGCTGTCAGAGGAGCCACAGTGTGTCCTGTTGCTGAAAGGGCACAAGATCCGAGACCTGGCCTTTATTTAGGCCCTTCCAAACACCTCAACCTGCACTTTTTTGCTTTTCCAGAAACACTTGACCTGATTGCAATTTGGGGCGTTTTAAAATTTATTTATTTTTTAATATCAAAACAATTATAGGTGCATTTTGTTTTCCAAATCGGGTCTTTTCAGAAAAGAACATGTGTTAGTAACAACTACTATTTAAAATATGGTAAAAAAAGTAAAAATAGGTCCTTTCCAGTCTTGTAACATGGAAACAACCTCAGTGTTTCAATCCTTGCATTGCTACAATTTTTTCTCTCTTATGCAACCAGATCAACTCTAATTAGTTCTGACTAAAACATCTGCTTTAGCAACACCTGATCTACACGCCAGGGAAGCCAACAGAGAGACTCCTACTTATTTCAGTGTGCTTTGGAGAAGTTTCTTGTTGGATTAACCCGTGAAACCAGTCAAAAACCTGGAGAACAAGGGTGAAAGTAATTCAGGCTCCCCAAAAAGGAGCGAAGAGATTCTGGCAAGCAAAATCTGAAGGTGGGAAGGTGTCTAGATCAGCAATCTTTCACTTGCCTGTGACTCTTGCCGTAACCTGACGTATATTAGATCAATTTATGACAGAAGGAGCCAACTCAGCCAAGCCCACAGTGGCTCCACAGCCCTGCTATTCCTGTCCCGAGAGCCTGATTCATTTACTGCACTGTTTTTCATGCATGCTAAAATGCCCTTTATTCTTCTCTGTGCTGCTGTTGCCTTTGATTGTACAGAAGGGATTTCTAAATGCTTATTTACTACCGTCCTCTTACAATTCCTGTATCTTGGAGGAAAGACAGACCAGTTCATTTTGAAGCAGGATGTTCATCTTTTCAATGGCTAGCATAGACTGGGGCACCAATAAATTAAGCGTTCTAGGGGTTAATTGATTGGAACAAGGTTGGTTAACTTTATGACTAAATGGTAACTAATCTGCTTGCAGACAGACTGGAGCTGGGTTACATTTGTACTCAGTGAGTTTGGGCTGTGAAAATGAAAAATTGATGATGATAATAATAATACAAACAGGGACACCTAACAGAAAAGGAAAAAGGAGGTTTTTCTCCCTAAAGAAAATGTACACAGGCTCTGTTAGATCTGAAATGATATCTCCCTCAACCTCTTTTCTTTGTGAAAATCACTACTTCTGAAACAGAAATTCTACCGAAGGAAAGATCCTATTATCAGCAGCAGTCACATTTCACAGCAATGTGATTAACTGCCGGTCACATGGTCCCCTCGCTCACCACTTGTAGACAGCTCAATAATTTTAACGAGGAAAGAAGAGCGTCTTTCTCTTTCTTCCTTCCTTCCTTCCCCTCCCCCTTCCCTTTTTTCTTTCTTTCTTCCCCTCCCCTCTCCCCCTTCAGACTTCCCTTACAAGGCAGGCAGTTGAAGCTGACCCTTAAGGAAAACCCCACTGGGACCTGGATATCACTTATCAAGTCTAAATATGCTGTCCTGGTCCAGGTTGATGTGAAGTGCGGCAGCCACATCTCAGAAATCTCCCCCTTTCAGAACAAAACCAGTCACCTTGGCCGGGAAATGTACTACCTCCATCACAGTCACACTTCAATCACCAGCCTCTCCCTTGTCTCAGCTCCTGTCCTTGGTTTGGAGTATTTACAGCCCATCTGTCTGTCTCAAACACACTTCTCACTCAAGAGGGAAATTAATCTCTCCCTTCTCTCCCCTCTCTGCTTTCTCTCTCTTTCTCCCTCCCCCTTCCCCCAACACTTGCAATTTGCCATGAACAGCTTCCCTTTTCTCATCTAAAATTCTCGATGACTTTGAAAATTGACTGCACCCACACACCTGGGCATGGCAAGAGATAATTGATTGCATTTTTATTTCGTCTCTTCCCTAAACTGTTTTCCTTGCTAATGGCCAGTTCTCTGCCATTTTTTTTTTTAACTGACACTCTGTGTGAGGGACTGAGGGAAAGGAAGAAATAACCAGCTGCTGAATATTGTCTCTTCTGCCTCTCTAAGGAATTAGAAGCTCCGTGAGTGATGAGGATCTTGCCTGGAGATGGATCGGATCTCACAGGGTCCAGGTGATAGAAAGCTTTGCAGGCAGACTCTCTGGGGCTTTGCAAAGGGGCATGTCCTGTGGCACTGTTAAAAGCAAAGGTCACCCGGGCTGCACAGCTGGTAGAGGCACCTCCACATTTTCCTATTTCACCATCAAGACTTAAGTTACTCGCTGCTTCTGCACCCTCTCTCCAAACTGAGCAAGTTCCCTATTTTACAAGGAGGGAAACTGAGGCACGGTGGAGAAGGGTGATTTCCATGAAATCTCACGAGATGGGAGGCACCACAACTGGCAAAGCACAGGACTGGGAGTTGAGACACCCTGCTTTTATGCCCAGATTGTCCAGCTTGGTATCAAGTAAGGACAGAGAAAACAAAGTATTCAGATATGGACGTTGACCTTGGTTTCTGAAGCCAAATGAAGGCTTTTAAAAAGACAGCCAGATTTCTCAGGTAAAATATTGGCTGTAATGTCTCTGACTCAGTTTCCCCATGATAATAGCAACAGGCCAATTTGACTGTGAATCTGCCTGCCATCGTCAGGAACTGGTTGCAGCTCTCTTATGCCTCTCAGGTAGGAAGGATATTACTAGCAAATTTGTTCCCAGCAAAACCTTGCTTTTCCTTCCATCTTCATGTGGAAGAGTAAAAGATGCATCAATATTGGTTAATTTGACGAATGACTCAAAAAAAAAAAAAAAAAGAAAAAAAAAAAAGGCAGCCCTTCTGAATAGCCCACAAGCCAGGGCATAAGAGGCTGGGAGCAAAGAACAAATGCAGGAGAGAGGTACAAACCAAAAACCAAAAGTCACTTAATGTGAGGAAACCTGTGCTAACTAGAACTGCTCTAACTTATATGGAAATCTAACTATAGGGGATGTAGTGGAGACTATGGAGAATGAAATTAGGCTGCAGGGATACAGGAGGTGTTTCATAGGAGGAGTGAAATGGAATTGGTGAAGCATAGTCATCAGATGAACCTAGAGGGCATCTGCTGGTTAGGCAAATACTTCCCACTTGTGTCTGCCTCCTTTGAGGTTTTGCTTCTTAATAAGTAAAAGTTGTTCTTCTTGCTGAGTGGTGACTCTTACTGCAGGAATGTGCTGAGGGAAAGGTGCAAGTTTCTGGGGTCCATCTGCAGCTGAAGGCCCAGCAAGTTCAGGCTGGAGACAGATGGCAACTCAGGAGAAGCCACCTTTCAAATGACACACAGTCATCTGACCCTCAAACCCCAACAGACAGATTCTGTGTATCCAGATTGCCTGAAGCAACTGAACACACCCCTGGGCAAACTCACATTTATATCTTACAAAACCAGTAATAACTGAAAAAAAAAGGCCACAGTCCATGGTTTAGGGGAGATCATGAGCATCTTATAAAGCATTTCTATTTGAAAGTCTATGTCAAGCTATGCAAGGAATAGAAATGGGGCAGCTGAGGAGAAGGGAAGAAAAGGGCTGGATTCAAATCTGCAGTATGAACATGCTTCTGATTTCCATGCCATCCATGGCCAGCAAGATTCTGGCACTGAAATCAGCCTTCAGCTTAATCCTATACCTGGGAGCTCAAGATTGAGATAAAACTTGAGAGAATTTGCAGTCGTACAAGATTTCTGCAGTGCAAGATAACAGAAATCCCGTGAAGTAACTTGATTTTGCCAGATTACTTGCCAAAACCTAAAGATATTTTGGCACTACACAGTTTAAAATCTACCCTGTGCTTTAGTTTCCTTCCAAGTCTATACAGCAAAACTTGATCCAAAAGAAACTTGTCCTTCTCCATCCATGGCTATAACCTGTCCAGCAAACTGAGTTTGCACTTATGTGGGCTAAGCCAATTTACCTCAAGTCTCATAAGGCCAAAGCTGCTCTAACGTTTTGCTAATCTGTAACAGACAGGAACATCCTTCACTTCTAACCTTTCCAGCATGGATCAGCTGATTACATACATCAAATACTGGTGTCAGAGATGAGCGAGAGTGGGAATAGTAGGAAATAAGATTTAGCCCCCACCTTCATTTAATTTTTATGATCAAAATGTTTCAAAACCCAGTTATGTCCAAGGATATCCTCAGGCTGTGTGAAGGTGTCAGGCAGAAACTGGACCCTTCTTTTCTCTTAGCGCATTGCCGAAAACAGAAAGGACAGGCTGGTGCTTCCAGGAAGGCAGGACAGGTTTCTAAGGAGTGCTTCCTGGGGATGCATCGCTGAAGAATTTCAAGGCAAGACTTAACCAGCAATAGCATTTAGAGGAGGGTGGATGATATTTTTAGGGACAATATAGGTTTGTTTGAACTATTCATCTCTCTATACAAAACTGTTTCCTCTTCTATTTCAGTAAGCACATAGTTCCTCGCCAGTTTTATACTCCTAGATGTTTGTATAACCTTCACTCAAGGATCGCAGATTTAAGCATAAACATGTTTGATCCTTTCCTTTCACCTCATCTGTGGATTTCTGTAACTGCAAGAATGGAGAAGCGCTCCCCAAGGCAAGCTCCCGTCTCATCATCTTGCAGTGACCTCAGGTCACAACCTCTGGCTTTGCCAAATGTATGCAAACACAGAATTTGTACAAGGCTGCAGTCCAATTCAATTTTAACATTCCCTTTAAAATTAAAACCTCCTTGTTATTTATTGTCAGTCTTCAGACAACAGCAACAATAACCATTTCTGGTGTGCTGACCTGCCACGACCTGCCCAGCTTTCTTGGCCATCCCCAACACTACCAAAAACCATTTCCAGAGCTGGTGGCTTTAAACAAGAGTTAACTTTTACTGGCCCTACAGAGGTCTAGTCTCAGAGGTGCCTGATGGCCAACAACTGGCAATTTCTCTGTTTGCTAACTGGAGATCAACCTCCCTTTTTCTGAATGCCCCATTAATAGGCACTCCCGAGCAAAAGGACAAAGAGATCCAAATCCCAGCCCAGCAGGAAGCATTCCTCTGTGTCCAGCAGGCCCTGGATCAGGCTTCTAACCAGGTAGTAATTACTTGAAAAGAAATAGCTGTTGTAATCTTTGGTGCTAGCACAGGGCAGAGAATCATTCACAAGTGTTAACCCTGGTGCTGGTCTGCCAGCAGCTCAGCTCCCTTCCTGCCTTACGGCATTATTTTGGGGGTCAGCCATCTCCAACTCCAAAGTATTGGGTATGACCTTCTGCACTCCTGTGGGAAAGGAAAATCTTAAAATTTGAAACCCAAAAGATGCAGTCTCCAATGGGCGACATGCCTCTGACTCTCTCAGCAAGGGTTTGTGTCTTTGCAGTCAGGCTTTTTTCTTTTTTTTTTTTTTACAAATACATTTCATACAAGAGGGGAAATGTAAGAAACAAACCATTTAATTAGCAGGTACTGCAGAAAGCAAGAAAAGAACAATGCTGAAGAGAGTGACTGTATTTTCTCTCCATTTATTTCACACAGGCAGAAGTGTTAGTGACAGCAAAAGTAGTAATAGTAATTCCTGAAAGAATAATCAAAAAACCCCTCCCCCAAAACCAAATTAACACTATCTGTTTATAGGCAGCCTGTAAAACGAGCAAGCCCCTGCTTGGCCCAGACAGTATTTGATCTGTACTAGAACCATCCTCTTTGGGATGTCATATAAATGCAACTGATCCTTCCACTGAAGCACAGGAGATTTACACTGATCATGCCCTGTGTCACTAATTAATGTCCCCATACGGCAGCAGAAAAAACAGTCTTTTGGAGAATTAGTATATACATTATGTATATAGATGAATTTTTTATATTTCTCTTTCCTTAACTAGAGTCCAAGTGAGCAAGCATTTTAATCTCTACAGATATTTCAAAGCTTCAGTTCCCCTAAGTGATCTGACCTTGGGTAGAGCCATGACGGAGTCACTGCCATGACTCCACTGCAGTACAGACCTACCAGATGGTACCTGAGGACCACCAGCGTTAAACTTGTGGCCCACCCAATGCTGCTCTGCAGTGTCCTGAACAGACAGAAGCCACAGCTTGCCCAAGTTGTATGTGACCTGAATATGGTTTGATGCCAGGAGAGCACTATAAAATCCAGAAAGACTTCACTGGTTCCCTGTCCAAAAAGGTTTACCACTCTCACAGTAGTCACAGATACTTTTAAAAAAAATCTGATTTTCAATCCAGAGAACGATCCAAATAGGTCCTACTATCTCACAAAGCCACAGAAGATACAAAGCCTGCCTGGGAAGAGGGATCAACACAAGAGTACCCAGTGTAGCTTAAAATTCGTGCTGCTTCTGTAGGCTGTGTCTTCTGGAGCAGGTGAGATCTGAGTGAGCTACTCTGCATGGAGCACCACAGCCACTGTGTCATTAGTTAGGCTCTGAACCTGCCAGAGCTAAGAGAAAAACAGTATGTAATTACTGTGTTTGCAAATGCAGGGATGTTGGGACTCTTGTGTAAATAAGAGGTATCCTTAGCCACAGAGAAGTGAATTTAATGACATTTAGTAGGAAAAGCTACAAGTACAGCACGACGGAAATGTCAATTATCCTCTAAATGAGAAGAATCAGACCCCAAATATTCAAAGAGGAGGAGCCCATTCAGAAAGCATGTGAGAGAGAAAAGACAGCACGGTTATTTAAGGTACAGATACTGTCAGTATCTGAGGCTGCAGGAGGCCTTCAATGAAAAGGAAGCAGAGAGATCCCAAAGGCCATCTTAGAGACCTGCACAGTATTCCCTTCCAGACGACCAACACCAAGAACCAAAGGGAGAGGAGGTGCTAGAGCTCCAGCATGCTCACCTGCATCCAGAGAGACAAACTCAAATCTAACTTTCTATAAAACACCAGAGGCTGGCAGGTGAAAGTGGTCTGTCTCCAAATGGAGATGAACAAGCATTTTAAGTCTGCACCTGCCATGGCCAGAAGCTGATAAACACATCTCACCTGTTGTGTCACAGCCTTTCATATGGATGGGGCCTGGGCTTTAGAGGGGGCAAGAAGGTCAGGTAGGCACCTGCAAAATGCTGGAGAAGGTCAGCCTGGAGCAGATAACCATATGGAAAAGCATATCTACTGTGTGCATCATGCAGCTGAAGGGAATGTGGTGGTCTTAGGTCCATTTGCCAGAGGAAATGTGTCCACAAGACAAAACCTGCTGCCAGGGTTGGCACCCTTGTTGCATATTTTCACAGAGAAACAAGGCGCTCAGTGGGCTACTGAGAGGTCTTTACTTTTCACCTCTAAATCTGGTCCCTCCAGATGAGGTCTAAGACACAGTGGCATGGGTAAGCTCTCCCATGGATACATTTTTGGGGGCTGTTAATTCAACACTAAATTCACACACATGCACAACTTTCTCATCAGAAGATATAAAAGCAATTCCTTGTATATGTCACACCATTCACAGTATCTCACAGCCACTCTCTGGAGCATTCAAATACAGCACAGTCAGACCTGCCGAGACTTAAAGACACTGGGTCACCTTTGAATGCACATTTACTAGCCTTTCCCTACACCCTGGTGGCCTGGCTGGTAATGGATGTTTCAGGGAAGAGCCCAGAAACACAGAAACTGTCTCACACTGATTGCATTTTTGAGCATTGTGCTCTGAAAAAGACAGCCTGCACTCAACAGCTCTCCAGAGCAAAACAAGCTGGAGGCGAAGCACCTGCTTCTTCAGGGAAACCTAGACCTGCCTCCTGGTATCTGGGAGAGTTCCTTTTGAAAGACCCAGCTGCAGCGTGGTAAATAGCAGTCTGTCTTGCTATACGACATTCTCATTCAACTTGGGCAAGCACTTCTGCCACTGCTTGAAGACAGTGTTGATGATGCAAATTTCCTGAGCTGGGAATTTAGTCACTTGTGACTGTGTTGCTCTACTACCTCTTAACCTCAGTCAAAATCCACTCACCTACCTCACTGAAATGAGTCGATTCCTTCTTGCTCTTTTTCTGTAAAGAATATAAACACCACTAAGTGACAACAGTTGGGTTCTGTCTGTCGACGCTTGCAACCATGTTGTGACACAGTCAGTGGGCACTGCGACAGACGAAACCATGAAGTGAGGTCTGCTGAACTCAAGCCATCAGCGTTTGCATGAAGAGCAACAAACAGGAGGGCATTTGAAGCGTGCACATTCACACAAGTGCATTTCAGTGAGCATCAAGCCTGTAATGCACATCCATCCACAAGGTTTTTCATACATATGCACAATGCAGCACGTGCATGTGTCTGTGCCCGCCATTGGCTTGGCTGAGCATACCACAGCTGCTGACCAATGCGATAAAAATGGAATTGACCCACCTGGGCTTGTGTTTGCTTATCTTCCTTCATGATCACTTCTGGAAAAAAGTGCCTATCAGTTTAGAAGCAATCAGTGCTTACCCTTTTCAAAGCCCCAGTAGAAATGGAAAAGGTGAGAAAGAAAAAGAAAAAACCCCAACAATTTACTGTAATGATACAGTTTGATTAAGAATTGTTGATGAAAATATGAAAGCTAAAGCCCACTTTTTAATTCACAGACCAGCTGCAGCACAGCTGCCAAGGCTACATTGGATAGGGCTTTGGTCTAGTGGAAGGTGTTCCTGACCATGGCAGGGGAGTTGGAACTAGATGATCTTTAAGGTTCCTTCCAGCCCAAATCATTCTATGATTCTATGCAGAAAGTGCAGTTGTCTGTCTCATTTGCTAAAACAACTCCTTCCTAGGATGGTGATGACTATACTCTTCTGTAATTCAGTTTAATTGAAATTCTATGCCTGTTAAATTCTGAGTCCTATATTGATCAACATATGTCAACTGTGGAAAATTGTACTAAATTGTGTTGTTTTACTGTGCAGCAGTCAACTGTCCATTGGTGTCTGAAGTTAGTTTATTTCATCTACTCAAAATTGGACTTGGACTGATATTACATCTAGAATTGGATTTTCTGTTCTTGATTTTTAATAACTAGGATTTGTACCACACTCAGAGAGATAAACAGAGCCAGCAATTTGGGCTGTGAATCCATCAACCCTTACGCATGAAGCAGAGCCTTGCCTAGTTAGGAGCTGTACAGGAAACCTCCCGGGACCAGTCAGCTGTTGTACAAGATGGTGCTGGAGTTTCAACAAGCAGCTCTCTCCCCTCTCTGCCAGTCCAGAACTGATCCCATTACACAGGGTACATGGCACTTAAATATGCTTCTGACCGTATTTTTCACAACAATATTTTCCAGGTCTTCTTCTCCTGTTCTGAATGATCCCCTGGGGCTTTCTGCAAGAATCATGATACTGAAATGTCACATCCTGAGCACTGGAACATGTGATCTTCTAATCCTGACAAGATTCCCCCAAATATAAAACAGGAAGAGAAGGATAAAATTATGTCAGTGTATATGCAGAGAGCAGAGAAAACAATAAAGATACCCAAATGTGCTTGCTGGTTACTACATCAGCATGGAATTTCAGCAAACTGTGTTACATGGGATCATCGTTTGGGGCTTTTGGCACACCAGTCACACTAGTCTTCAGGAACCATAATTCAGTATCTAACACTCCAGAAAATGGAAAGAGGTTAGAGATCACATTTTACAGGTTAAAGACTTTGAAACTTTCTATGGGTGAATTTTCCATCAGAGCAGTTCTCTTCATGGGGCTAACAGGTGACTTGTAGAAGAGGCAAATATGACTATTTTTTTCCTCTGCAGCCTAGTGCTAAGGATGCTTCCCTGAATTTCTGAAAGTGAATTGAAGGCATTGAATAATTACAAACAGACATTGGGATCTAGAGACTGTTGTTGTATGAGTATTTTCTCCTTTGGATTTATTTCAGCTGGAAGTAACTAGCAAGGTTACTTTTTTTTTTCTCCCTCCAGTCACTGGATAACAAAATCTTTCTGCAAAACAACAGAACAAAGTAGTTCTCTCTTCTTTACACCTCCTTTTGGATTTGCTGGTCCTAGATCTTCTGGGTCAACTGTCTACGGCCTAACCTCAAAAGCTGGCAATGGTGAAAGAGAAAAGTGCAAAGAAGAATCGGTTAGACAAGAGAAACAAAGAATGAGAGGGAGTCAGTTTTACCTATCTGTTGCTAGACAGAATCTGGGCGTAATTGTCTCTTCCATTTGTTAGCCAATATAAAGCCAGTTAAGTGTCCCACATTGGTTCTTCCTGGACAGTAAGATGTTGCTTTAGGCTGAAATTTTTCAGCATGGAGGATCTTCGATGAATTCTACCCATTTGCTTTTGAGAAAGGGTTATAGGAACAGGCTGAGCAGTGTTATCCATGACAAGATTCGAATGGACACTTTGAGATGCACAGCTCTTTTATTGGATAGCTAACCCTCCAGCTGGGCGTGGGTGGGAGACCCAAGGAAGTAAATTGCCTGTCACAGAGCCTCTCCGCGTCACACTAGTGATCATATGGCTGCTGGGCCTACATCTACAGTCTAGCAGAGGAGCTGGACATCAAATGGACCTGTTAAAATGAAATTCAAACACAGAGACTTCTAGGAAAGGACCGTCTGAGGTTACCGAGCTTCTCTATCCACCCTAGGTTGCTCTGAGAACTCCTGACAGACAGGTGCCCCCTTTGTTCTGAAAGCAGCAGTGGGGATCCCTGAGCCTCCCATCCCAGTGCTTAAATACAGACCTTGCTATCACACCCTTAGTACTTTCTTCGTGTCTCAGACAAATCCACCCCTTGCTGCAGGTTAAGACCATCACTCCTACTCTTGACTACCATGGCCATGGAGAACAAATTATTCCCTTCCGCTTTGTAGTCAAGCAAAAAGACTATAACATGTCCTCTCTCTACCCAACTTGTTCCCGTGCTAAATAACCTTGAGTTCTTTTGACCTTTCGTCTCAAATCCTGTTTTCCAGATCTCCAATTGTTTCTGCAGCTCTTCCCCTCCTGACTCACATTTTTGCGAAAAAAGGCACCCAGAACTAGCCGCAGTGCTCTGGCTGGGACCTAACTAATGCTGAGAAAAGCAGAGGGGTCATCCCAGAACCGGCTTCGCCCCCCAACAGAATTTATATCGTGCTGGCGATCCACAGTTCCCAAACCCTTTTCATAACTGGTTTGCTGCCTGCCTCAATCTGTACAGCTGATTCTTTCTGCCTATGTATAAATTTCTGCCTTCACTTTCCCTGAATTGCATCCTCCCTCCCTTTCTTTTTTTTTTCAGAACATTTCTCCAATTTGTTTGATCTTCTGAAGTGGAAGCTCTTGCACTGAGCAGCCTCTACAAATACACGGTGCAGTTTAAATTCCCCGGTGTTAAAAATATATGCTTGACTGTAAAACACTCTACTTTTTATATGGAAATAGCAGCTCACTGGGACAAAAGTGGCAATGCATTGTGTGGCATGCTGAAGCAATCTGGGAAAAAGAAAAACTAATACATACTAAAAATAAAAATACAAAGTAAATAAATAAATAAAGCCGACGGGATTGAATTTACAAACATATCAAAAACTTCCTACGCAGAGACATTTACTTTCCATGCAAAAGTAGTTTCTTATCTGCTTTTATCTCCATGCTATATGCACACTGTACATCCCAGGGGACTGACTGGTTGATATGTTATTGATTTTGGGGGGAGGGGGACATATAGAACTGACACATACTTCTTTAGCAAGTAGCACAACTATTCACTCAACATCCATTGGCCTCAAAAAGCAATTCTGTCCTCTTTTCCCTGTTTTCTCATTTTGTTTTCAACCACCACTGACAGATAACTTCAGCTTTCTTATCTTTCATGCTGCATAGGGGAAGCAGCAGTAATTAATTCTAATCACAGGGAAGAAAAGCACAACTGTAGAGCATGTCCAATGGAAAAATATGGTCAGAAACTCCTCACTCATGCTCCTGTCTGTCTGTGTCTATAAAGCACAAAGAACTGTGAATCCAAAAGGGAGAGGAAATGCACCTCTCGCTCGGTATTTTGTGCCTGTAGCAGACCAGCAGTGAAATAGAGAAAAATTAAAGCTCTGTTTAAGTTTCCACACAATGGACAAATAAATACTTCAGAGTGAATGTACATGCTAAATGGCCAGCAGAACCCTGGGAACACATCTGCTGCCAGACTGGGACAGACTGATAGACCCCTTAAGGTCAATACCTGTTTTCTAATACTGCACAGTTCTCTGTGACACTTACTGCATGATACATCCGTGCTTTGACAGTATGTGTAGGCAGAGACCCAGTGCTACTATGCTTTAGTGTGGATTAAGGGTAACTACTTCAGGGCTATTTATAATATAAATATTAGCAAAGTGA
Organism: Buteo buteo; assembly: GCF_964188355.1. Taxonomy (NCBI): domain Eukaryota; kingdom Metazoa; phylum Chordata; class Aves; order Accipitriformes; family Accipitridae; genus Buteo; species Buteo buteo. The sequence goes on from NC_134180.1 coordinate 35,841,876, forward strand.
CATTCAAGAAGGACCATCTTTTCTTCAGCTTCTTCTTCCAGACTTCCTGCCACAAGGAAGTTTAAGCCTTGTGAGTTTAAAACTCTCCTGTCAGCCACTGAATCCACCCACCTCCAAACACAACTTGCCCCAGGTGAAGACAAATCAGGAAAGTTTTAGGCACCTGTGCCCAAAGCAATTGCCTTATACACCAAATACCCCAATACAGTTGGACACCTCTTAGAAAATCACCACGTTTTCCTTGCCAGATGGCTCACCTGCATCATTCCACAAGATCCATCAGGTCAAGCCTTGCCTGTCCTTTGAGTCACATTTGACTGGAAGCTTTGTGTGCTAAACACCTCCCTCAACACCACCTTTGCAAAGTAATTTTTTTGAATAATATCCCTCTTCACTGAGGTTCATAGCTCAGTATCTGGTGCAAAAAGTTTCATGGATATTAAGTCCTCTTTATTCACCAATTTTCACCTGTTTTATGCATCTTATGGGAAAGTATGGAGGCATGGATCTGCCAGCCCCACCTCTGCCAACAATTAAGTGAAATCTGTTATTTTTGTGAACTAAGGAAAAGAGGAAACAGTTACCACCACTTTCACAACACCTCTGATGAAAGTGTGCTCAGCGAGAACCTTGCACAGCACATTTGATTCTTGCAAACTTCAATTTGGACTCTGTTGGAGAAGCACTTTGCGTTACAGAAATGGTGGCATAACTTTGTCTCCTCTCAGTCCAGGTGGCAAAACAAAGCCAATTCTTTCCTTACTAGCAGTATCCTAAGCACTGACACTGCACTGTGCAAACCATACATTTCAAACTAGCAAGGTTCCCCAGTCAGGCTGCTTTTACAAGGGAAAAGCAGTAGCCATCCCCCAATAAAAGGGATAATAATAAGGATATGGCAGACATGCTTGGACAGAAAGACTTCATGACAAAGTGCTTGACTTCACTCAAGGGTGATACCTGCACAGACACAGGAGAAGGAATTCAGGTATAACAGCAGCACTGAATTTTAGTGGCAAAATAAAAAAGATGCTAAGAAGTAGGAGGCCTCTGGTGGACAGACCTGGGCTGCTCATCTTGGTATCTAGGTCCTGGTGTTTAACCCCTTAGCTAGCATTAGGTCAAAAAGTTGTCTCATTTCTAGAATAGAGACACATGTGGCACTAAACAAGCATGGCTTACTCTTGGAGGGAAAGAGACACTAAATTATTTTAAGAAATGCCAAAGGTAGAACAGTACCTAACTAGTGATCTTAGAAAAACAACTATATAAAAATTAAAATAAGCAAGAAAAAAAAAAAAAGGTAAAAATTTTGTCTGATAAAATTAAACTGATAGATCTAAACATAGAATTTATAAGTTTCATCATTTAGATCACACTATCTTTGGGCCTGAAGCAAGTCTCCCAATAGCTTGACAACAGAGTTTTATGGGATTTGGTATGGGGATTTAGACATGTTTTCCTTTTAATTAACGATGCCTCTAAATTTCACAGCATGGTCTGAAATTCCATACCTACACTACATTTTATACCCCCTTTTTCTCCAATAAAAACATATGAACTGGTATATTCTTACAAAGCAGCACTAATATTTCCTTTCTCAAAGGATCCAAAACGTTCTAGACTTTTACTCACCACTAATAAGGAGCTACCTCTGCATTAAAATATGGGTAACTGCTTAACAGCATACAGTAACGCTAAAAAAACTTTAAGACAAGAGCAAAGAGCAACAAGTCTGTGTGAGACGTTCAGAGAGATAAAAGATCATTACATCTGCATCACAATTTGGCTAAAAGACATAGCTGCTAGAACATCAAACACTAATTTCAGGCTTTAGCATTATATATCATATAATCCAAGGGCATAGGGATTTAAAAAAAAAAAAGCACCACCGAATTATTTCTATATCCTCTGAGCCAGTGGAAGACAGACAGGCAGTTACTCCAGCAAGCATAGACTTAATTCTGTGTGTCCAGAACTGCTTAATGGAGGAGTCTGGAGAAGTGAAAGTGTGCACGTCACTCAACATTTTGGATTCACAGAAACTCCTAAAAAAGCAGCCCTTTCAATGTCCTACTTCCAGGAGGGTACAAGTGGACTCTTCTTAGCTACTTATGGTCACTCTTCTGGTTTCTCCCAGAACACAGAATAAAAAGAGCGACAAAAGGATGTTAGGCAGCTATTTTGAACCTAACAAAACATTTGGTTTACCCTTGGGGTATACAAAGTCAATGGTCCTTGTAGCAATTTGGAGTGGTATTTATTTCTACGGCTTAGTGTAGGCAGTTGGGGAAACACTTCTTGTGCTATTTCAGTAGCTTTAGCATCATACTGCATAGAAGCTAAAAATCTCTCTGTCTTCATCTCTCTAACATATCACTGGAAGGACAGAGACAGGAAAAGAACCCAGCAAATACAGTGTGTTGACTCGCTATTGGCATGCATAAAAGGAAGCAAGGAAAATGTAATTTCAGGTATTTTATTATACTCCAATTTTCACTCAATCTGATTGTAACCAGCCATTTTCAGAGCCAACACTTTCTTTCAGAGAAGCCTCAGAAGCAGGGACTTTTTTTATCAGCATGAGAGTAACTTATTGCAGTGTTGATTTATACCAAGGAGCAGGTGGGATAACTTGAGGCCAGCTTGAAGCTTTACCATTTAATAAGCAATGGGCAAATGCAACTCATCACTATGGTATGCTGTGAAAATACTACTTGCTATTTTGATTTCCACAAAAGAGCTGATGCTTTTGTAAAAATGTGTTGTGCTCCTGCAGGTGAGAGAAACTCAGGTGATATGAAAAACATTGATTAATCAGGTAAGCATCACAAAAATATATCTGTTCAATCTAAACATGCATACAGTTATACATGAATACTGTCTGATGGGCCTAGAGATGCATTTGTTCTCATGTCAGGTCTTTCACCTCCTTCTAAAAACCTCATGAAAAGAATAGCTAACAACAGGGTCAAAGGTCAACAAATCTTTTAAAATCACACAAGGGTTCAGGCTCTCCATGAGTTATGGGCAGTAGTTGGTATTAGGAGAACTACCAAAGGAGTTCTTATTTTTCATTTCTACCATCACTAATTGAATTACCAGGTAGAGCTAGCTGAAATGCATACTAACAAATCTGAGCGGTCATTATGTTCTCAATTGCACGTTTCAGGTTATTTTCACTAGCTTACTAGGATTTTGTCTTTTTTTTTTTTTTTTTTTTTCTTATAATGTATAGGGTCAGTGCATTCCTGAGTGCTGTAGCTGAGATTTGAAATTCCAGACCATGGCTGGGAGGAAGTGGCACTGACTTGGCAGGCACAAGACATAAGTTCTGTTCACAGCTCTGCAATTTATTTCCTATCTCACTTTGCACATGCCTTTTTCTTCTCCCATAATACATTTGTCCATCTAAATTGTACAGCCTTCTCGGCAAGGATGGTCTTTCTCTTAGTGTTTGTATCTGGTATCACTCAACAGAGCTCCTGTTTCCTCTCGAGTCTTGAGCAGTATCGTAACTCAAGCAATTAACAAGAGCAAAAAGCCTTATTATTCTGCCTAAAAAAGTCTGTAATGGAACTAACACTGTGCAGATGGGAGAACAGACACGTCATATGACTATTTTGCTCCATTACACAGCAAAGAGTCAACTGTGAACAGCTCTCTAACAAGCTGGATGTTGATAATTTTTTGCTTAGACCACTCAGCAAATACTGATAAATAACAAGTGAGTATGCATTTACAAGTGATTTATTAACCCAAACTAGGAGCTAACGCTGTAGCACAAACTATACTAAAAACAAATGGGCATACTTAGTTTGCTGTCACCAGTAGAGGCATCTTCACTAGTGATAATGGAGACTTGGACTGCAAACTCTGCAGGGCACAGATTTTGCTCTGCATTCATGCAACAGTTAGCACAGTGGGATCCTGGTCCATTATGAGATGTCATGAATGCTAAATTAACACAAATACATATTTAGTAAGGAGCAAATGATAGATGTTTTGTGGACAGTCAGACTGCCATATTATTTGGATTACAGAGTTCTACTATAGCCCAAGCAGTTCTAAGAAAATACTATAAAGATGCCCGGGATATTTTCAGGAGCTGTCTCATGCAATATTCAATCAACTGAAGTGATTCGAAGCACTGCTGGTATTAGAGAGCATACTTTGCTGCATTCATTTGTGAGCTGTTGCATACAGAAATCTGAGCACACAAGAGATCCGGAATCATAGGTAATATCTGTCAGAGGTCTTTATATCTCAGAAATTCAGCCATCAACATCTGCTGAGCTGGGCTCTGTTTTAGATGAGATTTATGGAAAAGGTATTGATTAAACTACAGCTTTAGCTCCGTTTACCACTCTCACACACACAAACAATTAAATAAATTACAGAGCTGAATAGCATTTCAAATTATAGGAGTTTCTGCTTCCAAAAGCACTTAAAAACATTATCCACAGACATACATATATATGTTTGCACTGTTTAATTGACATTGTTTTCCCAACTCCTTCAAGTCACCTGCAATATCAAGTCAATTAAGTATTATTTTCCCAACCTATTTACTGAGCTACCTAGCAATCAATCCACCTACACTGAAAGAGAACAAATGCTCATGGGGGATGGTAGGGCTTGAAAAACTGCTGAAAAACTGTCAGCCTTCTCCAATGGCAGCCAGGCTCGTAGCTTTGCAGGATTACACAGCCTGACATCTTGCAGAAAATAAGTCCATGGGATAAAAGCTCCATATTCTGACAGTGCCATTCCTTCTCCGCAAATCAATACACTCCTGCATGGAATAGCGTTACTATTTCAAGTTATACACATGCTAAATACATTTCGGATTACACTGGCATAAATAAATAGATGAGAACACATTTCTTTTCCATCTCTGGTCATGAGGTCATCCTTAAAACAGAAACTAGTGCTGGGGCAGGACAGTAACCTGGGACACTCAGGTAAATCAGGTTTGGTTCCTGTCATTGTCACACATTGCCCAGGTGACCTCGGGCATGTCGTGCAGGGCCTGAGTTCCAAAGGGGGCTCTGCACATGGTGGAGATGCAGTAAATCCCAGGTGCCTGGTATCAGCTGGTCACCCCACCTCAGCTCCTCCACCAGCTCACAGCATACTCAGCTTACTAAACAGTCATCTCTGCAATATATTAAGTTTTGTTATGTGTGTGTGGCGGTGATGAAGGAAACAGAGATAAGATATAATCAGTTGCTTTTCTGTAAAGCTAGTCTCAATCAGGCTCAATTAGGCTCACAGGTGGTGTATTTGCAAAGTCTCACTGTGGTCTCTCTCACCAGGAAGCATGCGGGGTCGTGGAGCGGGAGAGCTTGTCCTGTCCTCTGCCACATCGCGCTTTGCCATTGCTATGAGAGGAGCTCCCACTGGAGCTTGACATATAGGACCCATCTAGTGAGAGGGCGTATGATCCCATTGACAAATAGTTTTTTGTCTATGTGTTCTATTCCCTAACCTTGTAAATCAAAGCATTAAACCTTTTTTTCCTCCCTTTGTTTGTGCTGCATCTTAAACTTCATCCCTGAGCACCAGTAACGTCCCTAGCACAAGGGGGCTCCAATTTACACAGGAAAATCTGTGTCTTTCAACATGAACCAAACAGTAATAAATCCTAGCAGCACACTGTACAGAGCCAGCATGAGGCTGAAATCAGAGATGGCTATAAAGCTCTTTCAGAGTGAAAACTATTATTATTTGTATTGCTTCATTTAGTAGAATGGCAAGTCATACCCCTGTACAAATACCTACATTTTTGGGCACCAAGCCAGGCACTAAAACAATAGCAACTGTGACTTGTCAGGTGAGACAAGATCAATCGGGCCAGGATTTGGAGTTCAAATCACTATTGGAAATAGAGCTTCCTGGGAGCTAAAGCAAACTAAATTAAAGCACAGGTATTCACAGTGCCAGAGCATCTCAAAATGAAATTTAAAGGGCTTCTTCACAGAGATCGGAGGGTAATGCAAACAAATGCCCATGAATATTTGTTCACATTTTACAAGCCTTTGCTTTGGACATTTTCAGCCACCTTCAGTACTTTATTGTGTGTTCAAGTGATCCACATTTCATGGTTCAAAAGTCACAGCATTTCAGTGTTCGCTGCAAATGGGTTGTCTAACATTTCCAGTTGTGGAATAATACCAGACGATTCCCCCTGCTCAGCTGTATCTGTTAAGACAGTCCAACTTCTGGATTCAATACCAAATGAAAACTGGAAACTTCCTTTCTCCTCAGACCACACTAGTTTTAGCAAAGGTACCTGCTTAGTGTTTTCAGAGCGCTGTTACTTTCTTTTTGCCTTCTATGCTCATCTCAGTCAGGGCTGAAGAAAGGTCTAAAACTCAAGTCTCCCATCATGATGGCCCTTTGCTACTTTATCTCTAATACCTGTTCCTCCCTTTACGCTCTCTGTGGTAATCTTCACTCACTAACCAGTTGATGTGCCTACGCATCCTGTACAATGAGACACACTGGCAGCTGTCACAGCATCACTGAACCTATTGTTTGATGTGGTGCATGCGTACTCTTTTCACAGCACTTTTAGCCTGCCTTTTCATCACATTCAAGGAAGGAACACAAGGAAGGAACAGAATTTCAGTTTAAATCAGCCACTGTTATATACTGACGACAGTTCTGGAACAGACATTTTATCCCTTATTGTTCTTTTTCATAAGAAAAACACATTGCCCTCCATAAATCTTTTCTGTGAGTCCACAGGGTCATCTATTTGCCAAAAGAGCAATTATTGATTATTCCCAGTCTACAGCTTCTGTCGCTGTTCCTGAAAGTGTGTGTCCATTTCTAATCAGAGCTAAGGTTACGACACAGCTTTTGTCATCTGCTTTCCCAGAAAACAGCAATATCCCAACTATCCACAACCAATGCAGTGGTGTAAAGCACCAGAAAGAATGGGTTCTTAGTGAAGGATCTTCTTTTATTAGAATCCCATATTTTAGCAAGGTTGATGCCCTGCGTATCAGCCAATTCAGCTGCAAGTGCCATCCAACCTCTGAGTCTGTCTGAGCAGGAATCTCTGCCAACTCCTTCTAGCACATTAAGGCTTAGAGGAAAAATTAAGCAGTGTTTCAAAATACCAGTTAGGCATAAGACTTAGCTAGGCATTTAGAGTAACTATCAATCACAAATTTTGAATCGGAGTGTTCTGATCCTTCTTGCTCACCAAATAATCACATTCTCTCACCAAGGGACAGTAAAAGACATGGATCTGCTAACTGATGTTCAGAGGTTTTATATGAAAACCTCAGCCACTGCTGGGACTGACTGGCCCCAGGAAATGCCAGTGACACTCCTTCTTAGATCATTAGTTTGAATCAATGACGATGGTTTGAAGGGGCCACTGTGAAATGAGTTGCTAATAATCATCATGTGTACAGACAGCATTTCGGAGTGGGCTGGGATGCCCCATGTCAGCCTTTACTTTATGCTCATGTGTTTAATCCCCATATCAGATAATTCACACCCATTTAAGAGTACCAGCCTGGGAAAATAAATTTTCAGATAACCCGCACAGTCAAATAATCCACCAAATCAGATGTGGAGGGATGACCGGGGATAGGGAAACTATTAGGAAAAAGGCGCAGACCGTGGGAGTCAGAAGCAGTAGAGCTTGTAGAGGAAAAGGGATGCTGAGGTAAACGTCCCCTCATCTTATCCGTAAGTGTGGGCAGAGACCACGCTGCTCCCAGAGCATTTTGGCTTGTTTTTTTTCACAGAGAACGAGCAGCCTGTTCATGAGAGAATGTAATACTATATGGAATAAATGAGATTTGAAAACTGCATATTTTCCACCCACACTACAATGGCCATTATTGCTGGCAGTCAGCAGTGGGAATAGCTGGGTAGACAACCAGCCTTAATTAGGAAGAAGCCATATTCTTCTCAGGAGAAAGCCAGGCTTGCAAATGTTTGCATCAAGCACATTCCATGGATTTTAGACGTAGCACCATTTGCAAAACAAGGTCTGATTGAAAATGAGTGCACTGTAGGGCATCATTTTCAAAATCCTGCACAGGATATTCCTCCAGACAAGCAAAGGAGGACAGGTTTTCAGTTGCTGTCACTTCTTACTCTATGAATTGTAGGCGATGCATTCATCCAAAATACCAAGTGTCAGAAACAAGGGCCACAATGTCTGCAAGGGCTGAGCCCTCTGAAACATCACAGACCCCTGAGCTGGCATTTGAACAATTCAAGCTGAGCTGGAAAATTATTCAGGGCTCTTTTGCTGGGTTCCTATGGGGCCTTGGCATTTGTGGACAAACTTGGTCTGCACTGATGCCGGGAATGAGCAAGTTGGACTGTCTGTGTAAGGTGTGAGCAATCACACCCCCTTAAATCACAATGATGTTATTAAGGGAACTTCCCTTAGGATCACAAGGGGTTAGGAAGGTCGGACCAATCGAGAGTTCCCCAAGCAAATATGGCCCTTCACTCTTGACACATCTCCAGTTGACCCTCAGAAGCATTAGTCCCTCACGGAGTCCACCACTGCCTTGGCTGCCAGAGCTGACATAAGAGAGATAGAAGAAGTTGTTGCTAAAAAGCAGTTTGCAAAAGGATTTCCCATGTAAGCTCAACATTTGTAGAACAATTTTGATGCCCTTCCTGCATTTGTGGTTTTTTTTAGAAAACTCTTTGAAAACAGAAAGCTGATTATTGTTCATGGTGAAAAGCTGAAATGTTGTGTTGTTTATTCTGCTTTGGAAGTGTTTTGGCTGCAGACATCTGAACCTGGCTCCATTTCACTTCTGTATGGCTTCCAGCCTCCCCTGGAGACATACTCACACACACAGCCCTGTCCTCTGCCCTCCCACTAGCAGGCTGCCACCAAGCCAGGAGGTGCTGCTTCCTCTAAAGTAGTCGTCAATGTCAGCACATGAATCCACTGACAGATGGAGACTGAAAGTCATGAAAAAAAACAGTCCTGCCCTAGAGATCAAATCCATCAGCTTCCCACCATGTCTCACTCCTGTTGCTCGCCCAGGAACTGACTCCCTAAATTCCCCTGGAAGATGAAACTCCCTAGGGCCAAAGCACAAAGCTGCCAAGAAACTGGCTGAGCTGGGGTTTTGTTGTTTCTCACTGTAATTACACATTAAGATTTGGAATGTTTTTCTGTTGTTTTTTTTTTTTTTTAGAGGCAGCTGAGTCTCTCCGGCCTGTCCCATCCAGATGGTGCTCCAACTGGTTGCGAATCTTCAGACAACACTTTTCAAACTTGAACTAAACACCCAACAACAACAAAAACTGTAACTGAGTGGATTCTGTGCCTGTGAAAGAAACACAGCTGCGAGAGGGTGGGAGACAAAGAGCCAAATCCCCTAAATGCCTCAGGTACCCATAAGAGACACACAGACGTGACTCTTGGTGGCCAGGGCCCAGGTGGCACACGAGAGTCAGGATCTGGCCCCTCCACTCCTTGCCGGGCATGTGGAAAGAGGCTGGTGCCCCAGGAGGTGACAGAAGTGAGCTGCATGCTGAGCAGGAGCTCCACAGGGGGAGCCAGAAGGAAACAACAGGCACAAGTGAGCGCCGTAAATCCTCCTGCTCTGCGGTGCCTGAAGCACGGCTGGACAGAAGGCTGCTCCATCCACACAGGCACTTGTCCTTGGACTCGTTTCCACTCGTACATCAGGATGCTTTAACAGAAACCCCATGAACAAGCCTAGAAAGAAAGATGCTGCCTCCAAGCTCCCTCCTGCCAGAGGGAGGTCCCACCTGCTGAGCTCCACAGCCTTGAGGCCTCTCTCACCATCTTTCTGATCCCACAGCTCTTCCACTCCTTTCTACAAGGGAGCACAGATTTGAGAGCAAGATGCTCCTACACAACCCATCACCAGGGGTGACAGGCCAAGAACGTGCTTCGTGAGTTGGGAATGACATTAATTGTGATGCCCTGCTTTGGGGGTAGGTGTTTATTTAAAGACGCTTCCAGGAAAGATGTTTAAAAGATGCTACCTACCTCCATTTTCAGAACAAAGCAGTTACATCTGATTTTGGAGACAGCCTCGCCTTGTCATTGGGTGCCATCTGTTCAGAGGGTGAGGGTCAGAGCGGGCCCTTTGCAGCACCACTCTGCGGTTTCAGTGATGGTGAGGCTCCAAGGCATGCTGCACAGAGCACAGGTGTTATTCTGGGCATTTAGACAAGATTGGCATAAAATAAAAAAAGGGAGGTGGCAATGAGTGCTTTAAAAGATGGGCTCTAAAAGGTGGCGTTTAAAAGGTAGGTCATTTTGGAACGCAATTTTTGAGGGATATGCCAGAAGTCTCTACAGATTTTGTTTTGGGTACCCAAGTCCTTTCCTAGATCCTAACTTCAGATCCTGTGTTTTACAGAGCAGATGCAGGCATCAACGCTGCAGATGTCCTCCACTGCCTTTCCACCACAGACTGCACCAAACTGCTCTCACAGTCCTCCTGCAGGCTGACCTCTGAAGAACAGCAAGCAACAGCAAGGGCCTCCATGATGTGCCACTCGTGATGTGCAGGCTCCAGAGACCTTATCAGATGAAAGCGTTTAGGCACAGGCACGGAGTCACCAACTCTACCCGAACTGTAAGGCACGGCCCACATATGTCTTTGCTTCCAAAATACCAAGCCAGCACGGCCTGGGTTCAAAGTTAAATGTGATGCAGTTTCTCTAGAAGTTGACATAGGTTGTTATTGTTTGGTTTTGGGGGTTGTTGGGTTTTTTTCTTTTAAACTCAGAAACAAGAAAGGGTCATTGCAAGAATGTCTGTCTGTCAGAACTGAATTGAGAACATAAAGTTGTGTAGATAGGAACAGCAGTTGGAAGAAAATACTGAGTTTTGATCCTACAAGGTAAAGGATTTCTACCCCTTCCCGAACACCCATGCGGCTATTTACTCCAATTCATTTCTATGAGTCCGGAGCCTGGGGAGTCAGCATGATGCCTGATGCAAGAATAGCAAGCTAGTACATGACAATCCAGAAGAAACTAAATTTGAGCTCCTTTCAGATCACCTACAGTGCGATTATAAAGGAAGCCCCTCTATCTAAATGGTTTCACGTTAATTTTCTTCATCTGTTTCACACTTCCCCCATTTTATCTCCCCACTTCTCCAACAATACAAATGATGTTGGCTTGGACATATTTTCTCTCCAGCAGTTCAATAATTTGGAGACAGCGATGCATCAGAGCTCTCTGTTGGAAAGCACATTCAAACATTTACTATTCACTCCTACGCTGATTACTCACTCAGAGTGCTTAAAAAATAATAACAGCAACATTAAAAAACAACAAAAATACGAACCTAAAAAAAATGGGAATATGGAAGTGTACAGCATTAAAATAAACTCTGGGTCCCTTGCCAAACTCATTAATAATTTTGGCTTTTCAAAAAAAAAAAAAGATTTGGATTGCTCTGCTCTTCAAGTATCAAAACATCCAATTAACACAGCTAATTAGCGTCACAAACAGCAGTCAAAAGAATGGTAATTTAGATTCAGGATTTCAAAGGTTTCTTAATCCCAGGCCAATGCAACTAATCTCTCAGAGGCTGAAAGTGTTTTGTTATTGCAATGCAATTGTATAGCATCCCATCAATTAGTGGCATTGCAGGGAACACTCGCTTGCATGATTCATTTGTCTAATCAGAACAAAAAAAAAAAGAGGGGGAGGGGGACGAAAAGGAACAGAGAAATCTAGCTCCTTAAAATATGCAGTATCAATTTTTCCAAATAATTTATACCATAGCTGGAAATGATTGTGAATAACACTATGTCCTTCCCAAGACTGAGCCAGCAGGCTGAAGGGTTTTTGCTAGTTTTTAAGAGATTAATAGGACAGTAAAGCCAGCCACACAAGTGATATCAGCTGGTCTGCAATTAGATGTGTTGGATGATATGAACATTTTCTTAGAAAGGGAGGGAGGAAATATGTTTGAATTAAAAGATCCCTTTCTTACCAACCTTCCCTTTATGCAGGAAACACACAAAAAATGGCAAGGTTCTCAGCAGACAGACACAGTTATGTCCTCATCACAGTCAACTGCACATTATCCAGGGATTTGACCCCCAAAGCTCCTGGCAATCCCAAAGTTTACCACATATCTTACAATGTCACTCATGTTTCTGAAAGCCCAGTTTTTCCAGTGGGATGGGAATGGAGGAGCACTCAGCACCACTGTTGGGATCACTGTTCTTGTCTTGGCTATGGAGCTCAAGTTACCAAATTAAGCTTTGAAGGCATATCTGTAACACCCAAACATATCTGCTTGTTCAGATTTTGCATCAGCTCCATTTTAAAGGTAAAGTCCATTGGAAAATGCGCAAGGTCCAAATTCACATACAAACTTTCTCTTAATTTGCCATGTTTCTCTATAAGTTCTAGTCCAGCTCAACCCTAGTTTCTGATGAAAACTTTTAAATTATTACCTTCTTCCATACTCCGTTGCCTGGCCCTTCCCAAAAATGAGGAAGTCTTTTGGCCTTCTGCTGAACTTATCTTTATTTCAGATTAAAAGGCCTGAATTTCACACTATACCTTCCCCAGCACCAACAGACTGGGATGCCTTGCACCTAATCCTTGCTCTGGCCTATAATGTGACCTTGCGAGTCACTTGTGCCTCAGTTTCCCTGACTTCAAAACTAAGTGCTAAGTAGTTCCAGACTACTCTCCAAAGCGAGGCACAGAGATAAAATAAAGTTGGCACATTTATGAAAACAAAGTAGTACTTGAGCTCTGGAATCAAACCGTTATATTCTACGAGTATGACAAGTTGAGGCAATTATGACAAAGAATCGCATTTCAGAATAAAGGTGGTAAATCACAGATTTACTTTAAGCAACCTGTATGCAGAACTGAGCTGTTTAGTACAGCCTGCACCTGGAAGGACTAGAGAGATCCAACTATGTAACAACAATGTTTTTTCCTTCCAGCATATGCACACGCTGACCCATACCTCCTCCCAAGAGGGCCTTTCTGCTCCATTTCCCATTGGGTACATATCCATCTTCCAAACTATCAGCATTTCTACCACAGAGGTAGCCAAGGGCTTCACAGTTCTGGATGCTTTTAGTCTAGTCACAAAATGGAGTCTATGTGTAGAAGAGACTTGGGGTGGAACGCTCACTACAAGGTAGTTGGTCCTACGCATAGCATCCTTTCTTCATGTCTGGAAAATGAGTGAGAAATCCTGAAAGCAAATGGACTTGAATCAAAAGAAGATCAAGCAGTCGGGAAACAGATTCTTCATGACAAGAGGGAACCTTTGCCCTCCTCAGTCCTAATTTCTAGCTCCTGTATTGGACCTGCCATACAACTGCACTTAATAAGATTGTATTGAACAAGACAACTCATGAGCAGAACAGGCTCTGTAATGAGTTAAGTGCATGGCCAAATCTAACTGAAGTCAAGAACAGGCAACATACAGAAGCTGGGACCACTCTCTATGTGAGCCCAGTAAATGATCCCAGTATCAGTTCTGGTCCAGGCAAAGTAGGACTAAAAAAGGTATTCAGAGGTGAAAAAGTTAATGTACAAATACAGTGTTCACTCTGGAAACCATTACCATGTTTTAAGGCATAAAGAACTAATGAAGATGTATAGACTCAATCTCATGGACTTATAGACTGAATCTTTGCCTCACTTATATTAAGCTCTGGCTGCTCTTGCCCACTCAATCATCCTTAACACACTCATTGGCATCAACCGCTTCTTTTGTCCTATACAGACAGAGACCATCATATGCTGCAGATTTTGATGCAAAGCCTAAAGAATGGATAATTATTAAAGGGCGCTTTGTTGTGACTGGACCCTGTACTGGTTGGGCTGAGATGTTGCCATTTACTCAAGAAAAATTAGGAGAAAGACCTTTAGGAAGCCCAGACAAAGCAAAAGAATTTCTCTGAACAGTATGCTTGATTAATACATTTTTTTTTTTAAATGGCCCAAATGGGAACCTTATCTGTGAATTCCTTCACTAAGGAATTCTCAAATCAAAGTCTGCCTGCATTATTTTCACAACAGAATAGGTGTTAAAATACAGAAAGAAGGAATCTATATTCATTTCTGGTTTACACAAGTCAAAAAGCTTACCAGTCTTGCAGGATTCAAACCTCAAAGGCAGGGATCCTCGGTAAAGAGGGTGATATCATAGGAACATTTATACTATTTCTTTAAAAGTACGGAATCCCAGAGCCACTAAATCACTCAATAACACTAGGAACACTGATCCTTAACTCTTCCCCCACCCCCCCCCCAACATATCCTAAATCTCAGTACCACTCAGCTAAGCCAACACTAAGGCAGGACACTCTCTGCAGCACATACACATACAAGTGACAGACGGAACTCAAACACTGAAAAAAACTTTGGGAAAACAACTCAACTTCTGAGCATTAAGTATTCAAATTATGTGGCACTTCAACTATTGTTTTGCTATTGTTTTAATAGCATTGCTACCAAACGATTTAAGGCACATTCTGGTTCTTCCTCAAAGGAGAAAGTGGTATTTTGATCAAAATGGCTCAACATTTTTGACCTCCTGCTCCAGCTTGATAACAGACCTCATGGACAAAAGAGAATGAAAAGGTAGGAGCAGTTTTCTATTTCAAAATAACACAGCAAAAGTTAGGAGGTAGCTGGTGAAGTTAGGTTTTAGCTGAAATCCTGCTTCGCAGTCTTACCGAAGATCAAGCAGTAAGGTGTGCTCTTACCATGACAAAGCCTGTGCTCATAAACACACACATATACTCTACATATCTTATAGTCCAGCAAATCATTTTCCAAACCTTGTGTTCCTGATGTATAAAATAGAAAGAATATTGGCCTTCCTTTCTATAGCAGTCTAAAATTCATGAACATAAAGGCTATTGCATAGGACATCAGAAGTATTCTTTATGTAGGGCACATTTACGATCATATTTTCACCTTGTCCTTTCTAGATGTGTTTGGAAATGTGCAATAGATTCATAGTAAGAAAGAATCTTCGTTTGACCAGAAAAAATGTCTTGAGGTCTGGACTTCCTAGTGTTAGTGAGTCTAAGTCAGGTGCTGAAATATGATCTTAGCATCATTTCCATGTATATTAGCACAGAGTTAATAGATAGGTACATAGATCTAAATTACAATTAATAAGCCTAGCTAGGGAAAAGTAGGTCCCACAGCACACCTTTCAGAAGCAAGCCGTTATTAATCAGCATTTTAACGAAGCATAATTACAACAGCTTATGGCTCCCACCAGGTAAAGCAATAATTATAGGTGCAACCAAATAAACAGGGAAAATAATTACCTATTTCTCAGAGCTAATATTAATTTAACCAGGCTCGGGGTGATGGCTAGACAGACAGCTCAGTTCTTTCACACTTCCAGCTAGAAAAACTGTTCCGATTAAAACAAAGATCACAGTTGCCATTGTCAAAAGGCGGGGCAAGGTACACAGTCTTTTTAATCTCCAGGACACCTTCCAGATTTCAAACAGGCGATGGGGTTATTCACTGGGCAGGCACTGTGTATGAGAAGCACATCTTCTGGGAAGAAGAGGTGAAACACCCTGGACTGACACGCACAGCCATGCCGGATGGACAGCATGAAAATACACAGTTCGGAGCAGGGTGAGGTGACCCAAGTTGGAGAAAGGGCCCCCAAAATACCCGGGTTGTCTGCCACAACGGGGGCTGGGTTCAAAGAGGATGTCTGCTTACGCTGCTGGACAGGAAAGCAGACAACTTTGTGCATCGACAGACACGTCCAGACAGACGATCCAAAGGCAACCATGCAAAGGGCGGGCAGGACATCATACTTCCAGTGACTCTCTTATCTGCTTGCCAGAAGCGTTAACCACTGGCAGAGGAAGTCCCTGACTTAGTCCTGCCACCATGACTGGCTTAGAGTAAACGGCGCTGTTCAGATGGATCAGCGGAAACCATTTAATAATTACTTTCCAGGGCAATTTCTGCTCTGCTGTACTTTCTATCCATGGAGAGCAGCAGACGCAGACACATCAAGTGCCGCTGTAATATCTGGAACACTCCAGGCTTCCTCTGGATTATGGTGGCTTGTAAGCACACCCCCTCCTGGACTCAGTGAGGCTTTCTGATTGCATTGGGGATCCCCCACTGCATTGACACTCTGCCTTTCTAAAGCAAGTCTCTAGCATATGAAATAAAAACAAACCAAAGCTTTTGAATTTGTTTTCATGGTGCTCCCATCTCACTATGGAAACACAAACAAAATAAAGAGGTTGATGATGATTTATTGCACACAGATGAACGAACCTACAGCCCAGTGGTGTTTTTGATTCCAGATCTAATACTGTTAAATATTAACACCTTAATGATTCTAATACGTGTTGGTTTTACCTGGTGATCCAAGGGGAGGAGGTGAGGGTCAGGGAGTGTGGTGGAATGCTGCCAAGCACAGGCTATTACTCCAGAGAGCTGGAGACTGCAGTGTGGAGGCAGAAACAGGGAGGGAAAGTAGGCAGGTAATAGGAATAACACTGCACAAGATCACAAGCCGCTGCATCAAGACTGAGACCAAATGTTATTGCTAGTGATGTCATTATGACACATTCGCAGTGCGGCTCTACTAAGCCACGTTTGTCCTCAGGCCACTTTCCAGACCTCTGAGTGTTTCAGCAGCACTGTTTCATTGGGTTCTCCAGTATTTCAGAACAAATTACACTGGTAAACAAATTTGTGGCAACACTTAGGGCTGAAAGACCAACTATGCCTTTGAACAGCATCGATTCCTCAGGCTGATACAAGTCCACGCAGATGTGTCTGACTCCACCAAACCAACTGGGAGGAGGCGTGAATCAACTATTTTCAGAGTCACTAGACCAGTTCAAATCAAAAAACCATCTTCTCTCCTCTAGGAGTGTTGCAGTGTTGGGTTGCCTGGGTGTGGGGGCCAGGCTCTGCCAAAAGCATGCACTTCACATTCAGGAGTGGAGCATCCTTTGCTAGGGTTGCTTTGGCTTAATCATCAGAACAGCTCCTTCATTCTCATTCTTCCTCCATTTTTTTTTCCTCAAGAATTACCAAGCCTGAAAACATTCACTTGTGTTTCATATTTAGCAAAGTGACTTTGCGCACCCATACTGACGTCACAAAACAAAGGAAGAAAAGGCACTCGCCAAGGAGAAAACTTAAAAAAAAAAAAACCAACCAAAAAAAACCCCCAACTGTAAAAAGGGGCGGGATTTAAGACATTTCTGAAATTAATAAAAACTCAGTGACACAAACATTCCTTAAGAAACCATGTTCTCCTGAGAATCTCCAGAACTAATCGGTTGGGAGAAGGTTTGATATGTTTCAGCTAAGCTAAACCAAATCCCAAAGCCTTTTTAGCTTCACCATCTCTAAATGGAGGCTTATGCCACTGTAATTTGGGCTTGAATCGAAGACATGAATGTCAATAGAGTCAAGAGGTTTGGATACAAGTGGGGTGGAAAATTTACCCCAAGGGATGAATTTTACCCCTTGCAAAAGCTGTAAAGCAAGGATTACACAGAAAATGAAGCTATTTTGCCAAGAGCAGGATATTTAAACCCCTCAGGCAACTTCTATGTAATTTTATTATTCTTTTAATTTAATTTCTTAAAATCTCTTTCTCTCCCTACTCCAAACAGTAACCATGAAATAATGCACTGGAAGAAGACATGGTGGGCCCAAATTCTCATCAGCTGAAGCACTCTAAGCTCAATTTGAACTGACAGGGTGCCTAGATGAGGCTCTGAATCAAGTACTTGCCCTGTGTAAAGCAACTTTTCCTTGCAACAGAGAGCATTCAGAGTCTCAGGGCCTCAAATCTTCCTGGTGCCACAGAGCCAAAGGCCTCAACTGAAAGGAAGATGGGGAGGGACAAGTAACCTCCTGTCCTGCTGCCTTCCCTTTGCATGGCACAGAATAAATAAGGAAAAGGCTGCTAGTGTCTATACTAGTAGTCATACTATACAGTAGTCAAAAGCAACAGATACATTACACAGACGTCTGGGTTGCCCACATGGGTTTTTTTGAACCTAAAATGTTGTGCCACGGATCCCTTCGGGCCAGATGCGGAAACAAAGCTAAAACTTCCACAAGCAGTTAAGATGCAATCAGAATTCCTAGGACATTGCTGGAATTAAAAGAGATTCAAACCCGAGGTGTTTTACAAAGTCGGGAGAAACTTTTCTGCATTTTAAATGCCTCTAAAAACCTTCACCCGTCTCTTGCCTCAGTTCACCTATTTTAAGTGCAGTAATAAGCATCATCCCCCGTCTCAGAAGTGTGCTATGACATTTCCTGAAATACATTAGTCAATTCTCATGAGAGAGCCAAGGGGCAGAAAATTCTTTACGTAACTATTGGTGAGGAGGAGAACTCATCCCATGCTAACCATGGTTACATTTCACAAGAAAGAGGCTCAAAGTGAGTATATGAAGTGTCTTAAGCATACAGTTTCTATTCAGCTGCTGTCCAAAAAATGTGAAGCCTCCATTGAATTTCCCCAAAATCTTTCTCCTTGGAAGCTTATGATACTCCAAGTAGCTGTAGGAGTCTTTCCAGGCAATTCAAATTCAAAGCTCCTGCTGGTGGCTGCCTGAGTCACTTTTACAAAGGTTTTCCATGCCACTTTATTCTGAAGGATGTTACCTTAACTTCACATTCCAAGAAGAATAATACAGGGAGGCTTTTTCTTAGCCTGGGTGTAAGTTTAACGCCTGGCTGATCAAAGCAGGCTCTATCCTCTGAAATATCTGACTTCACAGAGCTACATTGGCAAACTGGTCCAGTGCTTTCCACGGAGAAGGAAAATGCACGAGAACAATGTGAGTACATGAGGGATCAGCAAGGATGCAAAAAACATCCATCAATGAACCAAATACTGCAAAGGTAGGACAAATCCAGGGAAGAGCTGGATAAAGTCCTTTACAGAAAGAGAAGTCTGGAGTCCAAGACAGCTTTACCCAGCTGGTTGCCTTATCCTCACACTAGATAAGGAACTGCACCATACAGTGAATCAGCAAAGCATCTCTTCCTGCACTCACAAACAGGCAAGGACTTAGAGGAGTTACCTTGAGGACCAAATTCACTTTTTTTTTTTTTTGCTTAAGTGGTAAATGGAAAATATGAATAAGGTACCTAAAGTCATCAGTGTCCCTTCCCATCCCTCTGCCTCATCTTCTGAGCCTGAGCTACTGTGGCCTTGCAAGAGGACCATATGGGTGTCATGTCCCCCCCGCCCCCATCCGTGTGACTTGACAACCAGAGATGTGGGAGCTGCATGGTGACAGTGTCCACAAGAGGACTTGTGTGGCTGGGACCTCACCCGTTTGGCTTAGAAGTCTGGCTGCTCTCAAGCAGAGCACACAATCGAAAAGAGAGCTGCCACCCTCATCCAGCTCCCCTTTCTCCCAGGCTACGCAGCTAGGCTTACAAAGAATTGCAGGGTTTTTTAGGTCTACAGTATTTTCTGCAAAAGTCTAGGCTCTGGGAGCTATAGGATTGTTTGAGGTTTCCCCAGCATTCATTTAAAAATGCAATTGTAGGCTTCACAGTGGGAGAGAAAAGCTTAATAATGCAACTGTATGCAGACCTAAAAATAGACTCAAAAAAATTTAAAAGACTCCCAAATACACCTGGCAATGCTAGATTCCAGCTTCACTGGCGCATTCCCTTGTACTTTGAGCTTTTCTTGCATGCACAGAGAAACAGAAGAGAGAATTAAAAAAAAAAATTAAGAAGAAAACATAATTGCAAAAGTTCAAAAACATTGAGGTGAGAATTAGGAGAAGATGCAGTGCCAGAAATTAACTCATTTACAAAGCCTGCCTGGGCTGCCAGGGTCCCTTTAACTGAACATACTCAGCACAAAAATGAGTCCACGTTGTATGCAATGAAAATGCCGATGAACGTCATCACCATGCAACGGTTTTAAAATTGATTGGGGGTGGGGGGGTTGGTAGGAAGAATTTGTTTCACCTTCCTTAGTGGGGAAGCCAGACAGAGCTTTAAGCTTTATTGACTCTGGTATTATAATCACAGTTGCTGGTCTTTCAACCTGTTCCAGAATTAGAGAGAGGTTTTCTTCTCTGTGTGACTAGATACTGTAGCATGGTCAATTCTGTGCAGAATTGAAATTCATCAGAGCCTGCTTTGTCTCAACAGAGTAATAAAAGCCTAAAATGTTATTATGCATGAAATTGTTATGGAGCTGGTGAAAGGGTTGTTTTTCCCCCTTGTTGCAAAAAGGGGAGGGAAGGGGAAATATCTGACCTGAAAATAAAAGGTGGCCAAAAGAAAGATAAGTCTTTTATATAAAATTGGCTCTACCTGCAAAAATGTGTAAGGGAAGCAAAAGCACCAAATGGATCTCAGAGAAGGAGCCCAAAGGATGAGAACCTCACCAAACCTTAGTGCTGCTCAGTGCAGGAGACTCGGCTAAAATCCATCTCTGCTAATAGATAACCCAGTGTTTAAATACAGCCACAGTCTGCATGTTTACCTCTTTTCTTGGATCTTCTTCTAGCATGAAACATTAGCAGGTACTGCAGGGCACAACACAGCAAAACCGGCTCCCCCGGCTCCAATCCTGCAGAGAATTACATACTCGCTATACCCCTGTGTACCAAATGAGCATTTGTAAAAGTTCCTCATGGGATCAAAAGGCCCCAGCAAGACTCATCTTTCCTAATACAAACTAAATTGTAAAAATATATACACACCGTCAAGCTATGACTGAGGGTAGGAGAGAACCACTGTAAGAGGTCAAGACACCTTGATCTTCAGAGGCTCATCTCTCCCAACCTGAGCACTGCCTACTGAATACCTATGATTTAGATAGCATTTTGTGCTGTTTGAGGTAGACTGGGGGTGAGGTAGTAGTGTTAAAGTCTGGCTGCACGTGCAGTGGAAAGGGGACATCTAAGAGAGGCACTTGAGGATGAAGGGCACACTCTATGCAGCCTTTCTCTCTGAGTGCCTGTTAGAGTTAATCAGCAATTAAGTAATTGAATTATATACAACTGCACAAAAGACATATACATAAAGTTCCATGCACTAGTATATATCTTTCATACCAGTTCAGTGGCACGTACACAGAAAATAAAGACACGGGAGAAACTTTGACCTCGCTGAACTGGGTGGGAGTTTGCTAACCCGCTGGGATGGCACCCAGACCCTGCCTGTGGCTGTTGCCCAGAGGCACCCATGCCAGAGGCAGGTCCGTAACAGGGCTGCCTACACCTACACATCAACACCTGCAGGGCCAGACTCAGGCTCCCTCGGTCCACACCTGAGCTGAGAGGGTAATGCTAGCTTTAAAGCCATATTAAAACATCCTTGAGCCACTAAACACTTCCAAGATTTTGAAGGAGGTAAGAACAGGGTCCCAAACACATGCTAAGCAAAACCACAATGCCTGTGTGTGCTTTTGTAAATAGCTCGTTATAAATCACACATTGTTTCCCCCCTGAAAAAGAGGCTCATGAATGTGCCTGGTCTCCAACCCCCTTGAATCCTCTCAGAGGGGGGCTTTCAAAGCAATAACTATTAAAATGTTACTGCCATTTGTCTAATGCAATTCCATGCTCCACATCCATCTTTGGAGAGCTGACTTTCATTAACACTTCAAAAATAATTTAAGGTTTTCGCGGTGAAGGTTAGAAACTTTTCACAGCTCAGAGCTAATAGCTCTGCTGTTTACATGCTATAATGTCTTGATAACCTTTTCAAACACACTGTGGCCGGCAGCTGGGACCTGTCCCTGCTATTTTTGTTCCCAGAATGTAACAGCAGAAATGCGATGACTTTGTGCCCCTGAAATGGTCACATTTCTTCTCTTTAGGCTTCGCTTCCATTACAGCACTAACAGAAAGGGCCTCACCTTTTCAAGAGGCTCCTGATGTATTGAAATACAGCCCTGGCTGTCCTTTCCCGGGAGAAATGAAACAAGCTGATTGTCTCATTGGAAACCCAGTTTCAGGGGGCATAGGAGGAGGGCAGGCAGTCTGCCTTTCCTATCTGGGGGTGTCTTGGAGAAGGCAGTGAACCTATGTGAAGTATTTTGCCTAGACGAATAAGGATAGAATTCTTGTTTTCAGGTGCTGGATGGACAAAGTCATAATCCCACAGCGTTTATTCTGACGCTGCAGCAAAACAAGTCCTGCAGCTCTCTTACTTTGCTTTACTTGAGTTGTGCGCAGGTTAGAAATCCTTACTGGAGATATGGCAGGCTGGCAAACACAGAGTAGAAAATGGTGTCTCTGTCAAAAAGCAGGAATCTCACTTGCTCCAGTCTCCTGCCCGCTCAACAGCTGGAACAGGGAGGCAGGGTGGAGGGATGCTGTAGTACCTACGTGCCTTTCTAAAGCCTTTCTAAAAACATCACAAAGGTCTAATTTCAGCATACTGTCTTTAAAATTACTGGGCCAAACAGTGCCCTTAGATACAATTTACATGGAAATATTCAATCCCATGGAGAGCTCCAAGAGGGGTTTTCTCTCCCCTAAGCCCAGAAGCATATAAATGCAGCTGCTCCAAACTGATAGCGAGTAAAGGCCCTGAAGCTGAGAGCACGGGGCCAGTCCATTCTTATTAAGTTAAAGCATTAAAAGTCCTGGACAAGCTGTAAAAAAAAAGGAGACGTGATCAACTCAGTCAAATTTACAGCAGACCTGGGGGCACATCCATGATGTTCTCTCTCCTGGGAGCTATGTGAGATACAGCCTTGGAGCAGTCATAAGCACCACAGCACGTGTTGCAAACAACAGGGTAAATGAGCCCTAAAAGAAATAGTTTTAATGATCATCTTTCTCCTTTTGGGCAGGGATGTGAAAGGCAGAGGTCAGTTTGTGATGAGCTCCCTGTAGCCTTCCCGAACCTGTTCAGAGACCCGACGAGGTTAAAGGAGGGGTTGTGAGTTCTTTCCAGTCTGGAGAGGCTTCCAGAGGGCCCAGTGACTACAGGTGGCATGGGCCGCTGCCACTAGAGAGGGCTTGTCCTTGAGAGATGGATCAGCACATGGGATCCTAGAAAGCATGGTGTAAAGTTTTTCTTGCTACTACTAAGTCATTTTAAGTAGCTTGAAGACAAGTACAGGCTTCTGATCTCCATCCAAGTGCTTTAATTTTTTAAGGTTGAGACGAGATGACAAAAACTTTTAAAAATTCCTTGGCTTGGAAGGAGAGGGGAGTAAATCAAAGAGTAAGGTATACATCATACAATTTATTGTGGCTTATTTAGGCAGCTTGGCTAAATACTCCACGGAAAGCTGCAAATTCAGCAGAAAATTTGCAAGGAGGTAGCGTAGCAAATGAGAACAGATAGTGATCAAGCTACAGAACAGCAAAACAGAGTCATCGTTAATTAAGAGACCTAAATGATGAGACCCGCTGAATTAGGTCAGTGAATATGCCCCTTCCTGCTCTAGTTTTAGGTTGTGTAAATGACTTCAAGCGAGGTCGTTTTCAGAGTTCCTGCAGTTGCCAGTGGGGCCATATAATGGATGTGAGAAAAGCAGCCAAGAAATATCCAACAATTTAGATCTACTCTAGAACTGGGTCAACATACGGCAAAAGAAAATTAAAGTCAACAAATGCAAAGTAATGTTCATTGCCACACAATCCTTGGAACCCCTGCTAAGCCTAATTTATATAAATGGCTTAGAGAAGCTGACTACAAACTGGTTAAGCCTGCTGACAACACAAAATTGGGGAAGTGGACATGGAGAGGAAAGAAAAAAAGCAAGCAAAGAAATTCTACAGAGTCCTTAGCTTTGCTAGGTAATTTGGACAAGGTGCAGCAAATAACTCTTAATGTTGACAAATGCAAAAGCAATACAATTTATTTGCAAGATCTCAGGACAAAATGGGAATTGTCTTGGACTTCAGCAAGAGGAGGCTAAAATGGCTACAGCAGGAAGACGGTAGCCTTTTGTCACAAAGGCCAGCCATGTAATTAATTTTTAAGCTAAGAAAGGAATCAAGGTGAATAAAAAAAACCCAACAACATTCAAGTTGCTTAAAGATAACCTCCAAAAAACAACAAAACGGACCTGCATCTATTATTACATCTTTACAGCAAAGTCTTCAGCTGGCAAAGAAACCTGCATAGCTAATACCCTGCACAGCCTGATCATAGGCAGGACCTTGATATAGGTGAATGCAGTAACTTTTGCGTGAGCCGAGTGGAAAGGGAATAGGGTTCCTTCTGGTAAGGACTGCTTTCTAGGTTGCTTAGAAATTTCAGTCCTATGTTATGCTATCAGTCCTAGAGCACAAAAATGACGACCTCCAAAATGAAAACCAAGCCTCTGAGAGAAGGTGTTTTTAGGGAAACTTGGCCATTACCTCAAGATTGATTCCAACACATCATACCCAAATGTGTGCAAGGATGGCTTCTTCCAAACAATCAGGACTTGAAACTGTTAGCAGATGAGGCAGTGAGAGGACAATTTTGCAGAACTATCTCACAGCTTCTAACACTGTCCACTCCGGCATAGGCAACTGATCACACTGCAGCATAGGGCAGGCTAGAGATATCAAGCCTAAAATTGAAAAGGAAGCAGAATCAACTTATTTCAAAAACAAAACTTCCCGGACTGTCCTCCATCTTCATAAAAAGAAATAGAAGATAACCCTTTGGAATACTATTGTTCAATTCTGACATTAAAACCAGACTGCACAATGCTTTGACAACTATACTACACAGGGCGTGAGAAGTGACTGACCTAGATACAACGAAGTGATACATGCTATAATAGTGAAACGAGCAGCAGGAAAATGTATAGGACTACTGTAGGCTATAAAGGGAGAGCAGATGAGGATGAGTTCAGAAAGGAACCTAAAAGGGAGGGAATAAAAAATACAACACAGATGACATCACAAATGCTGTAGTCAAGGAAACATGTTTCATTTTTTCCCCTCAGTTCAGAGCAAGCAATCATAAAATGGACAAAAAGAGGAATTCAGAGCTACTCCTATCTTCTTCCCTGAGCGTATGCAACTTTCAGGGACAATAAAAAGCAGGTTTAGTCAGTACAGATTTGGGATCTAATCTGCACAAAGGTTTGATCTTTCGATGTTCAGTTCATACTAATTTTGCTCCTGACTTCAGTGCACATTGCACCAGGTCAAGAATACACAGAACACCATCTACATAGTGAGAATGCCTCACCTGCCCTTTTTTGGGTAGTCTTTCAATCACCAACTATGTGTTAGAGTATTATATTAGCTATTCTAACTTAATGCTTGCAACATTGCTGAGGTGTTATGATTGTGTAGTTGAACTCCATCTTGAACCTTTTTATGAACGTCATCTCCTTCAGCACAACAGTCAAGAAGGTGTTATATTTCTTACCCTAAACTAAATACCTCTGGACCACAGAACCTGCAGAATGGTACAATGTCAGAGGTTTCTACTCCCCAAAGTTTACAAAGCAGTTAAGATGATTTGCACACAAGTATGCCTTGCAGCCTGCGAGACATCCAAAGAAGCATAGAAAGATCTTTTCCTTAATACAATTCAATCACAAAGCAACAAGCAAGCCCACACCAGAAAAAAAGGAAAAGGATGAATGACAGGCATTGTACTTTACCATTAATTAACCAACATATTTTAACATCCTAATTTAACTTACCATTCTTAGGGTAACATAAACAAGTTTATCATAGAGTCCCCACTTCTACACACTATCCTGTCTAAAGTAGATCCCAGTCATTTCCAAACGTATACTCAAAAACCCGATGCTTTGCATTTTGCAAATCACTCAATTTTTTCTTGACCCAGTGTCACACATTTAGTCACAAGGGGATGCACATTCCTCTACTGCAGGGCACATGGAACCTAGAGAATCCTCACACAAAGCTGTAGTCCAAGATTAGGGGGCATTTGCCCTGTGCCAGGACATAAGTATGGTTGGGTAGTGATCACGGTACCAGTATCAGCTCCACCCATCTAGCAGCATTCTGAATGGGAGTTGGGGTAGCAATCCTACATTACCAGTGCAGGACCGGAGGAAGCACAGTCGATCTGCCCTCCAAATCTTGGGTGTTCATCTTCCCAAGCCAGCCTTCCATATGAGGTCAAGACATGACTGGTCAAGAAATAGTGATCCTTTTATTGTTTGTAAATTAATTTCTTGCCCTTCTCTTACAGAACGAGCTTGGGAAAAAAAAATTGTTGTCTTTTATTTCCTTTTAAGCTATTGTATCTTCTTACATTTTTATGTTCTTGACAGATTCCTAATCTTTGAGTCACCGCTGTAACTAGTATTTAGATATAAATTGGGAATCACAAATAGATCAGTGGCTGTTAAAGATGATGGCCTGATGCATCCTCTGGATCAGGAAGTTCTTGATGCCCTGATTGCAAAAAACTGAGTGAATAGTCCAGAGTTGTTCCTCTGTCTTATGTCTTCCAGTTTGCTTCGTCTTTAGTACTATTCGGTAAAACTTTATTGCCACTAAAAGCTTTATCAAAGTGCATAGTGTTGCCTGAGGTCAGACCAGCCAAGTCTTGAGCCTCATATGAACTGTTCTGATGCATAGAAAATCTGTCTTTAACAATTCCAGCCTCTCCTAATAAACTAGCCCATCTCTAAAGAACACTGATTTTGAAATATAATTAACCTCTATGTAGTCTGCCTTTGTGCTGCAAATAGCACCAGGAAGAAAGATTTTTTTTTACCTGATTCACTCTTTACTGTTAAATCATGATTCCTTTTATTATGGTTTTGTGCATTTCATCCTAGTGGGACATGGAAACAAGTTCGGGTAGTTTCATTGCCTGAATTTTCTGCTGCACACCAGCTGCCTGGTGTGGCTACATTCTCTGCACTGGAAAAGAACATTTATTTCCCATTTCTATACCGTCTCTACCACATTCCCTAGGAGGGAAACCCAAATACAATTCAAAATAAATGTAACAAAAATATTTCTTCATACTATATCTAGGTATTTTAAAGCCATTTTGGGGTGATGTAGTTATACACCTCCCAGTTTAATTCAGTTTTATATCTGTCAAGCAGAAGTTTTGCCAAAGTGTATGGCATTTCTATAGAGAGGCCAGACCAGGCGGGTCTTGATTTTGTACAGAGAACTTGCTCAGGGCTGGCTTCCCCATCTACACTGGTGACCTGTGGAACTCTCTGCTGCCAAAAATCAAGGATGTTGAGAGCTTGACAACATTCAAAAGAGAGGAGATGGCAGAGGCAGATCTTGGAAACATGCTTTAGCCTGCGGACCAGGCGAGAACATAGGCTAAGCAGCGGGAGAATGAGGAGAAGAGACACCCAGCACGTTTAAGGGGAGACAGTGGACAAGCTGTACAGCTCACCGATAAGCATTTGAGCCTTGGTGACTTTCTCAGGTCACCCTGGGAATTTGCTGCTGCGAGGGGCAAGGGGATGGTGTCATGGCCAGGTTTGCAGGGTGGGTACAATCCCTCTCCTGCTGCTTGGTGGAAGACTGGGGAAAGGATGACCTTGCTGACAGGGAACTATGCACACACTGTGTGCCCACGTCAGGTCCCCAAGCCAGCTCAACATGCACCAAATCAGCACTAGACATATATAAACATGCCCACTGCCTTGTTGGCAGTTTCAGAGAAAGGCCCCAGATAGCTCCAGATAGGCAAAGATCAGCACAACACTTTCACCGAACCTTTTCCGTACCTGCAGCCAGTTTTGTACTGTTCATTGCAGAGCTGTTACAAGCACTAAATTCACTCTTTCTCCCCCACACACACCTTGTAATATCTGAACTTAAGATGCCTCCTCTTGTCATTCAAACTGGCTGCTCCACTGCTCAGAGCTGAGCTAGCTGGAAAAGTGAGAGGCACAAGCTGATATTCTCAACTTGCAGAATTTCTTCCACAAAGAAGATATTTAGTACGTTTGTTACCACCTCAGTTTAGATGGAAAGACAAGGAGAAGGCAGCCACCCATGAGTCAGAAGGAAGTGAAGCCGGTGGGAGAAACTCGGTGAGAGGAAAGTTGTCCCCACAACCATCAGAAATGTCTGATCTTCCTCAGAGCTGCCTTGCTGAAAGTATCCTTTAATTGTTTGTCTAAATGCAGCCATCATCAGCTCTCATGCCCAAAATAATTAAGCTCATGCCATTTAAAGGAAGGACTTTGGCAGGTGGGAAGCAGAAGAAGAAAAGCACAGCAAAACGCTGTTCCATGCCAGCCTTCTAGAGAGCAGTGATATGAGGCAGCAGCAATCTGACCAGAAAAAAGTGGGATGGGACAAAGGGGACATGGGTTGTTGAAAAGGCCAAAAAGGCTCAAGGTGTCTGCCTCACTCATCTAACCTGCACGTCTCTCAAGCAGAGGAGCAAAATGCTGTCTATGCTGGTTTCCTGGTGGGCAGCAATGAAGGGAGGCAGACAAAGTGATATTTCTCTCTCTCTCTTGCCTTGAGCAGGTGCCAGCAAAAAGCTTTGGCAGCTGCCGAGTGTTGTGCTCTGGGAATTTCTGCAGCACAGAGTGTTGGTCTCACTGCCGCAGTTGGATGACACCAGACGTGTTGGTGACAATGAGCCTTACAAGGAGAAGTGAAGGTGTAAAAACAAGATGAAATCCAAGCTGTGTTCTTTTGAAGGGAAGAAAGCATTTACTGACGTCAAGAGCTGCAGCCATTTCCATTTGAGGTACATGTCGTGCCCAAAATGAATCTGAGAGACCACAAATTCACCTGGAAGATTGATTTCATGGCCTGAGAGTCAGAATATTAACTCTGTATCTGTATCACTCAACTCTGAAACGGCCCCTTTTTCCATTTGTGCTATTCTTTGCAGCCAAAGCCGTGCCATCTTTTCCTGCCGAGTGCTGCATGTCACCCCCTCGCAGCTCACCAGCGTCCAAGGGGTACTAGAAAAGCAGTTAGCAGTGAGAGGGTTAGGGAGCAGTGAAGTACGTGTGGTGCGGCAAGAGGCCAGGGAGGCAAGGAGGCTTGCAGGGCTGGTCTGGGCTCACCCGTAACCGCATGCGGGACTATTCTGCCAGTCAGGAGGTCCCACAGCAGATGGGGCAACACCTGATTTTTATTCCCAAAGAAAGTAACAAGTGGAAAGAAGGATTGCTTTCTCCAGAAAGGAATAAAAACAATGCTAATTAAACACTGCCTGCCTCTCTGCTTTAGCTCAGTGTGCTTTGTTGAGCCAAAGGCTACAGAGGTGACTGCGGGACAGATTTCATCTTTGGTGTCACTTGGCTGATTTTGCTAGAAACACAGCAGGCTGACGCTGCAGGAAGTTAGCCAACTTACTTCAACAAACTTGCACCCAAGATGCCAAACAGCCCCGATGTACGGTCAGTTCTTCATCATCCTCACAATGAATGGACCAAGCCTCCCTTTGGGTGACACCAAGCCCGATGCTCCACTCTGCTCACTGTCTCTCAACTTGACCCAGCTCTCTACACATCATCTGGTGTGCTTGTCAAAGGGGAACAAACTAAATACAGCCTGTGTGACCCATGCTTCATCCAACTCATCCAGTCGCCCTTATTTTCAGTCCACCTCAAACTTTCCACTACCTGGAGCAAAGGAAGAAGCAATCAGCTTGCCTAATGCTGTGGGGAAAACACGCAGACCCAAGCGCCAAAGCAGATTGAGAGCACGATGAGTCCCGGACAGGGAGTTCTGGGAGACGGGAAAACTTTGCTGCCTCCTTCTTCGCTCTAGCCTTCTTCAGCCCCCTCAAACACAGTGCAAAGCCAACACAGATAATACAGCAACCAGGGGGTGGGCAGAACAGTGGCATTTACAAAGGGACGGACATAGAGCAGCGAGATAGTTTGGAGACAGACTCCCACCAGGAGCTGGTCTTCAGCATCTCCGTTTGCCCTGCAGCAGTTTCTGAAGTACAGAGGTGTTTGCAAACTTGCTCCCGCCATCCCTGCACCACAGCTCAGCTCTTCCAGGGAGACGGGGAGGTGATTAGATCTCTGCACTGCTTTCCTCAAACTCTCTCTCTCCTCAGCTCATTTTCTGTTGATGTGCCCAGTGTGGTTTTCTAGCTCCTGACAGGGTTAATTGGCAGGCCCAGTAGGGGAAATAAAATGTTTCAGTTCTGCGGTTGCTTTTTTCGTCCTTGTTTGCTCGTGAGGCTGAGGGAAAGCGCTAGCTCCTGAAGGGTTAAAGAGCCAGCACAGCAGGTAGCCAGCTGCTCTAGATCTCTACAATTTATTCCTGGCCCTTATTCAGGCCCCTGCATGCTGCTCAGGTGCATATTAAGGCCACAACAGGGCCAACACACAACCCCTGCTCCTCAAAGCCCAGGGCTGTGGGGAACAGAGGGCACAGGCCAGGGCTGGGGGGATGGCCAGGGCCAAGGGGGGCAAGCTGTCAGGCAAAGTTATGGCCACTAAGGGCCATTTTGCACCCAGCAGCAGGGCACTTCTGTAGCCCTTTTGCTCTCCCTCTGGGGCTGGGTTTGCACAGAGACATGAGCCCCCTCCCAGCTTCCTCTCTGAAAACACTCTTGTTCCTCTTCCATTTTCCTCTAAGTTTCCAATGAAGATTTATTACTCTGAGTGATTATGCTGTCAGCCAAATGAGGGGGGAATATCCTTTCTTCCTGCATTCCAGCTACTGGTCCCTTTGGCTCTCAGCAAAAAGAGCAGAGATTATTCTAGTCCCTTTTTCTTGCAGGTATTATTTATTTGCAGGCTGACAGCATGTGGGAAAACCCATCAAGAATCAGAACCCCAGGGCATGAAGCTGGGTTATTATTCACCTATTTAAAACCTGGAAGGAACTGGGTGGTCAGTTAGGTGCATGTAAGGCTTCAAGGCAAACAATTCCTATCAGCACTGAAGACCAGTCCCATGTGGCATGAGAAGCAACTGAGAACAGGCAAAGGGGGCTGTGAGGAGACAGAAACGTTGGAGCAGAAGACAGTAGTTGTTTCCATCCCACACTCAGAAAACAGGAATTTTACACAAGATTACAATCGCCAAGGAGATGAAGCATGCATGGACACACAAAGAGATTCTCCCCAAGACCTATGAGATCAATATTTATTTTTGAAGATTGATTTTTTGTGGGGGGGAGGGAGGGCAGGGGTGTTTGTTTTTAATTTTCACTTCCTTGTGCGAAGAATATTCCTGTCATGTGAGAATGCAGCTGCAGCAGTAATGCTATGCTATACATGGACAACAAGAACACAAACCCAAATGTAAATAAAAAGAGAACCCAACTAGTCTGATTTTGGTGCCCACCTGACAGAAATGCAAGTAACAAACAGATTGCACCAAAAAAACACCCCTCATGCTGGATTTCTGACATTACTGGTTAGATTATTAAAATGGTAATCAGTAAAAAGGGCAATTTCAATCAATCAACTTCACCTCCTAAGGAGAAGCCACAGGAGGGAGAGTGAAGGAGTCAGGAGATCTGGTTGTGCAGATTTAGGCAAATCACTTTGCTCTGTATGCCTGTTCCATTCTACTTTTATCTCACTAGACTGTGTCTTAGTCCCGTGTCATCGTCTAGACAATGCCATTTCTCCTGTCCTGTGTTTTCATCCAAGAAAGGGCTGGGAGAGGAAAGGACAGGCACCAAGTCTGCGAGCAATTTACAGGGCCACAAAGAATTCAGATCGCCAAGTCTTAACATCCCTAGTTGCTAGGAAATGGCCACGAAACCCTCTGGAAAAATGTACCTTTTTTCTTTCCTTATGTTGGTCCAACAGAGAACGACAACTTGCTATTCTGTTAGCCCAAGCAGCAGCATCCTGCTCGGTGAAGCTGAAGGCTCAGCCCTGCTGATGTACTGTGCGTGTCAGCACAACAACACTTCTGCTCTCAGTTTGCTTTGACAAAATCCAGGAAATTGCACACAAATGCAATGTTAAAAAACCCCGTTACGATCGCAAAGCTGAAAGCTTGATAATCAGGAAACGCAGGGAGGAAAACTGTGTGACTCGCCCGAGGCCAGGCAAGGAATCGGTGACGGAGCTCACAGCCGAACACAGGTATCCTGACGTACAGAGCTACCACTTAACTACAGATCAAACACAAGGTCCCAAAATGCCCTTAATCAAAACCGGACTGAAACATCCTACCAAGGTCACTGCAAACAAAGCTCGCCAGGAAAAATACAGCTTTTGGGGATGACTGTTTTTGCTAGCAAGGGTTGAGGCTTGCCAGGCTCCCCTAAGACCCCCCACCAGGCTGCTGCAGCAGGAGCCAGTGGGATGGGGTTCCCAAACTGCCTGCACTGCAGAGCACACTTGGGAAATAAATAAATTGCACAGAAACTCTGTCCCTTTGGGTTCTTCTCTTTCTCTGCACATTATCGTGTCACTGTGCATGTCACCTTGTAATACTGGGTTATTTATCATCACTGAGTGCCTAGATTGGCCCTGCTAGAGAAAAATCAAAGAAAGCAGCAGGGGCTGAGGTTTGATGAGAAGGAAACAAATTCTTCCCTTCAAGAAGCATACGTACTTCTCTGCTACCCCATACACACCCACACATGCACGCACATATTTCCAGGCTGCTCCTCTTCCCCCCCGCCAGCAGGCTCCTTTCAGCCTGGCTAGTCCCCGCTCTTCTCCCTTTTCTCTGCTCAGATTCAGTGCCTCGTTTCTATGGATTTCTGTGTCAGCTCCCTCAAGGATATTCGCTGGAATGGACACATTTACGGGATGACTAACGTTCTGAAAGCAGGTGGTGCTATTATAGTCATACAAAAGCCACCTATTTTTGGTGCCTTGCACTGTCATCCTGTTAGGCTATACTTTGCTTTGCCTTGTTATCGTACCAACTTCTCGGCACCATTACTGTGGGCTGCTCCAGTTCCAGGGCTGTCTGCGGAGAACTGATAGAGGGGCATCTTTGTTCACTGCAGTGGTGGCTTGGAGCTCCCCCACACAAAGAGAGGCCTGCAAGTTTCTCTCTCTGTCATAATTAATTTCCTTCATGAATCTTGAGAATGTACTTCAGAAAAAAAGAAAAAAGTTCTGGTATATATGCATATCTAATGTATGCACACACTCACACATATATATTTTCCTATGCAGAGCAGCAGCCTTAAAGTGAAATGTTAGAAGATGACTATATTCACTTTATCCTTGTATCATATTTGGGATAATCACTTGGAAAGTCATCAGGTAAATTTTGAGTATTGTCTATTATCTTCAATGATAACTACTTTAATATCTCAACTTGTATTGGCTTGGAGACTCTTAGCTTGTCTCATCTCAGTTCTTGGCACATGATCTTATCTGTCCCTGCACTCCTGGGTTTGGTGTGGTTAACAGCGTGACTGTGCTGTACTTACCCTCGGTCACAGACCACCTCTGCCTAAATACCATCTAAGCACCCAGGACTGAGAAGGAATGCAAAATGAAACACAGGCATGGAGTTTAAATAAAATCACATTATTAGAAGCCACATTGCCTGAACTTCAGTCCTGAGACCTTATTTAACTAATAGTGAAATGACCAGGAAAAAACAATGTCACCATATGACAGTTTTAAAGTGCATATAAGAGAGCAGGGACCACTGCAGGAAGACCCTCAGGCAGACCAAAACCACCAGAATCTCCTATGTCCTTTTCACCTTGAAGGGAGAAGCTGGATTTTCACTTCCAGCTCGGCACTTTGCAAAACCTGGCAATTCTGACTCCAGCTCCTTTTACTCCTCATAAACCCAGTGGAGGGCAGTACCAATTGTATGTGTGCTTCCTAAACCGGTTTATGCCAACCCAGCTTGCGTGTGAGGGATTTGCATTGAGAGAGCCCACAATAAGTACAGAATTATTAATACGGTCTTGTACTCAATAGCTGAGACACTGCTTGTTACCAGGGGAAAAAACACCACCCTTCTGCTATAAAGGATCTAAATGGGAATCAGGCTCAGTCTCGTCTCATAGCGTAAATGTCCTGACCTGCTGTTCCCTACTTTGTAACACAAATTCAGCTATAATCAATTATGGCTTGAAATGCTCCTTAAATATAGAGAAAAATCCAAAGCACATGCAAAGGCCTCTGATGGTAACTGATGCGATAAAGCAGTGCAGGAAACTCCTTTTTCTTATTAAAGGCTGATTTTTAAATCCCTCTGCAGACAGATGCAGTTGCTGTGCTGTGTACTGCTAACCTTGAATTCACATTAACAAGCGTATCAAAACTTTCCTTTTCCAACTGAGTACTTCGTACGGGAACTTCTCTCACGGCGGCTGCACGTTCTCCTCTCCCCACATTTCATCACCAAACATTCCCTGATAATCGATAGAGGTCAAACCTAGATCCCATTGGGATTCACAGTGAAAACCATTGACATCAACAGATCAAGAACAGCCAGGAGACGATTTATACAACAGAGAGTAGAAAACATAAACAGGAAAAGGCCACCACATTCTCAGCTGGTGTAAATCTAGATAGCTACAGATTTACACCAGCTAAACATAAGGCAAGGGGAAAAAAAGACAAAAGAGAATAAAAGCATCTTTATTTCATGACCGCAGATGCAAACAAAATCTCATCACAGCACTGTTGCACAGAAAAGCTCTGACCTAGCTAGGCTGATACAACTGGTAGACTCCTTCTTCTCTGACTGCTCTTGCCTGCCAAGACAGTCCGGGACATAGAGGGGAAGCAAAGGAAGAGAAAACCTGCTTTGTTCTTGATTGCAGCAACCACCAGAAAAACATCCACTTCTCTTCAATCGACTGCCATTGAGGAACGAAACGTTTCGTGCCAGAAGAGGGCACTTGAACTACAGGCAAGCGTGAGCTGTGCTGCCTGGTGCTGACCCAGGCAGGCAGGCAGACAAGGTGGGGAGGGGGAAATCTCTTCATTAGGCCCAGCCTTACACAGGGAAATAACTACAGGGCGATGCAAAGAGGCACCAGGATGCTGGGCCTCCGCTCTCCTCATCCTCACTGGTTTTGCTGCCTTCAACTTGCTCAGGTCCCCCCCACTCCATCAGCAAAGAGCTCGAGCTCGTGCTCCTGGGTCACGCAGGCTCTGCGTCAGGCCAGGCCTATTTTGAAATAGAAAGTAATTGTCCCACCAAGAGTGCAACTACTGAGACTCAGTCCTCACCCCTGGTTTCTCCAGCAATATGGATTGTGTGCCAGCTGAAATTCTCCCTGTACTGGAGCATTTTACACCAGCTCCCCCCATACAGACCCTCTGGTGCGTAATAACGTTTAAACTCGCTCCAGCCTTTCCCCCAGCAGAAACATTAGTTGAGTCCCTTCCCTTTGCTCAGCTGCCTGTTTTTATAAAACTTGCCAAACTTAATACCTCTGAGAACTCTTTCTGGTTAGAACAAAAAAAAATAGGCTCAGAAATCTGGGGGTAAATGTATATGGAACACAAACACACATGCCTGCTGCCCAGCAAAAGGACCCTAAACACAAAGACTGCTTTTTCCAACTGTATTAGCTGGTTCAAAACCAAATTGGTCTCTCTACAAACCTTACTTGTGGAAGCACATACACTGGTCCATTCTCTCCAGGCACAACATGATCAGCCATGCCTCATCTCCTTAGAAAAATCTTGACAACACAAACTTCAGAGATTATGCAAAACCCTGAATTATAGGCAAGAAAGACGAGAAGAGATGGATTTAAGATGAACTGAATGATATAGCAAGTATGAGAATTTAGGTCGTGCTTTGAAAGTTTTGTTTCTTTTCTGTGGTGTCCCCTATAATGAATCTCAAGCCATTTTCTTGGATTTGATAGGCTAGCACAGAGTAATAGCTAATGTATCTGAACCAGTCCATAAAATCCCACTGCATCTATCTATACCATCTAATTCTCAGTGGCTGCCTCAGAGTGGTTAGTCCTCTGTTTGCATCTCGAAAGTTTCCAGACACATAAATAAACCAAGCACGGATAAATCAGGTCTGAAGGTCTGTTTCTCAGATGGATCTGGCAGCTGCCTCGGTTTATTGGCAGTTCATTTATCATCTCAAGAAAAATATTGATGGTTCTGGAGACACAGGCCCTTTCTGTGTCCAGGTTGAAGGAAAGCTGTCCTTCTGGGCAGGCTTTGGAAAGAAAGTCAATGCAACAAATTCTTCTTGGCAGACATGTGAGGGATGCAGTGCAAAGAGGAATCATTAAGTAAGGAAGAAGGAACACTAGCATGATAACCCTGTTGGTCCAGAAATAGCCCAGTCTCAAGTCTTCACAATATCACAGCAAGAGTATGAGATTGTGAGACTGCTAACAGGCACCATCATGGGCATCTTCTCAAGGAGAGGTAACACTGCTACACAGTAAGAGACAAGGAGCCTGAAGCTGTATTCTGCCAACAGAACCAGCCACTTACCAGACCTTGAAGAAATCCACAGAAACTCCAGGATGAAAAGGCTTGCAAACAGGAATAATGGGACTGAAGTACTGTAGACTCTCTCCTCTTGGGCTGGCAGAACCACGCAGTCCTGGCTCCACCATGTAGAGGTGTTAGCAGTCCAGCTGCCTGTCCTCTAGAAAGTCACCAGGAAGACAAGTGGATCCTCCAAGCCGTTTCCACCCCCTACCTTGATTAAACCAGTTATGTTCCACTTGAACAGCCTGTTTAAGGATTTATTGAAAGGAAGCTTGTCATGTATTGGTATGGCGCAAAGAGACCTCACTTTGCACATGTCCTCTAACACTGCTCCAGCCAAATGTCTGTAGAAACCAGTCCAGTGTAAGCTTTTGCTACACGTGACACTCCACTGCCCTGCAGATCCCTCTTTGCTACATAAAAGGTCTTGAGTAGTTAATGTACATACTGGATTTCTTGGGGGAGTGGCTGATGAAGAAAAGATGAATGGATTGTCACCTATCATTCAGTCTTCTGTGGCACCAAATGACAGTTGCTGGTTTAATAACGATTGCTTAGTTTTAAAAAAAGAAATAACTGGCCTGACAGAATCATGAATGCAACCTGACTGTGGGAACATGTTATCCAGAAGTTGCTTTGCTGAGGAAGAGTAATGCACACCAATCATAATGACAGAAAGCAAGGTATTTGGGATGTTGCAATTTTCAAAAGCTATGTATTCTTCTAGCCGGAGTTGGTTCCTAGACACTCTTTTAGCCAGATGACCCAAACTCCAGCCTATGCTGAATAGAAACTTAGTTAATCTAACAAGCTTTGAATCCCTCCTAAGTTTTGGGAAAAAGAAGAGTACAGCAGAACACAGACAGACTGTTAAGTGCATGAGGAGCTAAACACATGATGCTTACAGTGTATACTCTCAAACCGAAAGCCATATCTCTCACTTTGGTGCTTATACCTGCTGCTTGTGTGATCCAGCCAGGATTTATCCTGAGCGCAAGTAAAAATCATAATGCACAGCAAATACAGGCTCTGCCATTAGAGTCACTGGAGCCGATTCTCTATTGCTTGGCAGCTCATACAGTTGTGTATACCTAGAAAGAAAGTGTAAGATGATATATCAACTCTAGAAATGAAGGAATGATTCTGATCTGATAATATTTTTCTGCTTATGCTGTATAGAATGAATACTAGACAGCGAATAAGTAGGTAGGCTAGGAGACTTCAAACGTGAAAAAAAGGTGGCTGATACGAGTGCCATGGGTAAAGCAGATGGAGATCAATGCTGCTTCCAGTGTAACAATTAGAAATCACAAAATAAAGTTTGCAGGTGGTAGGCTTAAAACAAACAAGTATTAAGCTGTGGAAAACCCTAGCAAAGAATGCTGTGGATGCTAAAAATGTATACAGGTTCACGAGAGACAAACCCACTGAGTGTTACTACAGACATAATCAACATCTCTGGCTCTGGGATCCCCAAACCACTAATTGCTGGAAGCTGGAAGAATATTCAGGAGAAGTATTGTTAAATGCTTATTCTATTATTATCTTCTTCTCAGGTGTCTGCTTTTGGCCTCTGTCAGAGACAAGACACTGCAGAGGACTGGTTTTGATCTGAGCTGATTTGGCTGTTCTTCCATTAAGAGATGAGAGACGTGGGAGAGTCAGACCCATCCTGCCTTTATGGAAACACAAAGGTTTCTGAATGCTAGATCAAAGCTGCAGATTATCTTTAGTTCCTGCCTGAGACATGTTCAGACTTTGTTGATCTGAATGCTGGACAAAGTTTCACCTCTAGGTGACAAGAAATGCTGCTGGCTTGGGGTGGGCGTGTATTGGCCTTGGCTTGAATGGGTATTCTTTTCACCTGCGAACTGTACCTGCCAGCTTTCTGGCCTCTTTCAACAGTGGCTTGATGGAGAAAACACAACTAGCTTTTCAGGATGCCATGAGATACCCTTTGTTAAAGTTTGCAGAGATGTTAGGGGTGAAAGTTTGTACAGGAAAGCGAAGTGAAGTCTCTAATCACAGGTGACATGCCCAAGAAGGCAAGGAGATGTGGGATCTGTTTCCTGTGAATTTCGTGTCTACTCTCCTCCTCTGGTTTCTAGCAATGGAGATGCAGCTGTCCCTACCAGAGAGATTAATTTTGGTCTCTCATTCAGCCAGCTATTCTTCATGAAACACATAGGAATGTAATATCTCTGAGACCTTTATCACTGTCAAATTCAGTTGCAATTGGTCAAGCAGCTGAGAAAGACAGACACACAGACAGACAGACACTCATTTCTTTGCTGAGTTTCCTAAAAATCATCTCTGATTCCCTTTCAGGGTGTTGGTATTTAGGACTGAAGAAGTAGTAGTTAAAAAATAACTTCTGCTCCCACCCTAGAATTCCCTTTAATCACCATAAGCCCTGCTGAGCCTTTAGGTAGCAAAATGAAAAAAGGAATAGTTTTGGTGAAAGACAGCTCAAAATGAACAAAAAGCAGAGACTGGGTGTGTCTGATTAATGAAACACCACCTGCAAAAAATCAGATGAGATGACAGAAAGGCAGGGGGTAGGGGTAATGACCTAAAACTGCAAACAAGATGGTAAGGATACAGACACAAGACAGGCAGGCACAAGGGAGAAGACTCAGCCAGAAGTGAAGAGACACAGAGAAGAGAAAAAAGATGACAAACATGGAGACACAAAACCACCACTACAGGCTGGCAGGAAAGCAGAGACCTATCACAGAGACACTGCAATTTTTCTGTTTATTGCTTTTTGAAAAACGCCTCATTCTGAATGCCTTTTTTCTCTTCATTCCCATTGACATTTGGGAAAGCTCCAAAGCACAGCACTGGCTAAAGCCCTCTCCCAACCTAAATCTTCAACCCACAGACGTTACTCTTTATTCATATTAACCACTCCCCTCAGACATTTCCAACAAATTGTTAATATCTTTTAAGCCCTGCTCTCCGTTGCCTTTCAGATTAGCCTTGCCCTTTCCTTTGCACTTAAGTTTAGCAAGTGTTACTAATAGGAATTTAACATTTACCAAAGAATTATTTTAACTATGGGTCTAATAGCATTTGTATGGTGTTCTAAGCACCCAAGAGCCTCACTATCAGTTCTATATGCTTAGTTTTGTCTAAGTTGCTTATAAGACAAAGGAAAAATACAAGTTCATAGAAAAGCCAGTTAATAAGAGGGGTGTTCAAAACCTTGAAAGCCAGTTCCAAGAGGGATAGCAGTGCCTGGAGAGAGCTTCCCCCCTTGTTTATATTAGCCACAACTCTGCAATCGCTGATGTAATCAACTTAACTTGTGCTTGGTCTAAGTTATTTTCTCCTGTGTGCAAAAGGAATACTAATAGCAAAATGTAACAATTTTTATTATTAACTGGCAAATTTTATGGTATTTTATACCACCATCAAAACCATTTTGAATTAGAGTTCTGTGCTTGCAGGCCACAGATTTAGCTGGCCTGGTAGCAACCATAAGTCATTGATAGCTTGAATGGAAAGGACTGATGAGGATTTCAATCAGTAAAACCTCAGTGACAGTTTGGCACCAGTTTGCATGCAGTGTCTCAACAGAAACCCCAAAGGCTGCATTGGATATAACATCATTTTTAGAGCTGGGCTTCCTCATCTTGGCTGGCTTATAAGGATCAGTCTTCCCGTGCCACTAGATACAGCCCTACCTAGGCCAAAGACCACATTCTCCGCCAGCCCTCAGTTGAACACAGCTGGTGGGAAGCAGGGATGGTATTTGCACATGTGTCTCTCTAAGATGCTTATGCTCCCACTGTCCACAAGGTCCCTGTTCCTGAATAAGTTGTAAATATTGATGGCTCTCAAGTCGACCTGTGCAAATCCCCTAGTCCAGGCTCACAGCCACTGAAGTCTTTCTGCTCTTCAAAGAAGACAAGCTCCTGCATTTATGTCTAAAACTGACTTGAGAGCATTTCTATGGGTCTGGATATGCACCCTGCTTACATTCTGGTCCCACAACAACCATCTCTTCTCTTCCCTGTACCTTAGTATCCCTGGGAAAGAAACCTGTGTACACAAGAGGAAGGAAATTAATCTACACCCTGATGGGGTCCTCCTTTACAATGCTCAGGACAACACAACTCTGGAGCAAACCATGATGCTCAGTCTAACTTGTGCCTTAAAATCTGATCGCACAGGTAGGCTCTCAGTACCTCTGATGCTTCATTCCCCTCAAGACTAAATGCTCAGCTTACAAACTCCCTTTCACTTCTACTTAAAACAGGCTTGTGAGTCTGAGCTGCTCTCCCTCCTTCCCCACAGAAAGCCATGCCAATGCCTACCAAACAGGCAGCATGCAAAGCACCTGGACACACAGAGAAATGAACCAGTTACTCAAGCCCACACTTGCTGCAGCAATTAACTGCAAGACCATTTCCACACTCACATGCATGGTATTTGATATCTGGCTCTTAGCCAAAAGGTAACTGGAATCATATGGTTAAATCCCCAGGAAATACTTTGAAGATGCCTTCCAAGACTGATATTCTACATTTCAGGGGGGATAAAAATCAAAAAAACCCCTTTCTTTGAAAGAAAAATACACCTTTATAATAACACTTTGCACTTTTATAGCATCTTTCATCTGAGGCTATCAGAGCACTTTGGGATACAGATGCTAAGAAATCCATTACAAAAATTATACATATTCCTAAACTGACTGTCGTCACTTGCCTTAATTTCCATTTCCTTACTGATACTCCCATATGGTGTCTGCATAGACTGATGCAGTCAGTGCTACAGGCAACTAGATAAACAAATGTACATATAAATCTACCCCACAAACACCCTCTCTTACAGTAAAACAAGTATTTTCCTACAGCACTGTCCGCTGTATTGAACTCTGTGAGGGAAAGAGGTGTGCATACTGCAACATCATGTATTGCTTTGCACCTCCATTCCACTGCACTTCATTAAACATACTTTCACTGTTTCTTAATTTTTTTTGAGCAGGTCCCCCTGTATATACCTGATATGAACACACAGATTCCTTCTGGGTATGAGCCAACAGCTGCAACCCTGAAAAATATCAGCTTCTTATATCATTAACTGAGTTTCCATGGTGCCCTGGGGCAGAGATATTGATGCTTGACAGCATTATCACTATAAAGTAACTTTACAACTCTATAATTTAACTCTATGCTTCCAGTAATATTAAGAGCATTTGAAATTGTGGCTGTAAACCTTGACACTTTCACACAGACTGGGGAGTTGAAAGAGGATTTTGTTTTCTTTCCTCAAAGACAGCCCAAAACATGGTACTGAGAAATAACCAAATGCCAGAGAGGTGATGTGCAAGGAGGTCGCCCTTAGGAAAATCTGCAGGATTAGGATTAATCCCACTTTTTGCAACACACAGAAAGGAGCCTGTTTCTAGGAGCTTAGCAGAAGAAGGATGAAGATGTAGACCTCTGGAGGTCTTTTCCTGAGTATATGCCCAATTTACTTTGAAGTCATCTTGGC
This sequence comes from Buteo buteo, assembly GCF_964188355.1. Classification (NCBI taxonomy): domain Eukaryota; kingdom Metazoa; phylum Chordata; class Aves; order Accipitriformes; family Accipitridae; genus Buteo; species Buteo buteo. The sequence continues at coordinate 35,883,684 of NC_134180.1, forward strand.
AACAAGCTCTAACTAACGTTCAAACATAAACCACACTGGATAACGTCTGCAGAGCTCCCTCAGCTTTATCAGCACAGCCTTTCATACCTCATTGGCTTTTGCTAGTAACGTTGCCTTTACTGGGTGGGAATGAACCTGCAAGGGCCATAATCTGGCTCATGAGGATCTTCTTCTTAAGGATATCACTAAGAGAGCTAGGAGGATCAGGACAGGCAGTTGCCAAAAAAAGAAATGTAAAAAAGCCCAAAATAACCAAATACATTTGCCCTAGAGGCCTGCCAGGTCCACAAAACTCTAAAAGTTATAGATGCTTTTACTGGAATTGTAATTCGCATACAGACTTCTTTTCCCCAGGACAGGCATTTACGGAGATCCAAGTACTCTTTAAAAGGAATTTGGGTATAAGCAAATGACTCTTTCCTACAGGGGATTTAACTTCTCAAGTCCCCACTCAAACAGCAGGCTGATATTCTGCTTGAAATTAAGAATAAGAGTGAACCCAGTGGTCCCAACTGTGCCACAAGTCCAAGATGTGAGCTCCTGTTGAGCACCTGAAGAGACTCTAGTCAATCCAAGCTTTCATTCTGTGGCTGTAGCCACATGAATACTTTTTTTTTTTATGGCCATAAACAGAAGAGAGAGTTCAGCAGTACAAGTACGCCCTGTTTAAGCTTCCAATTCAACACATTCAGTGAAATGGAAAATACCAAGTGATATCTTTGCAAGTTGGTTCAGCTATAGTGTTTTAAAGTATTGAGATAATTTCTCAGCTGTTTGTAATGTGAGAAGACCCACTTTGGGATAATATTGTAATGCCTCTTTCTTCTGGGTTCTTTACCCATGGCTTCCAAAGTGGAGTTTTTTGTTTGTTTCTTTTTTACAAAAGATGTTTCATTAAATTAATTCTTTATATTGAGGATATTAAAGAGGTGAAGTGATGTGCTTAGAAAAGCCATACAAAGCGGAACCATCATTTCCATCGTTTCTATCTTCCTACCTCCTGGCTAGGCTTTGGAAGAATAAAACCTCTTATGCTCTCTTATGGGCTGCCTGCTGTGCAGCAGGGATCCAGTTCAAACACTCTAAAAAATGAACCCAATAGATTTTCTAACTGTTGATGTGAGACTCCTTTACTGGCCACTCTCGGGTCAGGCTGTGATGGCTGTTGATCTGCAGCTGCAGTGGAAAGCAATTCTGGGTGCGCTATCAGAGCAGCACTCAGAGTCCTACAGCTGGGGATTCATCCTTCCTCCCCCTCTTTTATCCCATGTTCCCTGTCCAGCTATGAGGCTGGTGTGTATCTAGACAGCTCAGCAGTTGAGCTGCTGGTGGTGAATGTTAACAGAGCAGTTTACATGCCTTGTGTCATAAGCCCTGTAAATACTTAGTAAAACATGGTATTTAATGGAAGCATATCAGCTCATTTTAAAGCTTCTTCACCTGGTGCTGAGCAAACTGTTGCTGTGCTGCCTTTTTAATCAGTTACCACCAAATGTGTGCACATGTGAGAAGGGTTTTAAACATTTCTCTGTCCACTTCCAGGCAACTAACCTACAAGCCTACAATCCTCTTATTATGCCTCCGAAACAGACTCCATTCACTGTTATCTACAGCACATGTTATCATAGGGTATTCTGCAGAGCCAGGCTTACAGAACATATCCCTAATGTTTCTCGTACACCAGGTACATATCAGTTAGACACAGACCTACCACGCACACACGTACCTCTGAAGGAATGTGTAACAGGGCGTTCAGGAAGTTACACCTGATGCAGTGCTTTGTTTGCAGGATGAAAATACAAGAGACGCTCCAGCAGTAACCATTACTGATATAATGCTAATTGAGGCCTGAGACATTCATGCAACCATGTTAACTCTCTATGTTACAAGAGGCCAGAAATTCAATACTCCACAGGATGCTGTTATCCCACCATATATGTCCCAAACATATACCCCCTGCACAGACTGATGGAAGACCCTTCACTCCTGGATTTCATTTAAATAGTGCAGCCTCAGGGGCAAATTTGTTTTTACAGAACATACCAGGTGTAATCCTCTAAATTCTGAATCTTTGAGGTATTTCATTTAGCAGAATACATTCAGTCATGCAAACTGGAGTAGTTTGGAACAGATTTCCACTTTTAATGGTATCTTCCCTTCCTTTTTAAAAAATTTTCTTACTTTCTTATTGAAAAAAGTTACTGTCCACACTAACAATGTCTGAATTCAAATAACACTTACCAGAGTGAAAGTCTGTCTCCCATTTTCATGCATGTAAGATATCCATTTATCTCAATAATTACAAAGTATGTTTCAGTCACACAAGTGTGATATGTAGAAACATATCTATTACAGGCTCACGTAGATGTTTGTATAGATCACAGAGTGAGCACGTAAACCCTGAGGTACATGAAGAGATTTAAAAAAAAACCCAGACCCAACAAACCTAATCCACTTATATAATGGCATCAAAGGGAGTGGTACTATGATCTTATTTGCCATGAATGCTGTAAGGGAAGAAACTGGCAGGTAGAATTACATGCCACCAGTGCAAACAGAAGACTGTTCAGAGTTTGTTCAGTTTTCTCACCTGTCAACAGGAACAACATTAGGCTAAATTAGTATTTTTGTAGAACCTGGAGATCCTCATTTGTTTTGGTCTCTACATGGAACCAGTATTCTGAATGTGGGGTGTGATCTGCTTTGTAGTCTCTGTTCAAGGCCATGGGTTCCCTGAATTTGAGGCTGAGTCTCAGTCTGCACTTCTTAATCCAACACTAGAAGATTGGAACGATTCTAGCCTCCCTGATCCTGTTTCTATTAAAAACAAAACAAAACAAAGCAAAACAAAAAACTCCACAACCCAGTAACATCACAGTGGGATGAACAAAGTTGTAAGAAATACATCTTTGAAGGCAGATTTTCTGAATACTTGCCCTATCAGTTCACAGTTTTTGGGCTCGCTGTATTTTCTTCATTTATTTGCTTGACTTGCTGCCTGCATGTAGCTAGATAGCTAATAGAAGCATGCCTGTCCTTGGAGGCCAATATGAGCTGACTGGCTGTGTCTTTGGTTCAGGTCCATTAAAAAATCTGAGCATTAATTAATCACTGACTTGCAAATAGCTTGGAAGAGCTGTTCAGGCTAAATTGGAACGTTCTGCAATTGTTTTACTTTTGGTCACAGGCACTTCGGTGATATGAAACTTCTCCCCTGCCAGGATAGGATGTGCATAAATCCAGCCACTCCTGTGTTAGAGCAGACCAGCCTAGAGACTGCTTCAAGCAGCTCCATTTCTTTCTCTAACTAGGAAACTGCACACATGAGGAAGAGCTGTCATAAGCAGCACTCTTGATAGAATCCCTCCATTGAAAAGGAAATAATGAAACCTACCAGGGCAAAATGCCAGTGGAGTGTACTACATGGGCAAAGAGCCTTCCCTGCTTGCTGTCTGCCAGGCGGGTCAAAGCCAGCTTCTTCTCCTTTTTCACTCAGCTAGGTGAAACCGTAACTGTAGAAATCAAGCTGCTGCTTGAGCTTTCCATCCATCACCACCAAGAAGGATCTCTGATCTGGGGCCTTTTTTCTGTGCCCTAGCTGTTGATGGTCACAGTGAATGAACTGAGAATGATGCAGCTCTGTCTGCAGAAGGCAAGCCAAGCAAATAGAGATGTTAGACCCCACACCTGAAACCTCTGTAGTGTGAAGCACAAAACAAAAATCTTCATGGAAAAGGACACTAAGCCAGCATGACCTACAAGTCGTGAAGAAAAACATATTCAAGGGAATCATGATCTCATTTGCATAGGGACTCTTCCCACTCCTCACTGCAAAAACTGTTCTTGATAAATAAGGAAGATAAATAAGTAGCTGTCAGTACAATGAGTACTAAGTGAGGAGGAAAATTAAAGGTGAAACTAAGGCACATGTTCTTAAAATGCCAAAATGCCAACATGAGAAAATAAATACTTACACCTAACAGTAATGACAATTTTTTCTTCAGTACCAAGATATACTACATATGTGTATGTTGCAAGAAGGTATTCCGTGGAAGTAGTTAACCTTACTGGGCAAAAAAGAGCTTGTATTCCAAATGCCTAAGTCTGATAAGTCACCTTAATATATTCAACCCTTTCCTTCCCCTAAATTTCACTTTCAGTGGAGAAGTCAAACCAGAAAACCCCAAATGATTAAGAATTACTTTCCCTGTTCCCTGTTCCTCACTCCTATTCCCACACAGTGTGTACATATGCATGGATGGTGAAGAATTATGTCTCATACAAGTTTCCCCCTTGCTACCCTAAAGCTGTAAACCTTCCCCGACTTCTAAAATGCAGTGGAGAGGTAAATAAGCAATCACCGCTAATCTTTCTCCCTCTGCAGTGTTTCTAAACCTGTGGAAATTCCAAAAGCTACCAAGATAAAATGACAAAATGAAATAACACACCCAAGCTTGAAGTATAGGCACAGGTTATTTGAGTGAGCATGGTGACAAAAAGAAAAAGAAAAACATAAAAACAGATCATAAGACCAGTCAGAACAATTCTACAAATTGTTGATACGTTGAGATAGCCAGGTGGATATGTGTTTTTTGAGGAATGAGACATTGCTTCTATTTGAGTGCTCAAAAATGCAAACGACTTTGTCAGTTTTGTTTGCAGAGGTCGCTTTCCATTTCTTTGTCAACCGGTATTAAAGACCTGGCCCTGGGGCAGCTGCAGAACCTAATGGATCCTTTAGAGTCTTTTGGCTGTGATTCAAAGGCGGAGAAGATACTCTAACTCAGTACCAACGATGCACTTTCAACTTGCTATTAAAACAATAATACAAACACAGGGATAATGAGAGAATAAGGAGAGAAATGAAGAAAGAAATGGAAGACTCTGGAAGGGAATGGATCACAGGCTCTCTACAACTAGTTTCTATAACAAGTGTGTGAGCCAATCTCCTACAAGAGGGAAATGGCTTATTTGATCTAATATGCCTTTCTCTTCTTGAATTTCCACAGTATGGAGAATCAATACAAGGGAAATTAAAGCATCAGGAGCAGACTCACATTTCCACTTGTGTGTTCCTATCTCAGCAAACTCTTATTAAGATAGAAGTATTTACCTTAAGTGCCCAGTTCACGTGTGCTGCAAGAGGAGGAAGGATTTCAAAAGGATACATGCTTCTTCTGTGTAGGGGACAGCAGAATTAGGTCCACCCAATATGTAGCTGTAGAATGAGACTTCCAGAGTGTAGCAGTAGGATGTATCATTTAACAGCCCACCAAGAAAACGCCGGCCTGTTCCTGCTTTCACAGCATCTCTGTTGAATGATGTACTGGACTGCAGGAGGAAGAACACAGAGACATGAAGAGAGTTCATGTGTGGAATAAGGGAAGGGTTGGGAAGGAGTCTGATAAAATAGAAAACAGTTAAATTCACATTGCCAAATCTCATTTACGCTATGTGAGACTACACTATTTTTTGAGCATGGCCTGGAGAGACCATTAATGGAAACACAGTTCTGGCACACAGACTATAAATAATGCCTTGCAGACTTTTACAGAATTAATCTCAGTTCGCTAGTAACACCAGCTTTTCTCCTCCCCTTTTGGATAACACAAAGAAAGCCTGTCATATGCATGAGTTGAAAGTGAACCTTCCAGACCCTCCATTCTCAAAAGTTAAGCTGGACTATTATTTGGATATTGGGTTCCTTCTCTCTGCTGCATTCCCCTGTATCATAACCATTGTCCCCCGCCCCTTACCCTGGACTCTTTTAAGCAAAGTAGAAATACAGTGGCATTTACGTTTTAGTGAAACTTTCTCACCTAAGACATTTGACTGGTTCTTAAATTAGGTCACACAAATTTCCACTTCACTAACTTAAATGTTAACTGGGTGTTGCTCTCTGGGTGGAAAAATATACTGCATTATTTTACAGCATAAGCAGCACAGTATAAAAGGCAGTATTTTGTGCTATTACTGAAGATCTGGCTTTAAGAACCCTACAGCTTTATGACTATTCATTTGAGGGGTGGAGGGGAGGAATCCAAGTATTTCCATAAATGAGTTTTAGCTCTCCTTTGAAGGCGTGACATCCGGAGACTAAAGGGGAACTCATCTTCAGGTTGATTGAAGTCTCAGAGCTTGTTCCTACCAACTAGACAGAAAAATGGATTCTGATTTCATTTTAGTTATCAGACTCTATTCACAACCTCATAACCATTAGACTGCGTCAATCTGGGCTCAGCACAAGATAGTGACCACCACAAAAAAAAAAAAAAAAAAAAAAGAAGAAAGAAAAAGTTATGCAACTTGGATCTGTTGCATAAAAGGCCTTAATAGCTCCTGCTTTAAGGCTTTTATGTTGCCAGTGAAACATAAAGGACCCTTAACATAGCTTACGGTTCAGTCATTGTGCCCACGGTGAATTCTTTGAGCTATCCAGGGTCCTCCTATTGAGCCTTAAGGCTAGTATCTTTTCTCGCTAACACAATGTTAGTATTTATCAAGTCCATCTCTTTTCCAAAACAGGGAAAATAAGATTTCTTCCTTATTTAAAAAAAAATAAAAATAGATGCAATGGTTCAAAATGTAGAACTTCTCTAGACTAAGAAAATCAGACTAATACTGAAATGAACAACAATTTTGGATGAATAGTTTATACCAGAAGATATAAAGAATGGAAATACCTGTGGGTTTATTAACATTCTGAATGGTTTGAAGTCTCTCTCCTGTTATAAAAAGGAAGGCTTTCCAGGTTAATTAGAAAAAGATGGAACTGGGTTTCTTATTAGCATTATATATAGGAGTTTCCAAATGCAACGTGTTGTCTTTGTGGTAACATAATATTTAGCTTTGTGGTAAATTGTACACAGAATGCATTCTGCTATGTACATATCATATAATTTCCTCCAAATTACATGGCAGAAACCTTGAGGATATTCTGAATAACTATGGGACAGGGAGGTAAAGTGCTTATAAGGACTGATGGGGAAATTAATTGTTAATTTGATATATGGAATAAAATACTTAAGGAGGTCTACAAGAGGGAACGTTCTCTGACTTCCTGCAAAAGAAGCCTTCAAAAGACTACTGAGACCCTGAAACTGAGGGAAGCTTTGTCTTCAGTTAGAATTCAGAAACATAAAGGAAGATGATCAGGCTCTGGGGATTGCTTCATAAGTCAAGTAAACATCGATTTCAATGGATCGTGCTTCATGTTCAAATGAATGCCTGTGGTGCAACTTTCAATGCATGAAAGCATCAGCTGATGAATATGGGTGTATGGAGCCAGCTCAAAGGAAGAAGAAAACAAACATGTCAGAAGATGGTATTGTGGTTTGTGAGGAGAAGCATCACTCACAAGGGGAATGAGCTGATTCTATGGCTGTGTTTAGCACAGTGAAAATGAGGAATATGTCAGAGAAGTGATTCAGGGCAGACATTAAGGACAGAAGTATTCCAGTGATTAGGAGACTCAGTTACTGATATGGAGTATCTATGAAGATTATGGTATCTCATCAACTATGTTTAAGAACAAATTGGACAAGTATCTGCTGAGCATAGTTCATGTCTTTGGGATACAGTTTGGACATGAGGTCCCTTTCAGCTCTATTTCCCGTTATTTCAGTTATCAGGCTAGAGGAAGGTTATGAGTTGAATTCCTCATAGATGATTCTTGAGATAAATCTTACATAATATTTTCATCACAGTTCTTGGCACAGTAAAGGAAGACCATGCCAACAAAATTTGCTGATGACACACTGTGGAATGAATCATCATTATGGAGGAGGCTCTGAATATCATACCAAAAAAAAAAAAAAAAAAAAAAAAAAAAGGCAGTGGGATGACTTTGAGGACCGGAGTGATAATAGTCTGAAACTCAACTGCACAAGTGCCAGGTCATGTACTCAGAGCCTAATAAAAAACAATCTCTGCTATAAGCTGAAACCTCATCAGCTGGAAATAGATGAAGAGAGAGTCTGATGTATTACTTCACTGAAGTGATTTTTGCTTTCTGGCAGAAAATAACTCAGAGTTGGGTCTAGTTATTGGCAAAATTATACTTGCCATATTTCAAAAGTGAAGCATAAGTAGTTTAAATAATTGGAAGAAGGTTTTGTAAATGGCAGAAAAAAGAAAATGAGATTTGGATCTTTCCAGAGTTTCAATTTTTATAATGCTATTTTGTGGGGTTTGGGGTTTTTGGTTTTGTTTTGTGGGATTTTTTTCTTTTTTTTTTGGGGGGGGGGATGTTTGTTTAATAGAATAGTTCTAATTTCAGCTGTGCAAAATTACTTGAAATGGCAATGGCATTAATAAAATCGCCTGTTCATTTCTTTGTCAGGTAGTGCCACACTTCCAGGAATAAAAAGAAGCTGAACCTTCATTTAGGTGCATAAATGTAGATTTTGGAGGTTAACTTTGTCCTCATTTTGAAAAAAATCTGATGTCATAGACCAACTTGATGTCTTGAGTAAAAAGTAAGATCTCTGATTTGACTCAAGAAGTTTGGGGTAGAGAAAACATAAAATAAACCTTTCAAATATGAACACATGCATGTTTTGATACAGCAGCTTGGGCTTGGCTCTAAAGCAAATGCTATATGCCAGAATGTGATTTGATGTTTTAGACGAAAAGAAGAAAATTAGTTAAATCTTCTTGAATCTGTAATGACAAGGAAGGGCAGCAAGTACTTGCTTGAGTCCAACCTTCTACCCACTGTTTCAAGGTGAGATAAATGGAGTGGAGAAATAAACAGGCAAAATTTTGACTCCTCACCAGAACTGATCTTGACAACTGATAATGCTCAAACAAAGGCTATGAAAAGCCATGTATTATCATGGCAAACAAAGAGCCTTTTGCATGCACATTTAATTAATCAAATTGTAATCTGGGGAAAACGGGGAGGGGATGGGAGGAGGGGGGCAAAAGGGGAGAAAGAACACAGATAAAGTTGTCCGCAAATGAGTCTCTTGCTTTTCTGGGAGAATCTATTGCCCTAAACTCCTTGCAAAGCTGAACTGAAGTCATCATTAAGCAAATGCACTGAGCAGGCACAGCAGGAGAACAGCTAAACAAATATTTATTTCTCCAAGGCTGAATCGCATGGGAGTGTCAACAACAGCAACAGCAAAAAGTACAAAGTCTGGAGGGTGGGAGGAAACGCCAAAGACTTTGAAGTTCTTAAATAGGGATATCTGTACAAAATCAACAGTAATTCGTTATTAAAATGCACAGATACATTAAAGCTCACAGAAGGACTCTGTTTCCCAGATTGTGTGAGAAAAATTCAGTGAACAAATAGCTATCTACAGGGTTAGGAGGTGCCAAGCAACAAGAATCCAGTGTTGAAAGAGCAGAGCAGGAAGAATGAAGGATTCCCGCACTTTCTGGTGGGAAGAAACCCATCAGAAAACTACACCTGGATTTCACACACACTTGAGAGCCTTAAGATGTGCTGACCCTCTCTCTACATCTCAGGCATTAGTGGCAGCTTCCCCAGGCCTTCCTACCAGATTTCATTCCTCCTCCACATGCTATGCTGAATACCTTCTGTATGACCAGTTTCCCCATTGGGAATGACAGTGAACAGCCAGGCAGCACAAAGAAATTTGTAAACCAGTTGGACCTTATTCAGACATTGCAACAGACAAAGAGATGTGTGGAAGGAAATAAGAAAAAAAATTGCAAGCAAATACTTTCTGGAGTGATCTCAAAGCAGAAAAAAAATTTGGCCCTTGGTTAGACCTCTCAATGTACCAGGACCCCCGTCTCTAGGGCAGTCTTGTCTCTTGGCTGGTAAGGACACTCTCTACCGCACAATGTCTCTCCTCAGTGAATTCAGCCCGCTGGTAGCTAGCTTACAAGCTCAAAAGCTTAGGCAGCTCCTGTATGGCTGAGGGATACTCTTGGTTTCTCGGCACTGCTCCATTGTCCTGCTAACAACTACTGAAATGAATGCCCTGAGCAGTTGATATTCATAAAGTAAGAGCAGGCAGTTTACTGATTGCCTCTGCATGCCTGTATCAATCTATCACAAGAGTGGCTCCAAAAGACCAAGAAGGTAAAACAATGCATTTCTCACATATCCGAGACTGAATTTTCCCAAGTCCACCCTTTGGCACCCTGATGGACTTGGAATCTGAGTGGTTCTGCTTGGTGGGACCTCCTCCTCAGCTTATGTGTGACTTTGCAGGGGACTTGACTTGCTACAGCATCAGAAAACCTCAGGTTGCACAAAAGGAAAACTTGAAGGCAAAACCCGGTAAATCTGGGTCCACTGTTCAGTGGAAGAAGAGATGCCAGAAAGGGCTGAAATGTCAAGCAGGCTCAGTGTCCAGCCAGTGATGGATGGTAGCTTCAGTTCTACATTTCACTGATGGTAGGGCAAAGGGACAACGTACAAAAGGGTGTTTTCTCATACAGGGCTTGTTGAGGAATGAATCTTTGTCATCTTCTGAAATTGCTCAAGACATTAGGGAGAAAAAGGATCAAGGTATGACCACAGTGCAAGTCAGACCTTGCCAGGTTTGTAGCATAGGAACCAGGGTATAGACTGCACATCACTTATGATCAATCCTAAGGTGTTTCTCCAACCCAGCAAGAAAGGAAACAACAAAGTACAAATGACTCAGAAAGTAATTAGGAGAGAAATCAGCAACCAGACAGAAATCTGGTCACAGGCTTTGACAGATTGAGAAAGATTAATTTCTGATGTAGCGAGGTCTAGGAGGTTCCTGAAATCCAACAGATAGATTTTACCAGCTGTTCACATCTACTGCAACACAATTGATTGTTTGTGTGCCCATGGAAAGAAGTAGCAAACTGCATATATTTTCAAAAACTTGAGCTCTAGTGTGCACATGAATGTTTCCCAGAAGATCATTTGTCCTCACAGAGTATCTGCATGAAACTCAAAATAAAGAGATCTTCCCATTTGCTGATATAGATAGATGATGTAGATCCAGGAAATGTTTTACAAAAGGACGTAGCATGTTCAACTGCATGCTCACAAGAATCAGAGAATCATGTTAGAAATCCTTCCTGGAGAACAGCAGAGACATGAACACTAAGAGGATTCATAATTAGAGAATGGTTTCATATTACAACACATAATTAAAAATATGCTGGATCACCCTATGCCATTTCCTTTTGGGAAATAAGCTGTATTTTGCAGCTGAGGCTAACTATTCCTAAAAAAACCCCAAACCCCCAAACCAGAAAAACTGCCTGCATTTTGCTTGTTCTGTAGTTGAGCAATAAACCCTTTACCTACTGGGGTAAACTGGGATTATGCATACAAATTGCTTCATGTTCTTCACTTATCAGCACCAGCAATGGCCAAGTGTAATCAGGACTCAATTACAACCTCACCAGAGTTTTCTGCTGATGCTGCTCTTATAGCTGAAGAGCAAGCTTTTCTTCTAAAAGAAGATAAGACCTCTAAAAGAGGTCTGACCTCTATGAGCCTTCAACTCTCTGCCCTAGTGTAGCAAAAAAGTGATAATAAAAGAGTTAGTAGTTAGTGCTCTAGAAAAAAGGAATGACACACTTGTCATCAAGGAAGAATAGACGTGCCATTGGGAAATGGACTGGAGCCCAGACAATGTCAAATCCATCTTGGTGAAGAGTTTTACAGTATCAGCTATAACTCACTCACTCTCATTTTCTAGAATGCTTTATTGAAGTCTGCAAAAGTTAGAAAGAGAGCGCAGCAATGCACTGGCTTTGAAATCTTTGTCACAGAAGATTGTAAATAGCAATATCACAAATTGTGACTCTTCTGTTTGCCCCTCTACAGGGTGGTCTAAGAGGGATGCAACTGGCAGCTCACTTTCCTCATATGGATAGAGCTAATTACTGCCATGGTGTGCCCAGCAATCACTGCTTTGACCCTGCCGTTCTTGCAGCCAGTAGCCCATCAAGCTATTTTACAAGCAAAACTTTTCTCCTTATGTCTCTGGAAGCACTGAGGAAACTTCTCACTTCAAAACCAACTTAACTCTCTCCTCACACCCACCTCTCACCAGCTCCATTAACTCTCTTAATAGACTGGAAAGCATATGTGTTAGTGTTTTTTGTGATAGACTATCAACTCCATGCCAACTGGGTCTGGAGACTTGGAAATCATGGCATTTGGGAGGCTTCTATCAGGCAGCCTTCTTCCAATTTATTTTACAAACAAGCTGCAGCCAGCATCTGAAATGTAGATGGGATTATTTAAAAAAAAAAAAAAAGATAGAAAGAAAAAAAACATCCCAAAGGCAGAAAGCTGATCTGAAGGAGGTAGCAGGCAAAGAGGAAGGATTCTGGGAGCAGAGATGTGGTAAAATGAGAACAGAGCTCAAAATTACTCCCTGATTCATCTCGACTTGCAGCTTTGCCGTGTTTCTGATGCACAGGAGGAAAAGGTATTTCATCTCAAAATCATTTGTGACTACTGAAATTCAGGAAAAGAAGGTTTTGAAATGTTCAGGATCATTTCAAAGAGGGATTCCATTACTTAGAGTTTTTCCAGATCTCTTAGGTACAGCCAGATTGGACTGATATTCCTGTGAAAAGGGCTCACTCGCTCTCACTGACAGCTCTGCAGTTGACAGGATTTTGTTTCATAACTTTTGTGCCTAGTAGGAAACACTGAGGTGGGCAGCAAACTTTGAGTTTAACAAGGGAATATTCTCTGAACTAGAATTTTATTTGCAGAAAACTGAGAAAAGGCGTGCAGAGAAGATCTGAAACAGTTTGACCTGTCCTAAGAATGTGAGAGAGAAAAGCCTGAAACTGAAACCTAAAGACCAAATAGCCTGAAATCCTAAGAGATTTTCACCATTCTACTACCTGTCTCTTTTTGCCTTCTTCCTCCTGCTCAGTGGAAAGCAGACAGCAATCACCCTTTCTTAAAGGCAGCATCACATTGTAGGAGTACCATGAACACAACCTGCCTAGCACCACATTGTCAGGCTTTAAAGTGCAATTCTCCTCAGAGAAATAACAGTTTAAAGGTACTTTGTCACCACACACACATCTGCTCCCTGAGGGGCTTCATTATCCCTTTAATGTGTAGTGAAGGAATACCAGATCTTTCCCCCTCCCCATCCCTCCCAAGTGTCTTTCAGTCATGCCTGCTTAAGTTTGCTGATAAAAACACATATTTGCATGGTCATTAGCAGAGGGCTTGGAAGGAGGGAGCTTTATAAGCTCTCAGTTTATGCCTCAAAACCAAAATTATCAAATGAGCTCCTTTTTTTGAAACTCTGTAGTTGGAACAGCAACTGGGTTTCATGCTTCAGGGTTTCAGTTGTTCATCTGCGAGAACTACAATAACTGCACTTTTTTTTTTTTTTTCCACTGCTCATTAATATCTATGCTCTGCTCTCTACAGTGCTCTGGCATGCAGCTCCAGGACTGATGGAGGTCTCTGCAGCCTGCTGCCTGTCTCTGCACCTTGTACCAGTAACACTGGCAGCACCAGTGCAGGGATTTGGCCTGCATTTTATGTTCCCCAGAATTCATCCTCACATGCACTGAAACTGGTTGTACTCGCAGCTCCCACCTCACAGAGTGCTACAGCACTGAAGATGCTTATGGAGTTCACTGGCTTCACCGTAGAAGCTAATGCAACTGGAACCCAAATCAGCAGCTCTTCTGAGAGAGCTTCTTAAACAACTCCCAGCAGCTAAACAAAGCAGGGTGGTGATGTCCTTACCTGAGACCTCCACCAAGTCAGTCAAGGGCTCCCCTACAGAGTTGAGCAGCCCATCACAACCTACTCAGAAAAGGCAGCAGAAGGAGGCAAATTTCACCCCATCCTCTAAACAAACCTCAGTTGGAGCTCCTTGTGCCGCTACATTCCGCCACCCCAAACACACACACACACAGTGTACTGTTTCCCAAAACATACTTCGCCCAGTCCTCTCAGCTCCATCTTCAGTGAGTCTGCTTCTCCCTGTCACCAGAAGTGCACTTGGCCACACGCGACAATGTCACCTACTCAACCATTAACCTATGCACAAACCAATCATCCATAAACCAGAGAATTAGTCTGGAACTTATCTCCGTTTAAAGAGCCAGCCCAAGCTGTGACCAGTCATATACACAAATAAGGAACCTGCAAATGCTTCAGGGTAATAATGAAGATCCATTTTTTCCCCCATTTTTTACTAACAGCAACCTCTGCTTCTCAGAGCACATCCTTCCCCAAAGATGCCAAAGCTGGCATTTCCTAGTCTAAGCTCTACAGAATAATCACACCGTTTAGAATATAACTCGTGTCTCTGGAGTTCTCAGTTTCCCTATTTGTCAGTAGAAAACGAGACATTTCCTCAAAATGTACAATAAAATAGCCTCTAGCAATAGCCTGCAATGCTTCTCTTTACAGTAGTTTTATGAGTGTGTGTGCAGTCTCCTGGGAGTGCTTTCATAATCATTTATACAAATGACAGAAACTTAGGACAATGAGAAGCAGAAAGGGAAATACAGCCATCATGCATGCAGTTGCTTTGAGTAGTCTTTCTGCAGAAAAAGTGTTTTGCTCTGTGGCAGAGATGTTCTGCTCACTTGTAGGTCTAAATCAGGAGATTACAACCCCTCCTAAGGAGGGGCAGCATGCTGTACACTGGTCCCAGAGCAAACCAGTACAGCCCATTGCTCAAACTCCTGGGCTCTCTCGCTGCTCCGGAACAGTTCTCTGAAACAGACTTGTATTCTACATATGTTAAAATAACATATAGTTAAAGAGGTAATACCCAGCAAGAGATCCTGGGAGGGGGACAGGTGTCCAGTTCTTAACCGACTTTCTACCTTTTTCACAGCACGGTTTGTCCCAGCTGGGTGAAATTTGCAGCACTCTGCAAGAGAGGTAGCTTGCATTTGAATGTTAAGGAGCTCCTTTCATTTGTGCTACTCTGAGGGCTGTCACCTGCTCCCAGCTTGTTGACATTAGGTAAGAGTAATGATGGTCTTTGAAAATACACCATAAAATTGCTATGAAAACTTGTTTCTTCTGTGGATATTCAAAATTTCTACCTGTTTGGGAATGGAGAAGGGACTGTCAACTCTCATATGAACAAACAACACAGCAAGAAGGTACTGAAAGAAAATCCACTTACTCAAACACTCCCCCCCCCCCCCCCCTTTTCTTTGCAATACAAATTAATTCAACCCTCTGTATAAAAAGAGGAATGGACTGGTTGGCACAATGTAATAGAGCAGTTTCACTTAGCTGTGACTCTCCAGAGGACAGAGTTCTTGTGAAACCAAGACCTATAATGCTTAGAAGCACAGGCTTTACAGTCTGTGCCCTGTGCCACCAGAAACATGTTTCCTCTCTCCCCTCATCCAGCCTCCGGAATAAATAAACAAACAAACAAACAAACTTATGGAGCAACATGTCCAAGAAGCAGCGAGCAGAAATGCATCCCAGAGGGTTGCTAAAGCATATAATAGCTGTATTTGTCTTCCTGGAAATGCCCTGGTACAAGACAACAAAAACGAAGGTAGGATCATTTGTTGTGCTCAGGTTTTAAGAGATTTCTGAGTAGATCTGTTAAGCTTGCATGATGTTAACGAAACCTACCTGAATGCAACACCTTTTGTCTTTCTGGGACAAGGGTCTTTTTTGCTGAAACAGCAGAGAGGTGCTTAAGAGACGGTGGTGCAAGTGAGTATAGATTTCACTTCAGGGTGAATTCTAGGTCTGACCAACTTGCTTGCTGCTCCCCCTTCCGTGCTCAGCCACATGCAACACAAACTGGTTCTTTATTTTGGAACAGATTATTGGGATTTGCTCATTCATTGTTCTTGAGCTGTTATTACCCCCCAGACACTTGTGCCAGCACTTCCTTCAGACATGGCCCAAAACGCACTGGGATTAGTAATAGGGATCACAAGACTAAGAGGGAGATGTCCAGCCAGGGTAAGCGATAACAGCTCAGCAAGGCTCCCATGGGTAGATGGGAGGAGGTTTCCTGGAAGGAACACATCTTCTCTAAGAAAGCTTGGATGGATGAGGGGGGTGCTACGGAAATGAGAAGAATAGACAATAAACAATAGAAAATGTAGATAGATTAAAAACTTTTCCTTGGTTGCTCAATTTTAGATATCCAGGCTAAAAAAAGCCAAAACAAACCAACCAAACAAAAAACCACAACAAAAAGTACTAGGGCAACTCATTCCATATCTGAATTTTCTCATATTGCTGAGACAATGATAGTCTCAAAAATATGTTTTAGGTCACAGCATTATGGCACTGGGGTTAACAACATGTTTCCCTAAAGGAAACTGGGTGGCTTGTTCAGAGACTTCACTGTTGAGTGTGTAGCGTGGTGTAAAACATAAGGAACTCCTGACAAAGAAACCAGACTGGCACTTTGGAGACCTGGGTTTTATTCTCCGATTTCCTCAAGCGAGTCACTTCCTACCTACTCTCTGTCTCTTTCCCAGCATGACTCTTGGAGTTGTGGACTTTCTCAGTAGTTACCCAGTGCCCAACATAACAGGACCCCAAGTTTTTATCAGGGTCTTTGGCTAACCACGGAACACAAAGGATGACAAACAGTATTTCTAAGAAAGGTGCTCTGCTGGGAGGTTGAATACAAGAAAATGAAATGAGAACTCAAAGGTATCCCAACTACCACAAGTTCGGAGTCCAAAGAAAAAAAAAACAAAACCCAACAAGATTAAGCCAAGTACCTCTGGCCAGTCTTTCTCCTTTAACTGCAAAGAGAAGCAATCTTTACAAAGTGATAAAGCCATCCAAGAATGGCTGTGGTTATTTCTTTTAAATGAACCAGAGAGAACAGATGGTCTCCTCTTGTACTGTCACAAAGGTCAAAATTAGCCACCCCTAAGACTAGCAGGTTCTTGAAATGCTCAAGTGCTTGTGTCTGGTTGGTATGACTAATCCTCTCTCCAGAACACAAAAGGTCAAATGAAGAACACCCCTCCAAATACTGCAACAACTCCTAGCCATGGCTGATGTGTAAGGTACTCAGACATGGTGTCAACAGCTGCTCCTAAAACCCAATGAGTCAGCCTTTCAAAAGAGCTTGTCAGCTCTCCCTGTTAGAGCTTTCATACAGATTATATTTACTCCCCAATGTTTAAAAATATCCTTCTTAAACCTTGAAAATATAAAACGTTTTCCTTGCAGAATTTGTCCTTTTTCCCCAAACAGCTGCCCAAGAATGTCTCATGTATTTACTTGGGAGCAAAACTTCCTAGCTGCTCTTTCACTTTCCTCTTCACATGCTGACAGCTAAACCGAAGGCAGGCCTCTGTTTCTGAAATCATGTACAAATGAAGAATTTCTGGTCCCTTTCACAACTTTCACCTGCAAACCACAGTCAGCCTTCCAGAGTACTCTGAGGTTAAGTGTTCTGCTCAACAGATAGGGTACAGAGACATTGGGTGACTTGCCTTTGGTCCTACAGCAGGCATGCAGGCTCAAATCCCCTATCCATCCCCTACTCTAATCACCAATCTCCCTTGGATGCTGTCATTTAAATAAAAAGGCCTATTGGAAATGACAGGTGAAGAAAGCAGTCCAGGCATGAAATGCACTCTAAAGTATATTAATAGAAGGTTGCCAGACAAAACGGCACAAGGCATTTGATCGCATCGTCTTAGGCTTGTTGTTCATGCTCCTTTGCATCTGGCTGCGTGATTTCTGCCAGATTCTCGGCTGGAGGAGCAGGCTAGGATTTGCCTGCTTTCCCTAACCCGTGCCGGGCTCAGCTGCAATCATGCAGAGCACTGAAAGAAATCCCTTTGAGTCAGGATTCATTCTGAACATGTAAAACCCAGACAAATGACTGCTTCTCCAAAGTGAATCCCATTTCACAGCAAGTAGGTTATTAGTGTGGAACTCCATACAAGTAGCCTGCATTCAAAAGCCCTCTGCATTATTAATAGAAGATGAGCTTTTGACATCAAAGGAGAACCATTATGTATGCTAAACGGTGGCAAAAATTGTACCCGCACTTCAAACCTTTTCAGTTCTTTGTCCCTTGTAAATCAATCAAGGTTGACAGATGCTTTAAGGAGAGTAATCTTTTCAATGATACTGTCAATGGATAACATAATGGAACATTGTCTCTGTGCTGTGTGAAGACATGGAGCTAGTCAATTATGGACAACACTTCATGCAGCCGCCAGTTTTCACTTGAAGTGCTGCTGTTGAAGTATTATAATCCCAACAAATGGCCGCAGCAGCATACAATGTAAATGAGACCTCCTGAAGCTTTGGAAAATTAATTAGTAACAACAGTGGTCCATTCCCACACTTTCAAACACCAGCCTGGTAATGTTAACGATGCACTTCCCCCCTTCCCTTTGAGCAGTCAATAGGGCATATTTACATACACTATTTTTAATCTTCAACACTTTTTTCCCCCCTTTTTAAATGCAGGAAGCTCTGGATTCCTTTCCTCTCTTTCGAGCAGCAAACTTCACGCCTGATATTTCCAACCAGTCACATAACCCACATGGCTGGAGCTGAAAACAAGAGAACAGAGACTTGCCCACTTGGAGACAGCAGTAATATTCACTCCTCTTGCTTCACACACGTCGGACACTTTGTGGCTGTCTCCGTTTCCAACACATCTATCCCCTCAGCTGCCCTGAGAAGAATGGCTTGGATGGATGGCAGGGGAAAAGCTTCCTGTCTCAGGAGACCAGTAGGATGCGAGTTGAAAGCCTGATGTACTGAGTGCCAGCAGCACCTAGGTCAAACTGTGGTGCACTGGATGCCAACATACGTATCCCATTGCCAGCTTCTACAGAAAGGAGATTGAGAGTCAAAGGGGAGAGACTGCACTGTTTATTTAGCTATTGGCTTCTATTTCCTACATCATTTTCTCAAAGATTTTCCCTTTGTCAACCGAGGCTTACACTAAAAGGAATACTTAATCTCCTACAGTAACAGAGAGAAATCCCACACTTGAGCACAAAATTTCTGAACTCCTATCATTTGCAGGTTTTCATTACTATGATCTGCGAATGCCCTCTTATCTATAATGTGGTTTTGAAACAACCAGGTGCAGATAAGAAACTCAATCACTGAGGTCTTCTTAGACAAGAACAGGCTGTTCCTTGAACCCAACTCCCTCTTCTCCAGGCTCCAAGCAGCTGTGAACAGATGCAGCTGCTGTCCCTCCTCATTTTGTATGGATTCGGTCTTCTGCACTCTGGACAGTTTTCCAAGAAGCCCTGAAGAAAGCTTCACACTGCAACAGTCCCTCAGACCCCCAAGACATACGGACAATGGTTAAACAATACTATGAGGCAACAAAGGAAGCAACAGCATCCATGCATCCTCCCAGGCATTACCCGGCCAGCTGCTACTGCTGTTCTCAAGAAGAAAAGGGACGTGTTCGGTCTACTAGAGGCCCCCTTCCTGGGAATAGAAATGACAGAGCAAAGGGTATCTTCTGCCTAACCTTAGAGAAGTCAGAGACTGATCCAAACTTTTTCCCACTCTTGCATAAAACAAACTACCATAGGATAGAGAAACAGACAAGAATCAGGAGGTTTCGATCCCTCCTTCCTTTTGCTGGAACAGATCTGTCAAGAAAACAGTGGCACAACTCCATTTCTATACTCACTTCCTACTCAAACTCCACAGTGCAATATGCACAAAAACAAGACAAAAAAATTCTCTACTGCATCTCAATGAGAAAGCTTTAGGCTAGCATTCTTGCCATGATGAAAATGGCCTTTTTTTCAATTACAGTTTCTTTTGCTCTGCAGAATCGTCTGCTTTTGTATCTGTTTTTAGATTTTGTTTCTCTAGAGCTAAACACATGGAATGCTGCAGGGTCCCTAGCCTCCTCTACCCACCACCTCTGCCACAAGCTGGTTGGGATGGCACTGCAGAGGAGGCAGGCACCATGCCCCAGCTGTCCCCACCTTTGAGAGGAGACCCAGGTTTATCTCTCAGTACCAGAAGGATGAAGTATAAGCAAAAAGGGGACAGCAGAGACTGGGAAAACCTATGGTAGGTAACAAAGAGGGTTAAGAACATAAAAGACAAAATCAGGGCCCAAACAGTAGGTTCTTCTGCTCTTCTCTGCTTGGTGCAGGATCCCAAAATAATTCTTTATTGAGCCTGTTCCTATTATATAGCTGCCAAATGTCATCCACTGCTTTTCCTCCTCACAGCTCATGGCTGGAAGTTCCCACTGCCTTGGCTGAGATGCATTTCTGAATATTCCTTATCCCAGTCAAAGCAAAATGGGACACCAAACACCTCTTTGTTTGAAAGACTGTCCACTTAAGCAAACATAGAGTGCGCAGCTTGAAAGAGAGCAAGGGATAGCTGTATAGAAGTAGCTTAGCTGGCAGCTCCAAAGGTGTCTAAGGTGGGCCAGGAGAAGGAAACAAGCAGTTGCAGGCAGGCTTGGGCGTTGTATGTTCTACTCGCACAGCTTTCAAGGAAAACTGATGCACAAAAGACACTATGGAAAGGGCCAGGATGTCATACTTGGACACAAAGCTGAAACACACTGGACCAGAGTCTTAAATCTACTGACTTCTGCAGAGCTACTGCAACCTATGTGTGCTAAGGATCTGTTCTACTCTATTTGAAACTTGGTCTAAAAACATATGCCCCTTTCCAACTCATTTATAGGAGTTTACCATTTATTTTCAATATCCAGAGATACCTACACACATACTTTCTTCCAAGTTACAAGACATGTATTGAGCAATTGCAGATTCTCTCGTAGAACAGTTTTCCATGGTGATATCAAAGAATTTAAAAAGCATACATTGCCTTTGTCACAACTTTCAACAGAAAATAATCTAACCTTTTATTTCAAGTTTATTATTTTTACTTCTATTTGCTATTATATTATTCAAAGTGTACAACTAAAAAATGTGCCAATATAATATAAACAATAAAACAATAAAGCTGATCCCGTTGATCAAAAGACAAAAGATCTTCTGATAAAAAAGTAAGTGTTCCAATAATTCAGAACCAAAGGTTACAACATAGAAGATGAAGAACCCGTGTCTGTTCATGTGTCTAATGACAATATATATGATCACAACTTACCACTTTTGGATAACATAAGAGGGAAGGTGGTAGATAATAATGACAAAAATTTTAAGTAGCCTTCTAGTCATACTAAAATACAATTCACACAATCCAATTAAGCCAGAGATTTAGCACTAAAAAATAAATTAGGAAAAAAAATTAAGAGAAACATTGCTTACATAAGAGAAGTCTTCGGCATTCTGACAGAGTAGCTTGGGAAAAACAGCCTGTCGCTGAAATCTTTCCTCGTCTTCAAAGATGTTGCCATACATGAAGCCATTCATCATGGTAGAGTGGGCATGGATGTCAATATAGAACTCCAGGTTAATCTTCTGTTGAGGGAAAACAACAACAAATAAAAACATTCAGCATGAGATAAATCATAACTGTGTTACGTAGGTGAAGCCTCCCATAAATCCAATACTGCCATCCTTTAATCTAACCATGGTGCCAGCATCAGAGTGCCATGCTAAAGACATTGCTTTGATCCATCCAACTATTCACTCCTCTTTGTGAGTGCATGTGAGATGCAACACAGGACCATGATAGACATTTCTTTACTTGTTCTGGGAAGACTGGAGCATTTATGCAGCACAGGACACTGTGCAAAATAGAGCCAAAGCATTATCCTTCGCTTTGATACAGGGCTTAGTGCCACTGATGAAAACATGCACCTTCCAGTTCTAGAGCATGATTGTTTGGGCGTAGCTTTGCCATCTCTGCACAGTTCTGCATCACAAGATGCAGATGTACCCTTCTGCCAGGAAAGACAGGCTCAAAATTGTGTAAAAAAGACTTCAATATTTCCTGTGCAGTTTATTTCGGTTTATAAGGAGGAACACCACAAAGGTTTTTGTCTTACTCTGCTTTGTAGGGTAATTCAACAGAACAACTCCCAAAAGCAAGTGCCTTGAATGCCTCTGCTTGTGATCCCATGTGATTCTGCATCAACTCTTGCTTCAAAAGAAAACACCAGGACCACCTAACAGAAGCATCTGTTCTCCCCCTACCCTTCCTGGATTGGCAATTCAGTGTCGGAAGGCTCTGTAAGGAAATGCTGCTCAAGTCTCCAGTCCAGGGACACATCTTTTTCCTCACATCATATATAGGCGATACTACTTCCCCTGCCATCAGTGGCAAAGAGTGAATGTTCACCTTGATCACCATGTACAGTGCCATTGACAGCAGTGAGAAGGCAATATCCAGTACTAAAAATTGCTACTAGAGCAGATGCCACTGGATTTACCTAGAGTTTCCCCAAACTCTTGCAACTTCTGGTCCTGAACAAATGGTGCTCTGTGACTAGACAGTGACAAACCCACACCTGTCACCTTGCCATCATGGGGCCAGTAAGAGCCTTCCTAGTGACCAGAGGGTTACAGTTTAGATCTCCCTGCCCCAAGAAGGGGATGGAGACGAGCTCTGTTAGCAGGACAGGGGTTACGATACTTAGCCCTGTACCCCTTGGTGGCAAATAGGGACCCTGGCGAGTAAAATACAACATGGAGCTCTCCGGCCACATGTCTTCTCTGCACACAAAGCTTGCTCAGGCTACTGGAGGATACTGAGCTACAAGACAGTCCAATGTAATACAAACACAGTTTGTATTATGCAGTTCATGTGACAGCAGTGTCAGCTCTTCTAGAGAGTCTCTGATGGGGGGAGAACATCATTTGGTACGTGAAACTAATATGATACAGATTTACTTTCCCTTGGCAGAAAACCAATGTACAATACACAATGACTGTTTAGTTTAATTAAACAGCCTAGAGAGAGTAATACTGTATCTTATTAAGCCTCTCCTATGTTAAAATGTTAGCTAATGCAACATCAATATCTGACCATGCTTCATACGAAAAGGAACATTTGATTGTATTTGACTCTAATACAATAAATTGTTTGCTCCTGCCAAAACGTTATGCTGTGCTATAGAGGACCAACACTGCAATAAAGCACACATCTGCTATTCGGAGATATAGCATTGAGGAGAAAGATTAGCATTGACAGGATGAAATACCACATAGGATTTTCTTCCTCTCCAAGCATACAGAAATTAAAACCAAGATTGAGTAATATTATTTTTCATAAGATAATTTCCCCATCAGAAACAGAATTTGATGAGATCAGATGCACCCTGGCATATCACCATAAAACAGAACATGTTGTAGAGTCTCAAAACAGTGATTTGATGATGAAGTGAGGAGATAATCTAGTTAAACTGGATATTTGTAAAGCATGGATGTCCTTCACATAGAAGTCAGTGACCTAAGTCATACTTATTTTAGAAGAACTAGACAGAATACTTTATAGGGACATATTTACTAATATAAAGTAATTGAGAAGCACAGTGAGTTATATAACAGACTAGTATCATTTCTGTCTTAACACAAATAAAGGTGCTAGTGTAAACTGTATGATTTGTGCTGCGTTGTATTATACTTACTCATCCATAGTTATCAAATTGTTTCCAAAAGAAGGTGTCTACAAACAGCAACAAAGAGGCACAGATTACTATGATAACTTTCCGTAGGCTATCCAGCAGGAAATTCACCTGCAGAACATGCGTGACGTGAGCCTCAGCTTAGTATTCAATTGATCAAGTCATCCAGTCTAACACAGTATCATTAGAGAATATTTTCTAAACACTCATAGGATTCTTGCTAAAAAAATTGCTGAGGAAAGTGTTCCAGAAAATTTTAGATAATCTCTTGGCATGCTGAAATTTCTTTTAAGATCTTTTTTGATCATCAAAACCATTTTCGAATAGTCTGGTTACAATGATTATTTGTGAGGGAACAGTGTCCTTCACAGATATCTCCTTCACCTAAAGGTTAAGCTTCCAGATCACTTATTTGGAAACCATGACATTCAACAGATAGCTCATCACCCAGACAAGTGTTTAAAAACATTTATCCAGTCATTCATTACAACGTATTTCAAAAGTAATTTCCTAAGTCAGCCCACAAGAACTATTCAACTGTTTTTTCTGGTCTTTGTTCCTTGCCCTCCTACTGAACATACAAAAAATTCTATTTCATATATTCCTGCCCTCTAAATATAGTCCAAATTTGCAATTGTCCATCCTATTCAGTAAGTTGTTAAACATTGCTAGAGTAATTGTGAGCTAGATGTACTGCTCCCAGACACTGCTGTATGTGAGCAGAACAGTATTTCAGTGTTTCACATTTCTTTTCTTCTTATCACATTCATTATTTTATCAAAGGGAAACATCTTGAGCATTCTTCATTACAGAACAAAATAATTCAGTGCATTGTTAATATAACACGGGTTCCTAATGGAAAAATTCTCTTTATTCACAGACACAAAGATATTGTGGCCTTAAATTAGACAATAGCAGCCCAGTCACTTGGACATTAAACTCAAAGTTTGCCACCTCGTGCCCCAAGTAGTAGACAATTTGTTTGCAGACAAGTTTCACAGAATTAAGATATGTTCCTGAACAATAATGGTATTTCTTCTCTCTCTTTAGAGTCATACATATTCATAAGTACTTTACGTGTAGGAACTGTTTCACCCCCTGCCACACTACAAATTTAAGATAGGGAATAGAGTTTCATATTTCAGTTGTCTGGAAGATTTTGACATAATTACTGATCTCCTGCAATTTAGGCAGGATCAGTGAATTAACATTTTATTAAATATATAATGTCACCTACTGATGGGAATTTCAGAAAAATCAGCAGAGAGCTGACTTTCTGAAATTGTTTCTCTTTGAGATAGAATTTTAATGGGAGAATGAGGTTAATAAATGTATGCATGCATTTACATGAGCACATACAAACACACTTAAAACAAAAACCAGTCCTACCTCCTGTTAAACCACAGGGGTATCTGTCAGTATCTACACAGCAGAACCCACCCTGGTTATGGCTTCTAGTGTAGTAACATGTACAAGTAAGAATGGGAATCAATTTAGAAGTCTCATAGTCACATTTGCTTCAGCCTTTAAGCAGAAAATAATGAATAACCAGGCTCAAACATCTCTGGATGCCACAGCTGCCTTCTGAGTGACTTACAAGTTACATCCTACGATATGATATTAAACTCATCATTTTCTGCTTTAGAGGTGGAATGCAAAATGATTCAGATGCCTTATAAAAATCATCATGCAATTTAATTCCCTCAAGTGTCTTGCCTTTGTGCTTACAAGCAGCAGAGATTTTCTCTCTCAGACTCTCTTTCTTAAGTAAAGCTGTAATTACCTGGATGACCCAGCTTACAGAGTTGGAGAAGACAAAGGCAGACTTGGTCTTTCTTTTCTCTGTGTGTCAAAACAGAAATCACTCACTAGACTGACAGAGGCAATGATTGAGCCCCACTTCCTAGAAAACAACAGTTAACATTCTCCCTTGAAAAGAATGGTCTTTGCTCTTCTTGCCACTTACCACATAAAACCAGAATAAATAAATAAGCAAATGAATTTCTGCTCTAACATTCATTTGAAACCCTGCCTTTGTGACACACACTTTCCACTGTTGTCCTGAGTCAGTCTAAAATTTCTGGCAGCTTTAGAAATATACTTATAAATTAGGAAGGGGAGAAAATCAAAGAAATCACAGATAAAGAGTAAGAGCTCACATTCATTGTCAAGATATGAAATAGTCGAAGTAGCACAGAAACTGGATACTGGTTCATGATGCCATGTAAAGTTTTGAGAAAATATACTCTCACTTGTCTGCATTTTTATTTCATTAGCTGAATGTCTCTGGAAGGTCAGTAATTAAAGAGCAATAGGAAAGAACGATGTTAATAGCTAGTGCTGATATGACCAAAGTTAGATTTTGAACAGCACAAGTATGATTCTTAAGGAAACAGAGATTTAAAAAATAAATAAATAAATAAAAATCAATAAAAGCCGTAATAAAAGGATAAATGTGCATTGAGCCCAGAACATGAGCCACTAGAGAGACAAATGATGCAGGAAGAAGCCAGCCCTGTCCACCAGCTGTCACTTCAATATGGATTTTATTAATTCTTGGGCATAGCAATTGGTTTAGAGAGAGAGTGTCCAAAAGCCTTCTTCACTCCAATATTTCATACAGGAGATGGGATAAACTCCTTGCAATGTTTTATACAAGCCGCTAAAACCATGGCTTGTCATTAGTGGTAGAGAACATAACAGCCTCCAGGCAGACTTTGCGCTCTTACTGCTAAGCCACTGTTTGAAGCAAACGGACATACAACAGTTGGCACAGCATAAGGAGTTTTCCCCTTTGGGTTCAGAAAAGATTCATAAATTCCCAGAAGACCGGCTCTTTGGTGCTTCCTCAGGTCCAGAATCTTTCAAAAGAAAATTCTGCATAGGTCTCAAATGTATCAATTTTGACACACACACCGTACCCCAAGCTTAGTTATTTTGGCAACGCCTACAGTGGTGACACCAGAAAACACAAGCACAATGTGCTAATAAGCAAAATAAAGGAAAACTGACCATTCAGCATCACATGTTCAGCAGTCTACATTCAGCTAGAAAGCACCAGTCCTGGCCCTTTCAGCTCCAGGGAACTCTGCCCAGTGCCTTGAATCGCTCTTTAGGGATGCACAACACTTGTCTCCTGACTATACAAGAGAACATGAGGTGGAATTCAAACTGTCTGGATATGGTTCACATTTTCAAGCTTCCCTTGAAATAACTGGATTTGTATGCCTAGTAAGGTGAATTTTACCCAAATCACTTTTCTTACATCTATCCTATCCCCATATTTTTTCCCCCAAATTTGAAAGGACAAGCATAAACCCCCACCAAAAAAAAAAAAAAAAAAAAAGAAATACTTCCAAGAACATTTTCCTCTGCCATTCTTTATAACCTCTGGCAAATCAGCCCTATAGCGTCATCTCCAGTTTTGCAAATGATGTAAGTGCCACCTTGTTAGAGGCACTATTTCAGATGTATGCCACTACCCCTTTGTAACCATAGGGACATCTTTTTTCCTTCCATTCATCATCTTGTGGGTCACCTGCTCCTTTCACCTTTGTAAACACCATGGCAACAACAACAATTATTTACATAAGAAATTAATAGTAGAAAAGTGGTTTACTATTTTTAAAAACCTTCTAAAAGGTTAAACCCTTGAAAAAAAATAATTTAAAAAAAATTTCCTCATCTTGCTTCCAGAGAAAGGAAAATGCCAGTTTAGAACCACTCTTATTCTCACTGATATGAAGCACAAAAGCAAATTTCTCCTTATTCCTGTAGACACCTTTACACAATCTGACAATGTCTTTTAAGTGTCCCTACAGAAGCAGCTTGCAAACACTGATGTACCACTAACTCTGTATGACCTTCTAGCAATTCTTCATGACACTTCACACATTTTTTTTTCAGATTATTTCAATGACATTCCAAGAGCTGTTGTCTTTTGGAACGAAGCACTCCAACCCAGTTGCCATTCAAAAATAATTATTTACTGATCTGGTTACACAGAAAGTTCTCAACCTAAATAATGATACCTCTTAATGATAGGCATAATCTGACGTGACTCATTAGTGCCTCAAAGAGGATGGAGAAGGGTCTTCTGTTGGTTCCATGGATTCATACAGCAAAATGATGGCATGTCCATCAACACTGCCTGTCTTAAAAAGTAAAGGAAGCTTTTATCCATAGAAGAACATAGAAGTCCCTTCAATGAGCTTGAACCCTGCTCTGGTGTGCCCATCAGTAGCCCTGAAAGGAGCTAAACTCATAGTTTTGGCCTCAGAGTGGGAGGTCAGCAGCATGCATATTCTGATCCTGGTTCTTTATCTGCCTGCTTCTCTCACCTGCCAGTGCAGATAACAACACCTCCTGAGGATTAGCTGACGTTTGTACAGCACATTGAAGATATAAAGCATCACAGTGCGTACAAGTTAAGTATTAATTCATCTGCCAGGCTGATTCACTCTTTGACCCCTCTGCAGAGGCGTCCAGTTAGTGTCAGCTCTGGCAGTTTTTGCAATTCAGGCACCTGTCCACCAGCTACTGGACTGAAGCCAACAATTCACACAGGACATAGAAGAGCCGTCAGATGGTGGTAACATTTGGTCACGACAGGCCTGAATTGGATTTGAAAGGGTGACCTGGAGGTGAAAGGCTCTATCAAGAAGCCACTTCTGTTCAAATGCATATTAAATTAGAGAGGGGCCAAAGAGACAATGTTAAGACCCAGATCAAGTTTAGACAAGACTTTTGGGTCAGCTGCATGGACAATTCTTGTATAATTTTTACCCTAAATGAATAGGAACCAGGAAATACACTCTTCTGGATTTTGGGCCTGACCCCAAGCCAAAACTAGAAGGTGAGTCTGAACAATGACAGTCATTGTTCTGTCTAATCCTTTCTCTTTCCCTCATGTAGGAGCAAACATGCACATACACTCAGCAACATGGGCTTTGACCTTCGCAAGCTCTGAAGTCTTTAGTTGCCTCAATAATTAGAATAAAGCATTGGGACTGAAGTGAATCTTGGGGCATTACCTTGCCCTTACCTCACTTGGCTCTGCCCATCTCAGACCTCACTTGCATGTCCCCACCATATGACCTGCAGAACAAGTTCTGTAAATCCTACCTTGCTCACTTGCCTGCTACTGAACAGCGTTGGGTCTACAGAAAGAGGGCTTTTCAGGAAAGAGAAGGGAGAATTGTGGCAAAAGAATCAACAGCTTTTTGGGAGAGGGAAGGAACCCTACAAGAAAAGCAAACAGAAGGGGAAGGAAGGAAGGAGCGGAAGGGAGAAAAAAAATCTGAGGCAGTAACTGTTCCTTACTTTGATAATAAAAGCAAGAGAATTGGGTACCAAAACAGAAATATGTAAACAACCATGTTTTTACCAAATAAATCAATTTGGCTTTGGTCTGGTTCTGAAAGTTTGCTCAGCTGAAATCCTCCCAGTAGCTGCATTGAGGGTTTTAGCACTCCTTGGTACTGTTCCTTAGACAGCCACTTGCTTGCTGTGTAACCATACACAAGTCATGTAATGTCTTCAGACATCATTAATTGCTGCTTATACACCTGAAACTACATTAAGCTCATGACTTCATGTTCAACTAATCACTTCATAGCAGTAGTAACAGTTTTGTGTTTTACCAATAACTTTTAACTATACTTCTGCAGAACCTTCTGACCGAGGTGCACAGTCTTTACTTTGCAAGTATATAAATAAGGCCCAAAGACACTACCTGCCTCTCCTCCAATTACAAAGGCAAAGAGTGGTAGACTCAAAAACAATGGCTAGGGCTTATGGCTCCCTGTCCCCTAATTTCCTAGGCACATTCCAGTTGGATAAATTGCATGTAGTCAAATCAAACTCTAGTCTCTAGTCTCAAATAATATATGGCATTATTCACTATTTCTTACTAAATAAGTAACAGCTGGCAGAATATAAAGTCATCAGGCAGAAGACCTAAGGCAAACAAAATAAAGTGCTTTTTAAATTAGTTTATACTTACACTGCAGCACTCACTGCCACCAGATTTTGGCCAAAACACAGATGAACTCAAAGATCAATTAGATAAATTCAAAGAGAAAGATTCCATTATGTTACTACACACAAAGCAGTGGACACAATTTCTTGATCAGAAAATCCCCAAGTTACACATTGCCAGAAGCTTTGCCCTGTGCTTAGTCTATCCCTTAGCATCTGCAAGAAGTCATTGGACACTGAGCCAAATAGACCTTGGGTTTGATGCAGCATCACTGCTCTTATTTTCCAATTAGACCTAAATTTGTGCTGCGGAATGAGACATTTGTAGTTTCTAAAAAGTTAAGGTGTTGATTGGTGGTGAAACATATGCATATTTCTACTGTTTAAACTGTCTACTTTAAAAAGAGATTAGACAAATTACTGTAAGGTAGGTCCTACTCTATATAAAGCTTTCAGGTGAAGAAGCCCCTAAACCAATGGTAACTACAAGCTGGACATCAAAGGTAAAGGTTAATTTTATTCCTGTAAATTTTCTTATACAGGCCCATGAGTGTCTCTTTCCACCTACTAACAACATACCCAGAAAATCTGATTAGTTGGACCTATGAGAGGACCTGTAGTGGTGGTTCTTATTTTACATAGATCCATGTGGAGTAAGAAAGAAATAAAAATACCTGCATGCAAACTGCAAACCTGCCCAGTCAGGTGGAAGGAAACAACTCTAAATGTGTCATTCAAAGGTCACGTGGCCATCTACTAGCTTGGAAAGACAGGAAGGCTGGGGATGGACATTGCCCACATGCTTTACTAGTGATTGACAGCTGAAAAGCAAACTTTCTCTTCATCTTCCTGGCACAGCCTTGCACAAGCAGAAGTTATCCGTCGTTGTTGGTCTTATTCTGTTCCTTTGCAAGTTGCATCTTTGTTTTCCTTCCTCGTGCTCAGTGCAGGCAACAAGCACATCCAAGTTAAGAGATAAAAGTGAAAGCCAATAAACAGGAACACAAGGACACTGAAAGAGATTAGGGACTACACATGAGACATAGCTACTGGGGGTGGGGAAGGGACAGCATGCCAACAAATAAAAAGGAGTTGTCCCTGATATTCTCTTGTTGACCCAAGATTCATCCACAACTGGAAGAATAGATTTTTCTTGGGTTTGGCCTACTCAGAGACAGATTAGCATAGCATTTTGCACCAAACTACAGAATGTTTTCTCTGTGCTTTATATGTAGCGGTATTTATTATCTGTACAGTGCTATAAAAGCTAAAACATAATGGTCATTTTGGAAGGATCTGTTTTTACAACTGAAAGCATAACATATCATGCCATTTGCAAGGCACTTATCAGCATCAGTTGTATCTGAAACTTTTTTCCTCCAATATTCCCCTGACCACACTGGCCAATAGGTAAACATACTGCTGCAGGCAATATCACCTTGTGTTCTGCCTATCAGACCAAAGAGCAGGGCAGCTAACTGTGCCTATATGTAAAGTCACCAGATCGCAAAGACAATGTATCCCTGTTGAAGATTAACCTAAAAACATGAAATGATCTGTTTCTTTCTATGCAAGATGTTCTTTGTATGTATATTAAGCTGACAGTCTAAAGACAATAATTTGTCATCAGAAAACAAAACAGCTAGCATTCTTTAACCAAGGACATCCGGGAGTAATTTGGCCTTGAAGAACCTTGAAGAAGAATTAGAAGACCAATAAGAAGGAAACATCCCACCCTAGAAGGTGACAAAAGTTGAGTAATTGATAACGGGCATGAAGTCAGCGGACATCTGTGGTAACTGAGGGAAACGTAAAGGTGGCAAGGGGAGATCATGACCGGCAACTCAATTCAAGACCTAGAAGACTTACTCCTCACACTTCTTGAGCATGCGCTATAGAATAAAAGAACACTGTACCTTTAATCTGAAGCAGAGAAAACCTCAGCCCAATAGAAATGGTGGCATATAAGCGACTACCAACAATGATTTTGGGAGAGGACTTTGGAAACTAAGTGGGTGAATCTGAAACTGTATAAATTGCTTGCTTGTTTAACTGTAGGGTGTGCTAGCTTTGTGGAATTACCACCTGGCACCCATCTTTGCGCAAATATGAAATAAATAATGTTTCTCTCCAGCATGTGATTATTGGCTCGTTGCACACAGGTGATGAATCTGCTTTTCGGACAACATCCCCTGCAAGGACATATTGGAGGACTACTATTTTTTTAATTTTTTTTTACCATTTCCTACAGAAAGAATATTGAGGTCTTGCAGAACGTCAGGGACTCAAGATTCAGCACAGTGGTATAACAAATAATCAGAGGGTGACAATCTCAAGAGGATTCACCAGGGCAAAACTTAATGAAGGTATAGTAGGACTTTGAAGAAGGATATTTCCCACCCTAGATAGCAGCAGCTGACCCACACTGCCAGTGGTTGACTTAGAGATTTAGGCAGTTTTTGTCTGCTTTTTCTTCTTCTGTGTGTGTATATATACACCTTTATAAGTGTGTGTGTGTAAAAATGCATCCCTAAATACAAAGAAATACTTTAAACTTGTTTTCATCCTTCTCCTCTGTAACTGTTACAGCTGTCTATAACAGACAGCAAAGCAATTTGCTCTGAATCGTAGGTATATCAGATCAACATTTGATCTTTGCTCTCCTAAACGCTGCATCAACACTGATGGTCCACAATACTGTTTTCAGGTTGAGTCACCAAACACTAGACAGTAGCCGATTCTGTGATACACATTACTGACTGCTTCAGGAGATTGGCCCTACAATATGATTGCATTGTGAAGCAATATTATTGTGATTTAACCCTGGTAGGCAGCTAAGCCCCACACAGCTACTCGCTCACACCCCCTGAAGTGGAATGGGGGAGACAATCAGAAGGGTAGAAGTGGGCAAACCTTGTTTCCTCAGAGCTTTACCCTCTTATTCCAACAACAGACCACACAGCAAGACAGAAACCAACTACGTGCAACAGCAGCAGAGTGAAAGTTCTCTGGAGGCGGCAAGCGATTGCACAAAACTTTGGCAGACAACTCATGGGCAAAGCAAACTTTTGGTGAACTTGCTGTGTTTCTTCATAGTTTCCCTGGCAGTTTCCTTCCCTCCACACTCCCACACACCACGTTGTGAGTCGGAGAAAGTCCGGAAGTATGCTTTAATAAAGCTCCAAGCTTGCTCAACCACTTCCCTTTAACTTTAGATTTCTCTGAAGGGAGGAGGTTTCTGCTATCTCTGATGGTTGGAACCTGATCCTGTCATCATTAGCTTTCTCAGAGACTCTTCATTTGTTGAATGTTGGTCTGTAATAAGAGGCAGGAAAGATAGTCATTTTTATAGCAACTACCTGCCAACAGATTTCAATTCTTTATCCCTTCAAAATCCCACATCTGTCCATGTCTCCAGGCACTAGTAGAAAAAGCTCTGCATTAGTTATTTTTATTATCAACATAAAAATCTTTCCATTTATTTATTTATTAAGAAAAAAAAGCAGCTATCTACAAAACTCAGTTCGTTTTGTCCTTAGGCAGACATTTAAAGCTGTCTGCCAACTTCTTTTCTTAATAAAAAAATAAGCTAAAGTCTTTATTAGACACAGTGTAACAAAATATGACCAGCTACATTTACCCAGCTGAGACATGTGCCATCCATTTATCAGGCCAGAACTCTGTGACTGAAAGCGGCAACATCTGATAAAGAAGGCCCCATTTCTTAAACCTGCCCACTGACGGGTCCTGACCACAGTGCTGAGCCCCAAAATGCGCCCCGTCCCTGCAGGCAGCCGAGTCCACACTGCAGGGTGACAGACACTGAGCTTGTTCTGACCCACCTCCAGACCGACAGACGGTACAGACCTGCCAGCTCAGAACCAGGAGGGCTCCATTGCACGACTGCTCTGGTTTTGGGACTCAAGTGCATGTCTCTGTGTGATGCTATGCCAAATGGCTTCTCCAGCTCTTCCCTAACACAGCAAAGAAGGGTGAAGCTTGTACTGTGTGGTTGCCACTGGGAAGACACCACCACATCCTCAACCACTAGCCCCTCAGACCCACCAGCCAGACCTCTTTGAAATAACCCACTTTCAGGCTGGGTCTTTACCTTTGCTTCTTAACAGTGTGATATGGTGAAGACTGAAAATACATCCCAAACCACTTCAGTTCCTTGCACAGATGCCTCTCGGACTCTAATGCGAGGACAGGGTAGGTGATGAGAACTGTACCTTCTGCCCAAAATCTTGTGGCCTATTTCATAGTGAGCGCAGCCTCTGAAAAGCGGGAAGGATTTGGAGCCCTAGCCAGGATATGTGTCAGAGCTGCTGCCTGCACTCTTTCTAGGCTAGTGACTGGCATGTTAAACCCAAACAACACAGCTTAGACTGACACAAGATGAAACATATTAGGCAGATGGCATGTTTTCTCTGTGCAAGCCAGCGCAAGAGTTTTTCCTCCTAACGATCCTGTTCTTGTTCTCACAGCAAAATTAGTTTTAAAGTAAAAAGAAACAGAAAAATACGTAACATGATGAGAACAAAGATTACTATGCAGAAAATATAGCAATATCAACAAGAGAGGGGTTTTGTTCCTTCAATTCCATGGCATTTATTTTTATATATATATATTGTTTATAAAAAACAAACACCCTACTTTGTCAGACGTGAAAAGTCAAAATTTACATTTAAATGGAGGCATTTAGGTGGGGTTTTTTTCCCTCTCATCTCTTGAATACAGAGTACAAAAGACTAAAAACTCTCAATTTTCCTAAATGGAAGGATAACAGGTGAAGTTTGCATTCTGGGAGCTATTCATTTAGTGAACAATGCTAAACTCAGCAATGACCAAAGCCCAGCTGATCAAGGGGAAAAGAGCACTGGCTATTAGGCCTGACAGGGATTTGTTCAACAGCTGAGACCAGGAGAAGCTGTGATCTCATTGTGCCCTGTTCCCAAGGAGGAAATTATGCCAAATACACTTCCCTGAGGGCAACACCTACATTTCCAGATGTACAGTGGATCACTATCCAACTGAAAATCACTGCAATTTTAGAGATTTCAGTGCTACAATAGCCCTGGTTTCATCTCTGGAACTACTGCAGATGTTTAAAATGTGAGGTGGTCTGCTTGTAAGAGAAAATGAGAAGACTTAAAACAAGTCCATAATTGCACAGTATTAAAGCCATTTTAAAAGAATGGAAGTGGAAGCAAATACTATGATGACCCTTAAAGCTTGCCATTAATTACCTTCCTTTTTTTTTTTCCTTTTATTTTCTTTCTTCTTATTTCTTTCCTGGCAAGGAAAATGAGTACTGATTCTAACCAGGGAGTCTATCAAACAAGTACACTTGTAAGTAATGTGCTCAGAGAATGCCACCCTAGTCCATGGAAGGGTGTAGCAACATTTTTAATGACTTTGTCTCACTAGAGCACACCAGGATTAACAAGTGATGTACCAGAGCAGCTCATTCAATTCTGGGCTGGATTGCCCTCTCTTGCTTTTTCTGACATAGAGCTGATCATAGTGTTAAAAGGACACAGGCAAAAAGTAACCTCATATTTTTTAAAACAAGGGTTAACCACAGATCTAGCCAGCACTTTGTACGTTTTTTGTTGATTGTTTTTAACTGTCTCTCATGTGTCATATTGAGTGAAACCCCCCCACACAAAAAAAACCCAAACCACCCATGTCCCAGGAAAAATAGTCTGGATGTATTTTAAAAGCAGAGGAAATAGTAATAAATGTTTGGAAAAGGCACACACACAAAATCTAAATGCCTGGGAGGTAAAAGCGCTATCACTATGTACCCAGCACTAGGAAATCACTGACTCTTTACAGTTGCAGACAGTGTTTCTAGTCTGCCAGGACTAGAAGCTCTTCCAATCGCTACATTACTATCAGAAAGTATATTCTAATGTTCACCCATCTTTACATTGGTCCTTTTGTCTTTGGCAAGTTCCGCTTTTTGCCACCCTCACAAACAGCATAAGGGTCTATTGCTTCTGCAACAACTGGTGCTAGTTTTTCTAGCACTTCCCAACTTAAAAGCATTACCTGCATTCATTAATTCCAATGCATTCACGCACACTGCCAGCCCTTTCATTCAGAAGGTGTCACAGCCCCATTGTGGGCTGACCCTTTCTTTACACATACATGTTTCTGGCAACAAGGACAACCTCAAAAACTCCATCCTCCTCACTTCCCCCACAGATAGGTCACTGCTCATTGCCAGGACCATGCAGCACCATAAGCTGGCAGTTTGCTTTGAGTCCACATCATGATCTAGGGAACCAATCCAGCTAGGAAAAAAAAGTCTAAATATTTGGAGGTTTGTCTTTTTCTCCAGCCCAGTCAGCTGCTTGAACTGTTCGTATATTGTTTCCCTACCCTGCCCAAAGAATCAGTTGTATGATTCGTACAGAATTACCGTGTGCAGGGGTGGGGGCAAAGGAAAGGAAAAATACAAGAGAATGGGAATATCTTAAGAAATTGATTCTGAATTTAAGCCTTATCCTGAGATAAAAAGGGTTTTAACTGAGCCAGCAGGGCAGCCATAACAACATGTGAAGAACCTGTCTCTCAGCTTTCTCCTCAAATAACCAGGAGCATCTGGTTGCATCTGGAACACTGAGGCTTGAGTACTATCCATCTGGTAGTATTCAAGATGGGTCTGAGCAATCTGCTCGAGAAATAAATGATCAGTGCCTCCCCTCCTAAACTCATATCCTTACAGCTGTGTCCATCCTTGTGGGCCAGCTGTGCTCTGTGATACTCTCTACAGGCCTCTGCCCCACTCCAGTCACAGATCTAGCATGTGAAGCCAAAGTGGGTGGTTTCCTCCCATGCTCCCTGGCTTCCACTGCAAGGACACGTAGGCATATGAGCAGAGACTCCAGATGAATCCCCCATCTGGGCGAAGGCCTGCCCTGCAAAGCACAGCTTGCACAGAGATTTTGTTTCTTAACACCTGCAGCACCTTGGTTTTATTTGTTTCTGTCCTTAAAAAACAGCTCTTCAAATCCATCCAGTTGCCTGCAATCTTCAAAAGCAAACAAGGCCTGTTGACACGATGTGGCAGGTTTCCCAGAACCACTGTCCCTTCAATTTTATGGATGAGATCAAGGCTACAAGATATGCTGTCTTTCAAGACATGCTGGTAATTAAAGCCTACTTGGTCCTCTATGCCAAATATGAAGTATAACATTAAGATAATGTTGAGATCACTATGCCATTAGTACAGCTGTTGTAATGAATGTTTTAACACATCATTGGGGAACAGATGCTGTTCATGGACACAGACATATCTCAGCAAAAAAGCAGGAGGTTTTTACCTCAGATAACCCTTAGGATAAGATTTTAGCTTCCAAAGTGATATCAGCTTGATTCACCCCTCAGCTCTCCCGAAAGTCCTCCAAGAAAATAACACAGGGTCCTGTGAAACATTCCCTTTCTTTGCCATCTCTTACCATGACCTGTTCTAACAATACTACACAAGGGTTGGTTTATTTACACACATTTCTTGTGGCATCCATGCCCATAATGTCCAAATCTGACATCTGTTAATTCCACACAAGTGAACTCAGCTGGACAAGAGGATATAAAGTAATATAAAATGTCAGCTTTCATGCTATACGGATTAAGCCAGCCATGTAATGAGGCACCCTTTATGATGGGCATATCATGGGTAAGCAGTGATGACAGAGTTTATCAGATACCAAAAGCCACTAATACATTTGCCTGATTCTGTCTCTGTAGGAGTTTTTCAATCAGCGGTCCCAAACTTAGGCACATGGTTATCACAGCTGGTGGAAACATTACACCTTCTGGGTTACCTTCAAGGCCCAGCAAGGTTTAGCATGTCCTTGAATTAACCTTGAATCTTACCCAAGGGAATAACTATGCAATAGATTGAAACAGGCAGTGCTAACTGGCTGCAAACATGTAAGCATTGGGACAGAACAGGGCAAGAGGAAACCCCACAATAAAGCTAAGGTACTGCCCCCTTCCTTCTGCTTGTCCAAATACTAGACAGCTCAGCTCAACAGGCTGCTGTGCTCCTCCAAGTAATGGCAACTGATCCCCAAAGGGCCAGGCACCAATTAAAACTGAATTACATTTCATGCTGAATATGTAACTTCTCTGGAATGGCTTCATTGCTAGCATTGCACCACCCTGGTGTGAAGAAACATCTGGGGTGGCTGGATGGTCACTGGGCTGTGCAATAGAGATTCCCTCTATACATTCAGCTATACTCTGTTTCCAGATACTAAGAGGAAAGCTACGTGACACTTTTCTGAGTTACCTGAGGCATTCTTCTTGGCCCTGAACTAGGTATTTCCACTTTTTTGTGTGTTAGTTCCAACAAATAATATCCTTGTATTCTTTTCAATAGCCAAATTGTGGGGAAAGGGACTTTTTTTGAAACATTTTTCAAAGAAGAATTAACTTGGCACACAACTGCAATCAGATGCCTCACAGCAACTGGTCTAGCTTTAAGATTTACAGCCCTTAGCGCTGTCCCAACTTTTTAACATGGTGCTCCATGACATTATATCCACAAATTCCGCTGTATGGGAGAGATCTTCTTCACATAACTCTTCCTCCTCCCCCCACCCCAAAACCCCCACAACCTACAACTTTATGTACAGTCATTTGACAGGACTATAATCTTAAATTGCAGATGGGAAGCAGACACACAAAGCTCAGTAGCAGTGAAGAGATGCAGATTAAAGCACCATCCAAAACCAAGTCATCTTCTGTGCTAACATGCTGAATTTACACTCAAGACCACCATAGCTAAAAACAGTGCTGGGTTGCTTGCCTACTTGAAAAAACAATACATATCATCATACCATGCTAGGGGGTGGTTCTGGTTGTGGTTTTTTTTGTTTGGGGTTTTTTTTTGGTGGCTTTTTTTTTTTTTTTTTTTTTTTTTGTGGGGAGGAAGTTGTTTGCTTTGTTTTTTTAAAGGTTTCCAGGTTCCTGTAAATATCACCGTGTTGTGTATAAGGCTGTGGCATTTTGCTCTCTCTAATACCAGGAAATTCATATACACACATTTTCAGTTGTTTATCTTGTGAGTACAAAGACTGAATCAAAGCAACACAAGAAAAGAAAGCGGGTTGTTTTCTTCCCTAACTTTTCTGGGACTCAATAGCATTGTCAGTTTCTCTTTCTCTCCTGCTTCTATTTTGTCTTAAGGCTCTGCATCTTGGAAGACTGTGAAGCTGCTGTGTGATTTTTATCTCCATGATTAAAGTGTTACACTTTATTGAGCTCTTTGCATCAGCACCAAAATCTGCAATGCAGGATTTTACATAACACTTCATTTTCTCCTCGCACCATTACTGTTATTAACCTGGTGGCAATAAACAGAAAATACAGCTTGGCTCACAATGCACTCCTGAGTTTTTTTTGTGTGTGCATAACAGAAAAGGAAAAAGAAGAAAAAGAATGGAAATGAAAGAGCCTCCACCCTGTGAAAGATTAGGAATGGCTGCATAAACTTGTATTTTCCTCAAAGAACAATCACAGCCTTTCACAGTTAAAAAGAGAAATACTGTGCTATAGCTTCTGCATGTAAGTATTTCTTCTAAAACAAGAGAACAGAAAAGAAAGAACACTCAGATGACTTCAAAGTTCTCCAACACATTATTATTCTTCATTAGACTTCCCAGATGGAAGATTTGATTAATACCCCATTTTGGGATATTGCACTTTCCTTTGCTTAAATGATGAAGTTTGGAGAGCATGAGATCTGCCAACAAGATATCAATAAGGGTCTGAAAAACAGCTGAAGATCTGTATGTGCATGCCAACACAGATGACCTTCACACTCCATCAATGGATGGAAACAGCATGTTTCACAGACATAAGATTTCTGAGTACCCAGGAAAATAGTGGGAGTTAAATATCTGAATGTCTGTAGGAATTTGAATTACTAACAGAGATTCTCTTTCTGCTGAAGTGGGAGAGACATGCAGGTTCTGGAGCAAAAGCATCTAGATCCAAAAGCAGGACTACAAGAGCCATGCAGAAAGAGATGAGTCATCCATGAAGAGGAAGGGAGAGGGAGAATTGCCTAACTTGGCATGTCACAGAGAGAGCATTCCAAAGCAAAGTCAGTTTGCTTCTCTTCTCTTTAGATGGTAGAAGCAATCCTTTTGCAGTCCTGAAGTGTTGGAGGTGGGGAGTTGGGGATATCCTAAAAACCTGTTTCCAACCCATCTTCACTTGGGTCCTGTAGCTCTCCATGAACTGCACTATGCTGCCACATCCACCCAAGGCATCTCCTCACAGGAGCGGTTAGGAAAGTCAATGCAGATTGGGCTGAGTGGTATTGCTATAGCTTCCATCCAGCAGATTGCTTACCCTGAAACATTCTGGTTATTTTTGAAGGATTGTTTTGTTTTTTTGACCCAAGAGAAAGCTTTTAGAAAGCTCTCCAAGCTTCTGCCCCCTACTTATGTGGGTTCCTGCTCTTTACTCTTGCTATTTATTTTGCACTTGCTCTTTACTCATAAATGCTGCAGTTCGAAATATAGCAGAACATTTTTCAGTTCGTCAGTGGTTGTTTGCTGTCAAGGAGACGAAATGTTACTACTTTTCTCTGGAGAAGCTTAGGACATGATGGATGAAATGTCACAAATAATTAGACTTTTCTTATGAATTACATTTTTTTAAACTTCTGTTTTCATGTCAACAGGTATGTTACAGATAGGCTGCATGAAAGGACCTGGGGAAATTTTAGTTCTCTGGGAACAGCAGTAATGTAATATCTGATAAGCCAGGGCATAGCTCCAGCTGAGACAACCTTTAAACAACTTCCACTATGAAAATTCGGGGCTATGAAAATCTGAGACCAGTGGCAGAATCAGAGAGGTCCAGTCCAGTTCCTGAACAACATGGACATAGGAATTTAAAGATTGCTTGACATAGTCTGACCTAAAGTCCATCCACTCCAGTGTCTTGTTTCTGACTGTGATACTTTGTGGCACTATTAAGCCCTAGACAATACAACATCCAGTGATAATCTAAATAACTATGAGGCTTGGAGGAAATAAAACATGCAGTTCAGTTTCACACTTTGAGCAGAGATGTACTGCAGATAGGCAGATATTCAGATTGCATAAAGTTATCTGGGAGACAGACATGAACGAACCCTCCAACTCTGAACTCTCTCTGGCTTGATTGAGTGTGATAGCTGATCTGCACTTCATGGATTGGGCACACATCTGTGAACATCTCCAATATCTGCCAAATACCTAAGCATGCTGAGGAAAACTGCAGGGGAAAAAAAAAAAAAAAATCACAGGCTTTCACACACTACTTCATTATTGTTATACGAGTTTCTAAAGCTCTCATAATTTTAATCTCTAAGTTTATAAACTGCCAGTTGTTATAGTAGGTAGGCAGTAAATGCTGGATCAAACATAACAGTGCAGCTGAATTACTGCTTTGAAATCTTGTATCACATGCAATGACTTCAAATTGCTTGCTTTGCTAGAAAGGCTGGAAGAATGTGAAACCATGACACTCTAAATCACACTAATCAATAATGTAAATCTTAACTGACAGAATGTATCAATAATCAGGAATGCTCCAGGGGAACAAATCATGGGAATTACACACCTTTTAGATCTCCCTTCTATAACAAACTTATTGTCATTTATTGTAAAATCATCAAGAAAATACAAAGATTAGTAATCATGCGGCAAAATTTACTTACCCTTTGACATGGAAATAAATTCTTATTTTTTATCTACAGGAAAAAAAAAGTTTCCCACATGTATTTGCTAAGCGATCTCAGCTGATTAAAAATTATTGAACTAAAATGGAAGTGTTGCAGTGAGTGACCTGAGTGTATCACTGAAATTTTTTCAGGAGATTTAAAATGTTACTTTTAATGCTAAAGATTAACTGTATGCACACATACATGTGTCTAGGGGAAAGGGACACATGAGGTTCCGGTATTCCTAAACAGAACACAGCTTGTGTGGGACTTCCTGATATTTCAGACACATATTATAGATACTGGTATTATCAAAACAGGGCATGGGAAAATAGTTTTCAAATACCAGGACAGGGGGAAAAAAAATATCTCAAAACCTTTTCTCCTTATACAGAGAATAAGGCTGTGATCATCAGCTCATCTCTAAGGATCACAAAACAACAAAAGAAAATGGCTTCCCAATGGCTAACATGGTAAGAGAGAAAACAGAGAGGTTGAGTAGCTTCTTGACTGTGTCCCTTCCTTCCAGCAATACCTAATGAGATTCCCTGTCGAGGTGAAACCTGACACACATCGTCTACATCAAAGAGGATCTGGAGGATATTTTATTGCCTTAGATTCATGCTGTCTGGTAGGGTAGATAGTCACTTCTGAAAGTCCCTATGACTACCAAAAGTCACCTATTACTCTATGAGGAGCTTGGAAGTTGATAAAAACCATCATCAAGCACTTATTTCACTGCTTCACAACTCTTTATATTTTAACAGCTGCGTGCAGATTTATCACAGAGTTAAGTGGTTGCATTCTTTCTCTTCCTTAGTCAAGCCCATCATAACTTACATTGTATAATAGCTGTGCATCCTTCCTCTTCCTTCACACTGCAGCTAGATAAAGCTCAGGAACACTGTCAAATTTCCTGTAGTGAAATCATAGAGATGCTCCCATGATAGATTCCCAATCTATTAATCTACCATTTCATGTGTTACAGCCACCACTGCTGTGTTCCTAATGGAGCAAGTTTCAATAAGCATCACAGGTAACTGTGGCTGCTGTTCAATATGCCTGTGCTCCCTATGGCACTTTTAATCTTTAGCAGGTCTTAAAACACTTCACCAATTAACTTAAAGTTATCGGTGTCACATTGCAGCTTGGCAAACTGAAGCCCAGAGGTAAAACAACTTGCCCAAGGTCATGCAGGATGTTAGAGAAAGTCAACCAACACTTTCAATATCTGTCCATTATGCTGCTGCTCTTACTTGTTTTGAAGCAATAGGTAGAGGCTCCAAGTACTGAACTGAAATGTTTTTTATGTTAGACCCCATTTTCAAGTAGAGCAAAGGTGGAGGTTGTAACTGCAAAAATGACATGGAGATGGGAGGCTACTAATCTCTTTCTCTCCTACTTCTTCTGGATAAGTACTTAATTTAGGGGAGAGAGGAAGTCTTCATAGTTGAGTCCACCTTCTACCACTAATGAATGTGGGCAAAGTAGATAGAAAGAAGCTGGTTTTCAGGGAAACAATTACACACCCATGCTATTTTCTGCACTTTTACATTGTGAACCTTGCTTCCTTCATTTTGAGGTAGAGATATAAAGCAGTATTCCAATATGAATGCATAATTTTGGCTCTGTTCCACTCAACTGGAGATAAAGATGCAGCATCAGCTACCTGGGAGCATAACTCCCAGTGCTCAGATATTTTGTGGATTTCTGTGGTGGGTTCCCAAGTCACTGTGCTCATTTATCACACATTGAAAATTGTTGTTTCATAATACTCCTGCTACAATGCTAGCTTCAGGAGGCCCTGCCTCCACTGTTCCCAAGCCAACAGAAATGGAAGGGGCAGGAATCCTCCATATCGTGAAATAATATGTGCATTGATTTCTCAGTTCTGACATGGGCTTTGCATTTGACCTTCAACAAGTCATTCAGTAGCTCTCACTCTTATAATGGAGACTGCAGAACGCCAGTCTGTCTAATCTTCATAAATCACCACCTCCTCGTGGAAGACACTTTCTCATAGTGTATAGTAGCACAAATTCAATGGGATGCTGATCAGAACAGGAGCTCCCAGGAACTGCTGTACTACAAATAACCTGTGATTACGCAGACCTAAACACAACCCCCTTTCATTGTGCTTCAGGATGGAAGCACAAGAGTTATTGTAAGAGGAACATCCAGATAACCTGTTATTTGAAAAGGTGCTGTTTACTTAAGAAACCACCCTTACTTTGTATTTAATGTTTTGTACCTCAGGTTAAATCAGTGCAGGAAATACTCCTTCTATTCCCATATCTCAACAATAATGATGCAAAAGGTCATACCAATATATCACCAATAAAATTCTGCCTCTTGAAAATCAGTTTTGCCCCACAGTTTTCACATAGTCAAATTCTTTTTGAAATAGAAGTGTCATTCTTTAACCCTGCTAGGAAGTTATAGGCACAACGTTCAGTTTCCTCTTAAAAAAATCAAAGCGTAAAAGGGTAGGGGAAAAAAACCCAACAAAAATCACTAACAAAAAATGTCAGTTGGGCCTGGCAAAAAAGAATGCAGAGATTAAATGTTACCCTTTATAGTTTGCAACCCAAACAGAAGATCACTGAGCTAGGGCACGACAATAAAATCTACCACGCATATGCGGACAAACTAACTAGTCAAGTCTCTAGCTCTCTCCAAGCTGAAAAAAATGACCAAAGGTGAAAAACCAACAAAACATTAGCACAACTGAATGAATAAATAACACTTCAAAAATCTTTCAATTTCAATGACATATAATAAGTTGTTCCTGATACCAGGGGAAAAGTCTGAGGTTTGTTGGTTTTTTTTTTTTTCTTCTTGTTAACATGGGATTTTTACTCCAACAATTTCTCTTTAATGTTACTTGAACATAGGTTACTCTAGCTGCACATCAAAATATACTGGCTTGGAGTTTAATTTTGGGACACTTAACATTACATTTTCCCAAGAAATGGCTGTTCTTTTCCTGAATTTGATGGCTCATTGAGCTTTCAGGTAAGAGATGGTTTTACAGGGATATGTCTCTGTACATTCTTTACAGTCCTTATAAAACCGCCTG
This sequence comes from Buteo buteo, assembly GCF_964188355.1. Classification (NCBI taxonomy): domain Eukaryota; kingdom Metazoa; phylum Chordata; class Aves; order Accipitriformes; family Accipitridae; genus Buteo; species Buteo buteo. The sequence continues at coordinate 35,927,947 of NC_134180.1, forward strand.
GCCAGCCAGAGCATTCTGATTGCCTGGGGAACATTTGGTAGGAGTAGGTTAATCTATGTGACCTCCATAGTTCATCTGAAACTGCTGCCCAACTTTCTAAACAGCCATCTTTATTTCCTCCTCATTCACTTTTCAGTTTCTGAGTGAATCCCAGGCACACACTTTCTCAAGGATAGCTGGAAACAAATAGAGGTGAACACGAACACATTTCTTCCTGTAAAAACATGCACAGTGGTATAGATACAGACTCAGCCCTACCCACAAACACACAGTCCCTTGTGTAGCAATCCAAATGCAAACCCACATATATGTACAAACATAATAATTACACTCCAGCAGAAGTATTTCTATAACAACGAGAAATACAATTCAGCTGCTGGGAGGGGTGTATTATTAGCAGGGAGCTGTCCTTTCCAGTAATAAAAATAATTTGTCTGTTCTCTAAGAAGAAATGACAAGCAGATACGATTCTTTCCAGGTTACAGTCTTTTTCCTATATGCTAATGTATTTGATTTTTAAGCTGATGATGGGTTATCTATCAAAATTATTCTGACTTAGAGCAAAGGAGTAGCTCTACACTGCTTGGAAGCCTTTCCTTCCCTATCCTTTGAAGCAGCATTATTCAGAATTGCTGCCTAAGCCATGAAGCATTTTGTAAGTCTACCCTGCCTTCTTCCCACCCCTTAACACCTCCTCTCCTCTTCCCCCCCCAACCCATCAGCACTGTCCCCCCAGCACAAATTGCCACACATCTGTACAAAGGACAAGCAGAAGAATAAGGTGACAGTTCTTTAAGGAAAGAATAAAAATGCAAATTAACAAACACCAAATTTGCTGTAAACATTAAATACTTCAGACATGAAACCTTCTGTGCTACAAGAGCGCTTTCAGCATTATCTATTCACAGCAGTTCCTCTGCTCCTTAGGGTCATAAACACTGAGAGATGGAGCCAGCAAAAAAGCTCTAGTTGAAATTCAGCTCACAGCAAAAGCAATTTCCGAGTGTGCAAAGTGCTGTCAGCAGGCCTGATGTTTGTGTATGAAATATAGACAATATGACTGGCCCATCGGCAGTCACTGTCAGCCTGATGGATGGTGCCTGAAAAGAAGTAAAGCGGCTGCCGTTAGGGCCCAGTCTATCAGATGCTTGATGGAGATTCGGGGGCTTAATAGAGGTAAAAGTTTCTTCTAATCGGACAAAATTTCCAGCAGTGATCACAAAGAAAATAAAAGGGATAGCGATGTGATATGAGGGCACAAGCAAGGCGTTCCCATCTCAGCCAATACAAAACAGAAGAGGAAAACAATGCACTCTCAATACCAAGAAAATTGGTGTCTTTGTCCTTGGACCTCGACTGTCCCAGAACACAGGGCAGTCCTACAGCTCACTGTGTGCACAAGCATCTTCAGGGGATCCCCACAGCCCAGACCCCTTGGCAAAATGAAAACATCACCTTTGCAATTGCTTTGGTGCTCTTTGCAGCATGCCTGTTGCCATGACGGGGGTGACTGGACATGGCAGGCAGGCACTCGCACCGGTGCAGAAAAACTTATGAAACAACCAGTTCAAATGTCCTCTCTCTTTTTACCATTTGGAAACTAGAGTCCAGACTTTTTCTTTTCTTCTTCCCCTCCCCCCCAAGGTTGTCACATGGATAAAACTTCATGTGCAGTATGTGTGGTCCATCTGCAATGAAAATACAGAGGGCTAAACTCCACATCATGCTATGGGTCCCTCAGCTCATGATGTCAATCAAAGACCCTCAGGCAGAAAAAGTAGAGACTGTGTAACAAAGGCACGGCATGGGTCAGAGAGCACATGCGGTAGTTCAGTTACTAATATGTGTGCCAAGAAACCATGAAAATCAAAAGGCTCTGATGAAGTAACACTGACCACCTCAATAAAACTGGAGTGGTTTGCAATTAGAAGTAAGCTGGTGCTTCAAAGTTCAGGTTCCAGCTCCTACTCAAACTGTATATATTTTGAAACTAAAGTAACCCACAGCTTTGATCCATCCCTATTTACAAAGGCAAAAATGGGCTGACAGCTAGCTATGTTTGCCTCCCTTCAGGTACATAAGAAGGCAAGTTCACAGCAAGGAGCAAGGAGGAATTATTCCAGGTTGTCACTCCAAAACAGGACTGTCAAGCAGAAGAAATTTCAACAAATGCTTAAATTTCTTAAGCAAAACCACAACATGAGTTAAGGCAAGATGCAGAACAAGAAATTAAAAGTATGCACAAATGGGAAACCTCCTCAGGTCTAGCAGCGTGTCTAATATATTGGAAGAAGCAACATATTTCAGCAAGAAACTGTAGCCTAAAAAACCTCCCTTTTCACCCGGACTTTATACTTTTCACCCCATCATTATAAGCTCCTCCTTGATAAGGAATAGAGCCAAGAGTGGCTGCTGGGGCATTTTTGAAATTTAAAAGTGGTCATTTCCTTGTAGCAGTGTTTAACTAAATCATACTTAATCAAAAGAAACAGCAAACGTTTCAACACTAAATGGTCATGGCATAGGACGTAATACCCAACTTGGGCTCAGGAGGACACGGTGCACTTGGTTAGTTCTTACCTGACCTTCCAAACATACAGCCTATGGCTTTCTAGTGGTGCTCTCACCTCCTGCATGCTCTCTAAAAATTGAGATTTTCTTCCCTGAACAACCTTTCCCCAAAGAGATACAGCCAGGAACAGATCTGTCCCTGCTCTCAGACTGGGACCTGGACTTCACACACTAAGCCCTTTGGTGTTTCTATGACATTCAGAGGGGTTTTTCTCCTGGGGTTCAGTTTATTCCATCCCAGCCTCAGCTACAAATTTTGCATCCCAAAGCCCCACTTCAGGATTTGTCACAAGGGCTGGCAGTTTCCTACTTACCAAATGTACACAAGAGCACGCAGAACTCAGCTTGAGCCTCTAGTAGCAAAGCAACTCCTGACATTAATATCCTTTAGCACAGGCTCCAGAAGAGCTGCTAACAGTGAGCCTTTAAAAAAGATTGCTGCATCTTTAACAGGTTTTAAACCAAGCTCCTTTACCCTATTACCAGCACCTGATGAAAACGACTACCCTATTGAACTCACCAGCGGGCCATTAGAAGTGTGTCAGATTATATTAACTAGGCAATTAAAAAAAAAACACCCAACCAGCAACAACAAGGAGCAGGCAACTCAGCACACAAGGAGAGCCTGTCTGTCATTTTGTAAATCCCCAAATTAGTTTTGAAAGGCCACTTTCAGCCTGGAGTTAAGGCCAGATTTACCCTCTGTGTGTCTGCAATTGGCTGAATCTCTGCAGTAACCTGATGAAACTGATTATTTATGATAAGTGACTGACATTGGACTGCTGCCCAAAAGGCGAAGGAATGAAAGCTGCTGTGACCCCAAATGAGAAGATATTCTTTGATCAGCTCACACAAACTTCTAAAAAAATTTGACTTTTGGTTTCATGCAGGAGATCGAATAATTAAACAAACAGATGTGCAGATATTAATAACAAAAGGTGTCGCGTGGGGGAAGCATTCAACCACAAACAAGCCATTTATTTTAAGACTTAAGTGTTGCTGAAATTCCCAATCAGAAGAAAAAAGAATGATTTTTAAGCGTGGTTTGGGAGGCATTTTGGAGAACTGGGGGTAATTTAAAGCAGAATATGCTTTTTTGATGAGACTGCCAAAACCGAGATGCCTCTGGATAAAAAATAAAACAAAAAAAAAAGTTAATTTACATACAGACAGAGCTGTCAGGCGAGTCATCAGCAGAGAGAGGGATAACAAGTCTTTGGGTAACAACTCCCTTGTTAGGAAGATGGCAGCAAGAAGCAGGATCAAGGGAAAAGGAAAGTCACTGTACAGATGTTTTAAAGGAACAGTTAGCATTTTCTGTGGCTTGGGGGGCTGAACATTGCTGCTGCCTGCTCAGTGCAAGTACAGAAACCACCTGAATGAAGAATATGTGAATAGCTGGGGAAATAATTAAATAATATCTCCTGTTTCTATAGAGCAAGACAAGGGTCTCAGCAAGGAGTTTAGGTCTAGACTCCAACCTCAACACTCCCCACCTTTGTGCAGTTGGGGAAGGGGCAGGATATTATTTTGCGGGTTGAGTCAGGATGTCCCTCTCCAGGATAGTCAGAAGTGGAGAGAGAGACAGAGACACACACACAGCCCAGGCAGTTCCCCCACAAGAGCTACAGAGAACAGATTTCAGAGCCTCATTAACACAGCAGCTGCTCCTTGTCCCCCATTACATGCCTACAGTGCCACCAGCAACACAAGGACCGCTGATATTCAAGGTAAGGAGGGACAGGTGCCCCAACCTCAGCCAGAGGCATGTCTGGGGTTGGGCCACCTGTCCTTCCTTACCTTGAATACCAGTGGTCCTTATACTACTCGTACTTCTTCTATCTCTGTGGAAGTAGCAAGCCCCAACTGTAAGCACAGGTCTGAGAGGTGGGATTTGTCTGCTGGGGTGTTGCCTATTCCCAGGAGGATGACAGCAGAGAGGATGGAAAGAACCTGCTGGCCAAAACCAGCCACAGGCCATCAGCTGGGCTGGACTCAACTGGTTGCTTTGATTTGCAGATCTCTTCTACCAGCTTTACATTTCCCTACCAACAAACTCTTTTCCTGAGACCTGAGAGCCATTATCCTTTTCTGTTCCTTTAATCAAAGATCCTCCAAAAATTGTGAATGTCCTGTGAAGATTTGATGAGAAAGAAATTCATTTCAACTTGATCCCCCACTTATTCTCTGCTGGGCTTAAATGTTCTTACATTCCTGAAAAGAAACTATGGAATATCCCTTAGTATCTCACTGGTGATGGGAGAAAACTAAGACCCCAAGAAACAGCATAGGTTGATCCACAAAACCAAGTCACTGGCTGTAATGATCACATCCTTTTCATGGAATTCATACCAATCACATTGCAAAATCAATCATTTTTCTCAATCAGTTCATTATTCTGACTCACTGAATTGGTGGCTTACCAGCTAGCTGGATGTGGACTCAAGCCCAGCTGACATTTTAGTGGTGTGTTCAACAGTATGTAAGTGCCTTTGCCTACCCACATGGGAAGCCTAGCAGAAAACAAGATATTCATCACATTTTTACTAGAACCAACTGGAATTCTGCCTCTGACAGAGGGAGTAGGTGCAAGCAGCCCATATCCTCCAAAAGAAAAGAGTGGAGCTGGCCAAAGTGTTACTTCCAGCTAAAAAAGGACTATGACAGAGCACATAGTTTTTCAGGAAAAAAAAAAAAAAATTTTTTGTCTAGAAGGGAGTGCTTTGTGCAAAAATGTGTTTTTCTGTTCTTATGTCCCACCAAAATAAATCCTTAAACTGTGTTTAAGCTGAATATCAAACAGAGAATTCATTTTAATAAAAACTAAAGTATGTCACAAACTTTACAAAGAACAAAAAACTTAGGACCAGAAGTCTCCTAATAGTGCTTTAACATGGCCATTTTCATGTACATAGTATGAAACATCCTACATGCTGCACAGAATTGTCCCTTTGTGATCATTGTATATTTGAGCAAATGCAACTTCAATGTGATAGTGGGTTTCTTCATAACAGTAAAGAAAATAACTGTTAAAACAGAGCAAAGCATTTTTTTAAAAAACACAGTAGGGTAAGAAACAACTTGGCTGACTGTGGGGGTGGACTGGCTAATCTAACAGATTGTTCCCATCTCTGTCTTCCAAGTTGCTACAGAAATGACAAATCTACCAGAAAGCCAGTACAGGTGACTCACAATTATCTGCATTTCACAAGCTTGCCCCCGATTGTGATGATGTGATTGAGGATCAGATGGGGTCTAGTTTCAGAAAGCAATGTGTACCCACAACTCACATTGACATTATCTTCCAGAAAGTACACGGAGCTCCGTCCATTTGGTCTTACAGATACATAGCAAACCACCAGCAAATTTTTCAACAATATATCCATTCACAGTTTCTGTTGAAATATTAGCCAGAGTGCAGGTATTCGCACATAGTTTCAGTGAGGTGAGGTGAGAGAGACAGAAAATCTCTAAAATCTAAGTTATTTCACTTAGCCAATTTAGTAAATATATTCAGGATAATAAAAAAACCCAAACCAAAGAAGGTATTCTAGTATTATGTACGTGATGCTATATTTTTGGTTGAGATGGTGCTTTCAGCTATCACTACCATTTTTTCAGCTTTTCAGCCCATCCTTACAGTTTGTAAATTTCCCCTTTATTTGGATTGCATTTTTCTCATGCTTGCTCACATGCTAGAAAGGATATTTTAAAGCAAAGTAAAACAAAACAAAACTTCAAAGAAAAACAATTTCAACTCATCTAAGCACAGCACAAAGAATATAAAGGGGGGGGAGAATCATAGTTTTCAGTCACTAATACGTTTATTCAGATATTTCCTCTCCCTTATTTTTCATACCTCAAAATAAGTTCAAATTCCAGAAATCAAATTTATGAGGTAACCGAGTCCTCAGCAAACAGATGCTCAGCCAGGAGAGGCTTCCTGGCTGCAATGGTCTACATATACCCGACTTGCCTTTGACCGATTCACACAGACAGAAAACTGATCAGCTCTTTATGGCACATGGTCTTTCCTTCCTTCCTAGCAGTCATCACGTCTTTCCCCTGCACAACGCCTTCTAAACATCTTTTATGGACCCTGGCTTTATTTCTTCTTTTCAAAGTTCTTTCTCATTTCTGAAAAGTTAGCCTTGCTCCTCAAATGACATTCAAGGGAAATCATTGTTTCCTGTTCACTATCTGAAATAGGAATGAAAAGGGTGGGACAGGCTCCATTTTCCCCCTTAACCTTAGCATAACTGCTTTTATTTGACTTGTTTTCAAATAGCCAGCAAACATTGAGTAACACAACATAAGTCTTCCCTTACCATATACATCTCAATACGCCCCTGCCAGGACACTGGATTCGGAATTCAAGATCATCTGCATGACCACAGACAACATCACGATTCAAGTCCAACACCAAGTTATTAGGAACGGGGGGTGAGGGGATAGGAACAGGGAGATGGGGTGACCGCAGGAGCTGAAAGTACAGCCTGGCACGCACACCCTTCCCTGTTAGAGCAGTCAGTCATGTCCCACTGCAAACAGATGCTCCACCCCTGTGCAACTCCCTTCCCTTTATTGAGGTTGTATATTCCCCATCACTAAAAATCGTTCTCAACATTTTCTTTACTCTGATCTCACAGTACAAGAAAACAGCAGCACCAACAGTAACAAAATGTGTCCTTTAGTTTCGGGAGTCTGCCTTCCATTTAAGCTATGAAAATGGAAAGCAGCAGCTGCTGATAGCTGCATAAACATAACTCTCTGCAGTGCATAACTGGCACTTCACTGAACTCATCTTTGCAAAATAATAGGTGTTGCTGTTCTGATGTGATAATAGTTGATTGATTTATCCACATGGCATTTAAAATGCAGCTGATGTGACCCTTCTGCTCTAGTCTACCCACAAACCATAGATTTAAAATCCACATATTAAGTGGATTTCTTGGAAAGGTGGAATTCCCAAATCAAAGAGGCTGCTAAAGTTCAATAATACGGTTATATGATAAATGTAACTCTGTAAAGCCAGAGCCCGTTGCATGCTTAGTGTGTTGGATAAAAAGGCATCTCAACAATATCTTAGTGTGATTCTCATTCTTTCCTACATCACGACCCTTACTGAAGTTTTTCAAAGCTGTGAAGCCCAGATTTACAGACATATCAATACAAAGAGTAAGAGTAAATAAAATTTCTTCTGAACAAGCGTCCAAATGTTTGAGTGTTTATTTGGATTCCACCTGAACTTCAAACCCTGCCAGGCTTAAGCCCTCATTAACAACTGTGACTCCAATTCAACATTACCCAGGGACTGTGCTTGACAGCCACCAGTGCTTAACAAGTCTGTATTTCTTTATGTCTTGGAGTAGTGCATCATTTAATTTGTCCATATAGCTCAAACGCTTGCTTTGATATATAACTGAAAAGGATGAAAGGGATCGCTCATGACTGTTATTCAGTAAGGCAACTACCGACACATTTCAGAGAGCTACACGCAATTTAGGGGGAGGATTTGGTGGGAATTATGGGTAAAGCAGTAAATATTAAAATGAAATAAAGGAAAACAAACTTTGCTACAACAAGAAGAAAATGCAGTTCCAGGCTTTGAAATCTGACTGCATCAAAACCTGTTTCCACTAAGCAAAACTGAAGGAAAACCTAAAAATTCTCAGTGAGAAAGCTACCGATTAGAAGTTTTTATTGAGTTCTTTGTGAGTTACAAAATAAAACACTATTAAGGGAAAAACTGAGTACTTGCTTGTTTTTACCCTTGACAATTGTAAAACCACATGTCCAGACCTGATAAACCTTTTCACTAAAGAAAACCTTTCTCCGCTCCATGTGTTACCCGTATGTATACTTTTTATTATTCACCCTTTTCTATCAATAACTTCCAGCACTTGGAATTTATGTGCAGTATTTAATAAGAGCTGGTGTGAATGTCGAAAGTATCTTGGTAAGATGTTATGTGTCAAAAAGCGATCATGTTACAGTGTGATGGATTAATATGAAGAAACAGCTTGAAGGCAAGGTATTCATCTTTTTTTTTTTTTTTTTTTTTTAAATGACAACACTAATACATTTGTTTCAGTTCTGAAATTAATTTCCTAATAGTAAGAAAGGTCAAAATGAACGAGAGGCATATGAGCCTTTTTGTCATCTTTAACAAATTATCCAAAACAAGCCTGTCAGATCAAAAGGGATAACATTTTGAGTAATAAATGTTAGTACTGATTAACTGGTCAAAGTTAATTCTTTTCAGGAATTGCTACATGCAAAACATAGAAACCCATTAATTTGATTTTTTAAAAACTTATTTCTTTTATCATATTTTTAATACAGTTTTTTTTTTTTTTTTGGAAATAGGCCTAGTGGATGTCTTCTGCAAATGTCTGTCAGAAGGAACAAACTGAATATGGTATCTTCAGCAATACTACTTCAACTGTTGAACAAGTCAAATGAACATTAAAAAATATCCTCCAATTTATGTAACACTCTTGAATTTAGGCTCAAATTCAGGAAACACAAAAGCTTATGTATTGCAAGTGCTCTCCAGAATTTTAGCTTTGAAATGCAGGTATTTTTGAAGTAATTTGAAACATAAGTGGGAAATTAATCAAAAGAAAATGGAAGGGGATGTTTTGCAATTCTCACTGGTTTTCAGATACCTGCTTTTCAGTGGGATTATAGTGGGGGTTTCTCCTGAAAGATCTGCTCTCCTAAGTATGCAATGATTAGCAACAATTTAACATCCAGTTACAGAATCCTGAACTTTAAATCAAAAAAGAAAGATCCTCATTATGACTGGTTCAAAACTGGTAACGGCAGGCTTATCACGAGGGCTGGGTTTCTCTTCTGGGTATGTTTAGTGTGTTCAGACTTTGAATGATTAGAAACTCCTTGGGGTGAGGCTGGGGCAGAGAAACCCCAGTTCTCTTAGGTGACTCAGAACCAGTCTGAGGACAATAGTCAACAATGTCCAGCAGATGTTACAGGCTCCTCACTGTTGCCACCTATGGGACTTCTTCAGAAAAGAAAAATGGTCCCTCCATCCATATTTCACAAACACTACACTGTGTGGGAAAGATGCAAGTTATACTGCATCTGCATCATGTATAACACCTGGTTATAAATATACATGTCATTTAAATAGAATTTTAGGAGCCTGTATTTCCCAGATGAAAATCCAGCCCGTCTCTCCAGAGACCAGATGTGATTCATAAGATGCAACTTGCTGGCAGAGCATCTGTGTCACAAAACAATGACAAACTTGTCCTCCTTGTCCAACAATACCAGCTGGGTGAAGAAAAATTATTACCTCTCCTAAAAGCCTTGCTTCTTTTCTATTCTGAAACCACAGAGGCCACAATAACATTACACCTCATCCCACAAGAATACCCTCACGTCTCCCAGAACTCTTCACTGTGTGGTCCAACAAATCTTTTTTATGTTTTTGTAAGGCTATCTCACAGAAACTGCAGGTGACGAACGCAGACAGCACTGTGCAATAGTATGCAGGGCAGAAGACAGTTAGTTGGTTTCTGTGCCATACCGCATCACCTACTGGCCTGAGAAAGGGCTGCTCTTAATTTAACCCACACAGTTACAGTAATTTTCCTGGGCAGGCAACGTTTTCAGCTTAATGCTACCTTTCTGTCCTCTCATGGTGACTGTGTAACCATTTTCAGAGAATCCAGTGCAGTTTCCAAGCCTCTCTGTAAACCAGCTTCCTGATTAGAAATACTGACATAACATTACTCATCCAGCTCACAGTGGATACCTTTGGAGGCACAGGCCCACCAGTGCCTCCAGAAGTATCTGAGTTGCTCCAGTATCATATCCTCCACCAGCACATATCCTCTTATTTAGGATCATGTACTACAAGTACCCTCTTAGCGATTTCCACAGAACTACTAAACAGTGGGTCATGGTCTTGACACAGCAAATATCCAAAGAATTTCTCTGTGCCAGTTTTCAATCACTTAGAAAATGAGTCCCTTTTTCTGTTTTAACTGGGAGACTACTCCAGCAGTCTAATAGCCAGGGAAGTTTTCCCCTTAACTTTTTCCTGTTAACTTACACTGCTAAACATTTGGTCAACACTAAATAAATCCTTTTCTCTTTGGGGCTTATGCAAGTAAAAAAAAATCTAGAAGAGAGTACAAAGTTAGGTGACAGGGAGGTGGGGAAATATACTGGATTCTGATAATTGCTCTTCTCAGAATAAAGGGTTTCCAATTTATTACAGTTGGAAGGATTTCTACAGCATAGAGAAGGCTATATCAGTCCATACATATTAACATAAGATTGGGCTCTCTATTATATCAACACTTTTCCGGAACAGACAGCAGCATGACTAATCTCAAAGCTCCAAAAAAGAAAGAGTCTCCCCTTTGTTTCGCCTCTGAAATCTTCCAAATATTAAAAAAAAAAAGTTCCCTTCTCTTCACCTCCTCCTGCTACTAAAAAGTCCACAAACCCCACAAACCCCCAACAACATCACCCCCCCCCAAAAAAAAACCCCTAAAAATCTCTGAGAAGAATTTAAAGTAAAAGAGCTCATTCAAAAATAAAACATAAAGATAAAACATCCAGTGGTAGGTTCCTTCTAACCGGCGAATTTATTCTAAACCCAGTGCGGAGAACTGAGTAAAATAAAGGTCAGACCCTGTGCTGGGAATTCCCCTGACCTTTCTGGCTGCATCCATCATTGGTATTACATAGAACGTGCCATTTATCACACCAAACAGAGAGCAAATCTTTAACTCCTTTTCTCTTCCCAACAGTACAGACCCAACAATTATTCAGATTTTAAACACAATTGATGTTTATCCAGCTTCTTTTTACAGCTCTGCCTCTTTGGGCTTCTCACTTCTCTAACCACTGGGTGTACAGTAGGCAACTGATAAAGCAGGGAGCATAAGAGAACCAATGTGTCTTGGGGAGATGGGTGTGAAGGGGTGGATTAAAAAAAACCGTTTGAAAAGGCCTTTTAAAAAGGGTCTGCTAGCCCAGTCGAATGATATTTGTGCCAATCCTCTCCTGAATTCAGGATCATATCTAGGGAAATCTGTCATTACTGAGGAAGAGGATTCTTTGAAAGTTTCAGGCCTTTAGAAAGCACCAGGTAATTGTTCTGCTGCACTTTCTACAGAAGTTTGGCACCTGCTTAAAACAGATTTGGCTCTTTTTTAAGGAGCCCTCCAGCTGAGAAACCACCATGGAATGGGCTGCTGCAAGCTGCAAGGAGCAGCCCAGCCCATCAGCACCTTGATGAGACTTGCTCATTGCCAGGGCTGAACTTTTCACTGACACAGAAATTTCTCATTTTCTTCTTAGCCCTTCTGATAGCGAAGTATGATCAGCCCAGGATTGGAGACCAGAAGACAAAAGAGAATATAGGGAGGAGCTATTGCCATGGGGCGATTCAGCTTCCCCAAAGCCACAGTGATCAGACTAGCACTGTCCCTCCTCCAAGAATCTCCAGTACTTGTTCCAGAGAAGAAAATGAACAAGTGATGTTGATAGGGTCTAACAACCACACTGGGAGCAGTGGAAGGGAAGCCTGGAACAATCGCATCTCCATCTAACTATCCTTTTGGGTTTACAGCTGCACTCCTGCCCAAAACCCACAGTATTCTGCTGAGAGATTTGTTCTCTGGGATGCCCCAGCTTGGCTTCGCAGACTCAGGCAGTGCATGGCAGGATTCAGAGTGAGCCCCTCCACCCCAACATAGGCACCTCTTCTTTCCCCTGAAAGCTAGCAGTATGCCTAAGCCACACAGTGCGCTGGTGCCATTCAGTGTCTTCTGCTTGCATTTGATACACACATTACCAGCACTAAGGACCAATTTGGGAGCTCACAAGCTTCATCCTCACAGAGTATGAAGGAAGACAGAGCAGTTGCCAGGATATTTACAAAAGAGTGCATGGGGCAACTATATTTGCGGAAGGTTAAACAGCCTAATGCACGATATGAGCATCTGTGTCATGAATCAATGATTGAAGTAAAGTCTCTTTCATCAAAATTCAGCTATCTCAACCATGGTAAATAATAGGCTAATTAGGCATCTGCTCAGTCAATGTCCAAAGGGACAGGCCAGTTCCTGGCACAAAGTGAAACATTTGTTGCACCAGTAAAAAGTCATTTTCAAGCCTGTGAACCACTTACAGCAAAAGGAATCAGCTCCTTCCTTTACCAAACGATGCTCCCCACAGGGCGGAAAATGAGAGCACGTCCACTTTCCTCTTCCTGCTGGCAGGGCTTACAAACTGACCTTGGGTGGGTGAACCTGGCGCTTGATCCAGTGCAAGATGCACATGAAACTTAAGACCTAACTTTTAAAAAGTCAATTGCTTAGAAAGGAAAAAGCGGGAAACTCTCATGGTCTCTCTGCCCAAATGTGTCAGCTGTAAGGTTTGAACTTTAAATACAGTCACAAGGGGACAGAATTTGACCAGACTACAAGATAGGCAGGTCTGGTAACACCAGTAGTTAGTTTTCCTTGCATAGACCCAGCCAACCATGACATGCTTATAGCCCAATAATTTCTAGCAAAGGTACATGCTTCAATTGATTCCTGACTGCTTCCCTCCCCTTACCCCTCAAATTAGGCTCACCTTCCTGTTCTATTTTCCTTTGGTTCCATAGGTGCAGCTTAACACAGGAATCAATGCATCATCTTGCTGTGGTGGGGATAGCAGCATGCTCCACAGCTGGTTGTGGCTGTGGTACCGCTGCAGTGGGCAAATCCATTTGAATGACGGCCAGATTTAAGAGGCAGTCTTCTAAGGTTGATTGAAATAACCACAGAACTGCAAGGATTATATTCCAGTAGGGAGGCTGCAGATTCATCTTTATTCAGAAAAAATGCCATTTCTTCCCAAGCACTCTTATCTGTCCCTCACACTTAGCTCTAAGATTCCTTCAAGCAGTGAAGTGCCACTGCCAGGTGATTGAATACCTAAAGGCCACTTGGCACCAGGCAGCCCCTCAAGCAAAATTTGTAACTAATTTTCCTTTCCGACACACCTTTAAAATAGCCAGGTGGAGTTTTTTGTCTCAAGATTCCTCATTTGGCTGGACATTGGATAGGAGGACAACTCTTAGAGGGAGACAAGTTGGTCACCCGCTCCTATAATACCATGAGAACAGTCAGCAACTCCCCCTAATGAACTGTTTCTTAGGTTTTCTTCTCTTAGCACACTGCCTTAATGCATCAGCAAGGTTCTGTATGCTCTAAACCAAACTGGCCATGTGCCTGCTATGGCATTCCCTGGACTCCCGCATTGCTCCCCTAAAGGCCACTTGGCACCAGGCAGCCCCTCAAGCAAAATTTGTAACTAATTTTCCTTTCCGACACACCTTTAAAATAGCCAGGTGGAGTTTTTTGTCTCAAGATTCCTCATTTGGCTGGACATTGGATAGGAGGACAACTCTTAGAGGGAGACAAGTTGGTCACCCGCTCCTATAATACCATGAGAACAGTCAGCAACTCCCCCTAATGAACTGTTTCTTAGGTTTTCTTCTCTTAGCACACTGCCTTAATGCATCAGCAAGGTTCTGTATGCTCTAAACCAAACTGGCCATGTGCCTGCTATGGCATTCCCTGGACTCCCGCATTGCTCCCCTAGGACAGACTAGATTTTCAACGGCAGCTTGCAGCAGATTTAAGAATGGAAAGTTTTGCTGAATGCAATATGGTCATGAATAACATGGGGAGTTTATTAACCTGTGTGTTATTTATTTTGCTACTAAATTCAATCCATCCACTTTATTACATCCAAGGGTGTCACCTCACAAAATATGTCAAGCCTGCTCAGTTATTGCCCAATGTACAGTAAAGCTGTTTCCCTCATATTCCATGAGGTTATTCAAAATTACTTTAAAATGCCTACTACTACAAGAAGTTCAGGGGAAAGCTAACATCCTCTCTCTGCCCTTCTGTCTCCATTTGTCTGGCTGACTATTTGTCCTTTTGCACCTTCAGCAAAATTTCAGCAAGGTTTTTCATACATATCCTGTCTGAGAATTGTTTCTGAAAGCTACAATCCTCAAGGCCATTACCAGATGCATTTTTAAAGATACCGTGAGAGGGGAGAAAAAATGCAGATCTTAAAAATATCCTCCTTTTGCAAATATAATTTCTGATGTCAAACTGTTACAACAAAATTGGCTCTTTCTGTATTTTTAGTTTTTAAACATGTCACTTTACCCTTTGAATTTTTGTGTCTTACCCTCCTCCTCTCCTCTAATTGTAATGCACAAGGACTGAGTAGCACCATGATAAAAGTACGGAATACAAAGTATAATTAGTTCAGATGAGCAGAGGAAAGTTAAAATAAATGGAGTTTACTGATACTGAAATAATAAAGCTCAGAGAAAGCTGCAACAGCATCCACATTCTTGCATACCAGAACTAGCTATTTTGTTTATGAAAGTGACAGTCAAAGCAGCCTAATTCTCATGTGTTCAGAGAAACCAAATGTACCTTCCCATGCCCAGGACTAATGGAAATCATGCTGTTTGTCTTTCAAAGCTTCAGCATGGACATAGAGACGCTTTCTAGGCAGGCAGATCAGAGAAATTTGACCCAAACATACATATGCATAAATAAGTAACTCTGTATTTAGGGTTGGCTTTGGAAATATTTTTTCCCCCAACCCTTGTTCCCCATTTACTTCTCATCTTACAGGCCATGACAAAGGCCATCTACAGAGCACATTGTTCTTCAAGCAGACTTCTCCTAGGAGCCTTCCTAGGGAGTTTAACTGCTTCCGTGGTCATTCCATGGCCAGGAATTTGGGTGCAGAAGGCAGGAAAGGACCATTTCCAGGAACAGGGAGACTACAGCACACATTGGAAGATCCAACATGCATGCCTCCCCTCTCTGGGGACCAAAGGGTCGAAGCCTCCTAGATCAGAGCTAGGAACTGATGCTCTGAAGTCCCTGCCTTGAAGACTGTGGGAAAGTGGGAAAGCTGCAGGACTGAGGGCTGAATAAAGGCTTGATTAAACTCAAGACGTGAGAGTTCTCCTCAAACACCACGTTTAGTCTAAACAGCTGCCAGCCCTAATCTGAGGGGTTTTCGGAGTGCATAGGGAGCAAGTACTGATTTCAGGATGACTTTAAACATTTGCATACCCTAAGGTAAATCAGTATCACTCTGCCCACTCTTTCTGAAATGTAACTACTCCCTAAGCAAACTTTTTGAGCTTTACCTATGCATTACTGCAACTACTCTACGAGGCTGAAGAAAACAATGGCCAAGTGAAAAGCATACTTAGGGAGGGATAATTCAATCTGTTCTGTCTGCAGTCTGTTCTATCAATTCCAGTCCAAAGGATAAAAAACCTAAAATACCCCATCAAGTCCCAGTGTGGCTCAAGAGGTCATTGACTTCGTTATTAACAAAGCTAGCCAGGGTACAGAGCCAGCTAGCCAATGTTCAGCTTTATTCTCTCTACAGGGTCCTGAAAGAGGGTGGCAGCTGGCAGTGCACTCCAGCCAACTCTCCATCACACAAGTTAGAGAAGGAAAATTCCTGTCAGGTCATCCGGCCAGTCTCCGAGTTCCTGCAGGATGGCTCCCTACAGCTAACTAAGGGGCTGTGCTCCAATTAGCACGGACCCTTTTGATGCTGGCCAGCCTGCAAAGCCAGATGGCAGCTTCTCCTTGGCATTTTGGGCCTGGGTACCCGGTGCAGACCACAGTTTTTGTAACGGCCTGGTAAATGGCTCCCAAGCTTTATTCCAAATGCTCTGGTCTCTCCCTGAATGGCAGCGTAACTAGATCAAATCATACTTCTGAGCTCCACAGGGAAGAGATGCAGATAAATAACTTCGCAAAATACATAATCAACAGGAAAACAATGCATAAAACTTACTATAGGTGTAATATATGTATAGAGACATACACATACACTTTTCCTACTGCTCTCAGTGCATGGATATTAGTGGGTTCAGATGATAAATCAATCTGAATGGCTAAAAGCAGCCACAGTAATCATTTACAGCTTCCACTGACTTCAGTAGAAGATACTGGCACTCTCAGAACAAGACTGAAAGCTAAAATAATATTTCACTTGGATGAATTTCTGTGTTTCAGATCTAGCGAACTGCATTCGAAGTTATTTTCACTAATAACATAAAATCACAATGTCTGTTATGATATAAATTTTCATTGCCCTTTGCTGTTACAATACTGCAGAAATCAACAGTCGTTTGCAAACACTCTGTACAGAATACCACCTTATTATACCACAGTGTTATATATCAGTTTGACTAACACAGCCAATAATTGCTAAATATTTATTTTTGCAGAGAACAATCCACTATTGTGACAGATATAAAATCCTTGCAATAATACCCTAGGTTGGACGGGCCTCTTTGCACTACTTTAGCCAACCCACTCCAAATCACACTTTCCAAGGGTCTCTAGAGTGCAAGTGAGCAGTTCACTGCCCCTCTCCCTCTAATCTTGTTAGAAAGCAACCATGCCACTTGGAGAATGATCTCTGGAATTAACAGACTAGAACCAGGACGAGATGGGATCAAGCAATCAGCACTTTCCAGCTCTCAAGGAGAAGAAAAAAAATGAAAACATTTGCCCTTTAAATCAGCTAATCTCTCCTCCACCTTGGACTCTTGGAAAAAAAACCCAACCTAATAATCTAATAGCTATTCCTGTTCTCTCACCATCACCCCTTCCCAACTATAGTCTCAGGCCTCTTGCTTTTAAAAATAGTCTAAAACCTGTCAAATTATTCTGTCGTGATGAGACATATTCATCATTGCAGAGCTAGAATAATTCTTATTTCAAAGGACAACTGGGATTTTGTGCTAGGAAAATCAGATAAACAGATTTAAATTGTTTTCTAAACAAAGAGCTAAAACCCCCAAGGAGTATTAGAAGATTCAGCAGTTCTCACTTCTACAGCTCTAGTTTGAGTTGCCGCAAGTAAGAATTTAGGCTCAAAACCTTTTCTCTTAACTTGTGCCTTCTAGTGAAAATTCCTTGTTGAACTAAGCAAGCAAGGAGATAATTAAGTCATTTGCTTAGAGCTGTCAGGCTGGACAATAGCCCACCTTCGTCACCATTCTCACTCCCAGCTCAGGTCAGTTTCATCACATTTGTTCTTTTTTTTTTAAAGGAAAGGAACGCTCAGCTTATTTGAAAACAAAATTCATAGGTCTTCTTGCACAGCATTGTCATCATGGCTTTCATTTCCAAACAACTGAAAATTAGGCTAACCTTTAAATGTTCCTGCATTGCTTGGCAGACAAAACAAACATGACAAAAAATATACTCTTTCAAATTTTAGAAGCATCCAGGTCTGATATATGCCAGATAACCGACACATGCCATTTTCCTGAGTCACCAACACATGGCATCTTGCTGCTCTGGCTTTCACACACCAAGGCTGAGGGATGATGGAATGTGTCTGCTGGTGGCAGTAATAGCCTGGTACCCTTAGCAACATTTGCCGAACTGTGAACTTTTGCTTACATCAGGCCAGATCAATATAGCCATTATCAAGGGGCATAAACAGAATACAAAGCTGTCTCTATTGCATGAGTTAACTGCAGCAAGAGGAGAACATCCAACTCCTGAAGGGCAGACTCACCAACCAAGCACAGGCAATAATGTTTCCATAGACTACAAGTCATCAGGGAGGATTAAATCTACCCATGCTGAGACTTAATTCTACAGTGAGTACCCTTTTTGGGGGAAGTCATAAACCACCACAAATTCCCTAGCAGAAGACCAATACTAAGATGAAGGCAGTTTATTTTCAAAAAATACAAACCAACAGATTAGCTGAACTCGGAACAGAAAAAGATTTTTCTTGATGTATATCTAAGTAAACAGCCTTCAAATAGCACTCCGCTGATGGGGTCTTTTCCAGAAGTGACTACATTTCGGTAGGGCATAAACTGATTCCTAACTAGCATTTAAACGATGGAACTTTGGATTTAAGATATAATGAGACAGGACAGGATCCTATTTCAGAAGGTGCTTTTGAAAATCCAAATCTAAATGCAAGATATTCTCACAATTAGAAAATGATCTTTTAGGGGACAGTCCATAAATAAAAACACTTAAAGCAACAACGTATTTAACACAATAAAATGGTAGCATTAGTAGCATTACATTTTCTGCAGTGTCATTAATTGAGCAAAAGCATCAAACCCACCAAAATTCCCCATCAAATTCTATACATCAACACATAACAAGGGTAAACCAGACCAAAATGCCACGATGGAGGAGGGAGCAAAGCTGGACTTGCTTTACAAACTTTGCGTGCAAATTATTTTGCAGAGCTCCATTTTCAGCAATATTAAGTGCATTGTTCACTTCTCCTCCCTGCTGCAAACGCTCCATGGTGTGTGTTCATCTTAACTTAGATTTTGCTGTTTACGCTGAGGCAACCCTCTGTTTCTCCCAGAAATACATTTATGTGAACCAAGGCTTCTCAGTCCTCATAATGTGATCCTTCCTCTTCTTCTTACCATGTTTTGAGAAATAGTGAAAGAATTATCAGAATTGTCTCTGAAGGAGTCACCCTGGAACATGAGCAACGCCACCAGAAATGCAGGAGACAGCTCACATTTTGGAGTACTCCTGGCATTCTGCAGACTCAGGCAGACTTATCGCATAAAGTGTGTTCAGATTCTGCAGCTCAGGCCATCAAAGTGACCCAGCTCAGTAATCCTGCTCTACATTGCAGTTTCCTATATGTCAGTTCCCAGAAGGTAGATATACTGAAGAAAAAAGGAAAAAATTTGTTTAAAAAAAAGAAAAAATAATAAAAAAGAAGATGAGCTTAACAACCTTACCAGCACAGGGATGGGGTTTTGAAGATATTTGGGGAAAGATTTGATATTCCAGATGCTCTTGCAAGATAAACCCTCTAAGCTCTTTTAGATCAGTCCTTCTCTCTAACAGCTAAGCCACCAGAAGTTGGGGAAGCTCAGACTTTAATGGCCATTTAGGAAAACCATGATGGATGATATTTAGTACTTTGTAAGTCAGACTAGATTATAACGGTGATTCCTGTCTGGTTTTAAAAACCTATTGATCCACTGGTGTCAGCACTGCAGAAGACAGCAAGTAGAAGCTTTCAAAATACTTATAAGATGGGGACTATTGCTAACTTTCATGCTGTAAAATTCCAACACCATGATGTATCTCCTGACAAGAAGAAAATTAAACTTCTGCTAATTAATACATTAATTTTAATTGGATTTTTCACAAGTCATATAGTAATCAGATTCTGAAAAGATGACTGAAAGCATCCATATAGGAAACAACAATCGATTATGTTAACTCTGACTTGAAAGAGTTAAGCTACTAATGCAGTTTTCTTGTCTGAGGAACCTTTCCAGTAGTTTTGCATATAGTGGTCCTCTGGGTTTGGGATACTTTCTAAGCATATACTAGTGAAGGTAGTCAGCAGAAAAGCTTTAACAATAATAGGAATTAAGTCCTGTTCCAGTGCAGCTTGAGCAACACTATGAATAGGTCACATACATCGTGAAAACCAGCCATGAAATACAAGAACTTGCAGCCGTCCAGAGACTGATTAATGATTCAAATAAGCAATCTCTTTGCATAATAGCACTTAGGGAACATTATAGACACAGACCCCATTCAACAGCTTAAACTGGGCTCTAGATCAAGAAAACATATGCAAAACTGCAGGGTTGCTGCCTGCAAAATCTAGCTAGTAATGCTACCGACATTAAGCTATTTTTGATGCCTATGAGTCTAAAAGTGCAGTTTTTCAGGTTTAAGAAAAATAAGAACTCTGAAAGCAGCTCTGCTTCATTATAATTCTCATAGCATGAGTTTTCAAAAAGGAAAAGATCCTGGCAACTTGAAATCATAAAGGATATCTTCTATACTTTTCAAAAGAGCAACAGTATTATTCGCTCAGCTCTAGTCATCCACTCTGTGACTAAAGCCTATCTGCTTAAAATATCCCCATTGGATCCATTAGTTACTATACCTTTCTTTAAGCTCTTAGGCAGCTGCTGTGTTCTTCTCACAGGATTCCTGTTCTAGGCCCAGGCTTTGGACGACATAGTAAAATAGGCACAAGATGAAAATAAGCAGTGGAGAATCCTATCTACAGGATTATTTGGGATTACCATTTTGGAATGAGATATGCCATGAAATCAAGGGACCTACCCTATACCTTTGTGTAGTGTCACAAAGACAATATAATAGCCTCCACTGAGAATAATTATCTTTTATCTAGGGAAATTATATAGTTTGTAGGCTTTCCTCTTCCCATTGAAAATAGTTTCACATCTTTTTTTTGACATTTACTGATACTGTATGGCACTGCATACTACAGCCACCAAGGTTCAGGTAGCCTCAAGCAGCATAATTACAGGAATGCAGAAGTACACAGGATAATCAGAAGGGAAGAACAGAGCTTTATTTTAGGCAGAACAACTGTTATTTGTCCATAAACCCGATAGTGCCAATCCAGCCATCATACAGCCACTCCCTTCTATTTATTCTGGGGAATGCAGGAGCTCGTACAAGAGCAGCCATACAGAGATCCCTAGATGTGGGCAGCACATGATATTTAAGAAAATAATGCAAGTAAAATCACAAATATGAACAATGCTTCCCAAGTAATAGCACCCCTATTTTTGGCAGCTTCTAGATCTCCCAACTCCAGGGACAGCATTAATAGCCTTTGACAGATTACTTCCTGTTTCTGTGTTTTTGATAACTTGTCTATATTTGACTTTTGTTTTTAACTAATTTATCCCTCCTCAGATATCTCTCCTCCAAGCTGAAGGACCTATGCTATATAAACTTTTGTCATATACAAGTAATTTCAAAAAATTTTCAGAAAATCTTTATTCAGTTATTTCTAAGACAAGGTTGTCAGAATCGTACACTTTTCCCAAGATACAGGTAAACATATGAAGTATCATAGTGATGAATCTAACACAGTCTTTGCCTTTTTAAGCACAGCTGATCATTGATAGGGTGATTTGAAAGGCATCTCACAAGTTTCTTTCCCAAGCTGTATTATATTACTAACTGGCACTGGACTTTTTATTGTCTGCTTCTTAGACTTGACTTCCCTCCCTCTTCATCACAGACAAGTGTCTTTGCATTTATTGACACTGGACTTCATCTGCCATTTTATCACTCAGTATCATCTTCCTGTGGTGTAACCTTGACTGCATCAAATAATTGTATACCATCAGAAAAATCCATTTGTTCTTTTTTTCTGAATAATTTATGAATATATGAATAAAACCAAGCAATCTGCACATGTAATTGCACCCGATGTGAAAACTCATTTTTAATTTCATTTGTCTTTAATCCTAAGGAAGGATGCCCATGTCACCCAATGACAACTTGGATTCTTAATTTCCTTAAAATAATTTGGTTAGCAACTTTTCCAAAGCTTTTCAGAAATTCAAAATAAGCAACAGGTAGTGGATTGCCTTTACCTTCATGTCTGCCAATTCCTCCAAAAAAGGCTAACAGATGTATGAGGTACAATTTCCTCATCCAAAATGATACGTACCATTAAACCACTGTTATCCATGTTATCTGACTTGCCCCTTACAAAGAGCAGCTCTAATTTGGGAATTCCCTCTAGGCTCCTCACAGTGAACACCAAAGCAAATAATTCATTTAGCTTTTCTGCAAAGACCTTATTTTCCTTGAGCACTTCTTTTACATCTTGATCATCTATCAACCTTATAGACCTTCAGGCAGGCTTCTTGCCTCTGATGTGTTTGAAAAAGTTTTTATTATTAGTTTTTATGCCTTTAGCAAGTTATTCTTCAAAATTGTTTTTGTCCTCTATTATTATGGGTTTGCATTTAACTTGCCCGAGTGTACTGGGGTTTTTTCCTTAGTTCATTTGGGCAAGACTTCAAAGGGTGTCCTTTTAATGCTAATGGCCTTCTTCAGTCTAATAATCCCCTTTGCTAACTTCTCATGCGACCTTTTATAAAGTTGTGGAGTTTTTCAAATAGGGGTAGTACTCTCTAATGGTAAAGCTGCAAAAATGCATTCCTACAATGGTGATTTTATATAGCTGCCATGTCACCTGAAAGTGTTATTTTGTTCTGGTTTGCCCTTTTTGCTACCGCTTTTAGTTTTCTTTTCCATTTTATGTTGGGCCCCCTTTCAGAAGTGTGTGCCAATCTAAGGACTTTTTGGCTTTTGTACTCCACCAGGATTGATGAATTTCAGCATGTTTATGTTTATTTTTACAGAATGATTCTTTGACAGGTACATCTTCAATCAAGACTTAATCTTTGCTCAGGGATAAATTAAAAAATCTAGTCTTCTCTTTTGGGCTCTTTGATTTCTTGCTTCAAGAAGACGTCATTTTAAAGTGTATAAATGCAGTTTCTACATCACATTTAATCATGACACTTAATCGGTCCCCATCATTACATTATTTGAGTCCTCATTGCTTCCTTGGTAATTCTGAGCATGACATTATAAAGATGCTTACTGTTACCATCCCATTTTGGCATGACATTTTAATGCATAGAGGTTGTGAGATTGTTCAGTACTTGTTGATATGATTCCATCCCCCGCCTTTCCCCCCCCCCCCTTTTTTGCTTCTGAGCTTTCTTTTAACTATAATGTCACTCCTCCACTGGCTTGGTTTCCTCTGCTATTCGTGAGTAATTTTACGCTGCTATTCCAGTGCTCACTGATTGAGATGCTATTATGTCAATATCCTCATTTAAAATCAGCATTTCACTTTACCCATCTTCATTGCATACATTGGGCTAATTGTCCACTGGCTGGGTAAGCCTCTATTACAGCTATCCTGCACCAGTAGAATAGCATGAACAGACATAGTTAGGTCAAACACTTGGCCAGCTGTCTGTAAATCATTTTTGAATACTAAGAGCTCTTTTGTATTAAATAAAAAAGCCCTGGCAGTGACTTTGCCCCTGCATCTTAAAAGGCAAATGCAATCTGAGGCGGAAAATTGAGCTACATGAACAAAGGGCATGTTCCCAATGCTGTCTGAAGTAGGAAAAATAAAATGGATTGGCTCATTCCAGGCATTTCCACTTGCATCCTGTGAGAAGTCCCGTCTTTAAGAAGCTCTGGCAAAAGCCAGCTAGAATTGACTGCTGTATAGTGCAGGAGCTCATTCTCCTCAGTGCTCATCAGTTCAAATGCAACCGTTGACTGAAGCAGACTTCTCAGTGACCTTGACTCTGACCCAGTTTATAGAAGCACTTGGGGGAGGAGCAGAAGCGAAGGGGGAATTTTTATAACTGAAAAAAATCTCAAACCCTGTCTCACTGAAAAACACAGAAGGGAAGGAGAAACATGAAACCAGAATTACTGAGGAGGAGCTTAAACATGTCTCCCAGACTCAGGGAAACTCTCAACACAGCACTAAGCATGTCAGCCACTCCCTGATTAATGCTACTTAAAATAAAATTTAAAAAGCCTCTCTCCCCAATGCAGATACTAAAAGAGAATTCGATAACATCACAGCTGTAAGAATCACAGAAAGTAGAAGCAGAAAGAAGATGCAAGAGAGCAACAAAAGAATCCATACTGAACCTCTCTTGTACACTCAGACCAAGAAAAAAATGTGTGTATTATATAAAGGGAATATTTTCCTCCATTGACAAGGGGTAAATTCTTTGAAGAGATGGCTCTGATTCATCAGCAGGGTGCTGGCAGATGCCCCTAGAAAAATACAGAACATGGCTGTACATCTTCAAAAAACTATTTTAGGAGACACTATTTCCTCAGAGGGATATTTGAGTTGTGTTCAGCCCCCTAGGCATGTCCCAGGAAAATACAACCATGTTTTGATGGTAGAGAGGATACTAAAGCTTTGATGGATAATATTTTGATCCAAGGTAAAAGAGAGGAGTTTGACTAAAGGCCCTGAAGAGCTGTGGAAAGAGACAGAGCTGCTGAGCTAAAACTAAGAAAGCAACAACGCAAGTTCCATGTAATAGCAATAAAACACCTGGAAGAAAAAATAAGGTGTACAGTAGATCACTGCAAAGTGGAGGTCATAACTAACATGTCTGCCCCAAACAAAAACCAGCAGTGCAAAGATTTCTCAGAATGGCAAACTACAGGAAAAAAAACCCAATCATGCACCTGATTTAGATGTTTAGAGCAGCAACCTGCAAATGGTACTGCACATAGATACCCCAAGTCACAGGATGCAACTATTAATACAACATTTGAGAAACTGAAAGAGTTAACTAAAGGGGTACTTATCCAGAAATATGACAGTGAACCACACACTAATTTGTCTAGAGTGCTTCAAAAAGGTGTCTGAGTGTAACGGAGAAGAACAGCTTAGAAGTGTTGGGTACAAACAAACACTGACCATCATTGCATTGAAACAAAGGAGATTTTGCCTTTAGTATCTGGGATTAAAATGTTTCATTCTTCTTTGGGAGATGAATTTTAGCTGAAACTGTTCCTATTCTGGATACAGACATTACCAAATGGCGATAGCAAAAAACCCCAACCAAAGAAACCACAACCTGTGTCAGAGATTATGACTACAGTGATACAATTAGCACATTGAGTACAAATGGAGAGAAATTTGGTAGCTGTAGACACATTCCCTGGAGAGCCTAGAGTATTTGACAAAAGTATAGGGGAGCATTGTTCAGAGCTAAACTATGACCATGTCAGTGTGATCAAAACAAAACAAAACCAACCAAAAAGCCTGTCTAGTTTAGATGAAATATGGCTTATAAATCCCAAATTATAAATTTGCCTTTGCAAAAAATAAGACTATTAGCAGAGGGTGGCCTGAACAGCACACCCCTTCCATGACTATCACTTCAAGGAGTTCACAGTTCCAGGTGGGACTTCATCTAATGGTGTCAATGATTTCTAAGATGTTATCAGAGAAATTATATATTTGCTTATATATATATACATACACATTTATGTATATGAAGATATACATGTAAGCAGTTTACATTTTGAAAACATGTCAAAGAGAAGGGACAAAGATCATAGATTAATTGGAGATGAGAAGGAAATCTGTAGAGGTTATTGAGTGTATTTGACTGACTCAAAAAGGAATTAACTCTATCTAACCCTTTCCTAACAAACACCTGTCATAAAACCCTCCAGTGGTAAAGATTCAGCATCTCCTGCAAATAATCTATTCTAGTGCCAAACTAGCTCTGCTGCTAGCAAGTTTCTCATAATACTGTGTGTGTTTAAAGGACCGTGGGAAGGAAGTTGCTAAGATCAGAAGCTACTTTACCTAGCAGAAATATAGAACTTATTAGTAGATTGAGAAAGAATGTTTACTCCAGAACAAACTGGAAGTAGATTTGTTAAAATTGAGTAGAAGAAACTGAGGAATTCTTCTCAACTGTTACTCCCGCTCTCAGGAGACTGCTTACCAGAAAATACCACAGCTAACAAACTGATCATGCACATCACATTTATTTCTGTCAGCAGATACCCAATTTAACAATGGGAAGAGTTAAATGGGAATACTTTTAAACAGTCTATATGAAGTATAATCTTAGCTAGAGCATTAGTAACTCTTACTATGCTAGTCCAACAGTAAGGTGGGAAATACAGTAAAATCCTAAGCATCTATGAAGCAAAAGCTACAGAATCAGACACTGATTGGCACATTGCATTGTTAAATTACACCCTAGCACCAGTGAAAGGAAGGTTGCCCCGATACTGTTTTGTTCAACAGAGAACTGAAATAAGAATTATATTTGCAATACTAAAAAGTTACCCTTCAGTCAACAGGGACTTGCAAGATGGAAGTGGTACAGGGCATTTCTATAATGTCAACAAACTGGCACAGACACAAACATTACCACAGAAAGCAGCCACAGGGTTATCATAATTGAACACATAGTGCATAAGAAGAGGTAATATCTCTTCTAATTTCAGGAGGAGAGAAATAAGAGGCAACATGTTGGCCATTTTGCCTGAAAAGAACATGTACTATATTAGATTGAGAATTATTGGCAAAAAATGATGCCTGATGATAGCTGTTTTGATGTCTGAGTGAAAACCATCAGGTACAAATGGCAACGCAGGATATCTGAGGGACTATCTGAACATCACTTCCTAGTAGGTTGTTAAAATTCAATATTGTGTTAACAATGATTATTCACTACTATTGTGTTGTTTAGCTGGAGAAGGAAATCTAAGAGCTCTGCTAACAGCAAAATGGAGCCAGGTAACGTGTTATGCTACAGATCTCATTACCCTCTGTTAAT
Organism: Buteo buteo; assembly: GCF_964188355.1. Taxonomy (NCBI): domain Eukaryota; kingdom Metazoa; phylum Chordata; class Aves; order Accipitriformes; family Accipitridae; genus Buteo; species Buteo buteo. Next base: position 35,954,783 of record NC_134180.1, read on the forward strand.
CTGTTATGACTCCATATACCAGATGATGCAGACCTCAGCTGATTTGTTTGGCTCTGAGTGATTTCTGAGCAATACCAAACCCCAACCCACAGCCTTTCCAAACATTTATTAACATCCAAACTGGCTTCAGCTGGAATGAGAATCAGCTTATAATTTTCCAGTGAAATATATTCCACTTTGCTGCTCCAATTTATAACAGGAGCAGGGGAGATGATGAGGGAAAAGAAGAATTTTGAACAGAAAACAATTGTTTCCAGTCATTCAAATGTTAGATTAGATAATACTACTTGTGGGCTTATAGTATAAGAAGCCTAAGTGTACAATTTTTGAAACCCTTGCAAAATCTGTTATTATACTTTATTTGTCAACTATCCGGAATCACATTGATAATAATACTAATAACATCATTTCACAAGATGAGTGGAAGTAGAGCCTCTAAGATTGACACAATTTGCAGGACTGACAAACATAAAATTTATGTCACGGTCCAGCAAAGTACATGCATCTCAGAGACCAGCTGCATTTTTCTTAATGTGGAGTTGTCTGGTGAAGAACGTAGCCCTGCCAAAGGCAGAGAGGATGGGAGGTCACTAGAGCAATGCTGCCATTAGGGATAGTTGCAAGCTGTAAAATATCAATTACAGGTTTCTAAGCCTTCTTTTTGTGACCTAGTTTTCCATGGAACCAGAAAGCTTCCGTCAAAATATGGCACTGCCTTTATAACCAGTGTCACTAGAAAAACAAATCCTGATTTCCATCACTACAAAAGTTCAGGATAATGAAGGAAGTTGGAGGTTGAATGTGCAGCGCATGGAGCGCTCCCATAATGCCACATTTTGAACATGGCTCCTGCACAGTCAAAACTACTGTCCTTGATGGTATGCTCTAGATGCTGATACTGAAGGCCTAGAAAAGAAGTAGGTTGAACAACAGCATTGACAGAGGGCAGTTTAAACAATGTCTGAAGACAACACCGGTCAGTCACAGCAGCATGTAAAAGGGCAGCGACTAAGGGCCTATGTCAAGCATTAACACCTGAACTGCATCTTTGAAAGACATGGGGGGTGGTCTGGAGTGGTAAGAACATGTGTAATCTCCTGACAGGGATGAACAGAGCTTAGTACCAGAATAGGAGAAACAGAAGGTGAAAAGAAAGTCTGCGAGCACAGGGGAGGGCTGAGCCTGTACTCTTTCACAAGGATGATGGGAAAACCTAGAGAAACCACTTAGCTGAGCAATACAGTCAACTCTAATGAGTTACAGATTGTCAGGGAGAGAATACATTTCCCTTCAACTGGCTACGATAACCTGCTTCACACACCACTCAACATTATACCTCATCTGCTTTCTAGTATCTGGGTTTATCAGCAGCTAAAGCAACAAGCTGGAACTCAGAGATCAGCTCAGGCCTTTTCCCCAGCCTGAGCTATCTCTACTCTCTTCCTGCAGTGGTGAAGGTGCATGATGTACTGAGGGGAGCCAACCCCAGTGAAGGATATCCATCTGCCTCTAAAGCGGGGTCTAGAGATAGATGATAACACAGAACCAGAAGAGTGTATGTTCAGTACTTTTGGAAGAAAGCAGATATATTCTTTCTGGAGAGGAATGGAGTCATCTGCTGAAGAAGCCTGAGTTACATTGACTTACCAGACAAATGTTAATTCAGCTGTAGTCTTACTGCTTGCACACCCAAGCCTACCTGAATTGAAAACAAGGCCTCCTCAGAGACAGGAAGATTGGAAACATATGCTTTTGTTCAACTCTAAGCCTACACATGGGATCTTAAAAAACCTTTTCAGCATAAAAGGTGTCATTCAGCCTTAAATATCCCCCCCCCTCCATGCCTGCCTGCAGTATTATGTTTACTCATCCTTCCTTATTAATAATTCTGTTGTCAGCAGATACCCACAAAGCCCACAAGCAGTGTCTCTTTCCCTCCCTCACGCCAGTCCATGGCAATAGCAGATTGCCATCCTTTATCAGTTAATTCATCAGCTCTTGTGGCAGATGTCTGTGTGGTGGATCTAAAGGTTCCAGCCCAGCAGATGACTCAGATTTCAGCATGCTGGGGCTTCATTTCACTGTATGTTTTGCTTTGAATCAGTGAAAACTTTCACCCAGAATAGTATTAAAAGTATGCAAAGGCTGCAATATCAAGCACTCCAAAGTCAGGAATGGAAACAGAAAAGTTGCCTATGCAGAAATAATTTAAAACTTTGGTATATATGTGCATGACAAAGGAGATGATAATTAATGAGCACACCCCAGGTGAGTGGTTTTTTGTTTTCTTTTCTTCTTGTTCAGGTCTCCAGCTCACTCAGGGCACAAAGTGAATAGCGTCTTACATAGGAATCATCTGCATGCAGGACTCCAGCTTCAATGACAACAGGAGGTGGAAAACAGGCAGAATAGAAGAAAGATGGGTGCAAGAAGACAAAGGACAGTGTTGCAATGAGAGTGCCTGGGAGCACTGCATCCCATCTCTGCATTTTCATTTGAGGGGGGCAAATCACTTGGAACAGATTCTTACCAAGCGGTCACTTGTTGCCTATTCCTTATTTTCTAGGTCCTAAGAGCTCCAAATGACAGCAATACTCTATCCCAATCTTCCTTGAAGAAGGAAGGGGTGGAAACGAGACAGTGAATGTGTCAAGCCTTGGTGAATGACATGAAACAAACCTGATCCCAGGCATCTTAAATCAACTATCTCAAATGAGTAGGTACTTCTGATCATAACTGTCCCTGCCTCTGTTTCCTATCCATACGAGGATAACATATTTGTCTCTCACAGAGGTCCCCTAAAAAATAATTAATTAACACTTCTGAAATACTCCCAGGGTATAGCAATGAGCAAACCAAAAAAGCTCATGGGGAGATTAACAATTCTATCCTCAGAGCAGGATCTGAATAGCTCACAGTAAATACAGGACAGGGCTGCACAATGAAGACTGAATCTAAAACAAAATGCTGAATAGCTGCTTATTATGTGAAGTTTTCCATTTGGAGAACTCAGTGAGGCGGGGGTCTAGCTGGGAGAATAACGTGAGCCCCTATGATTAAAGACCATATCACAATGCACATACTCAAGGGGACTGAGCTGACACTGAACACACTATCTAAGTTCACTCATTAAATCTGTTTTAAAGAGTACATTTGCTTGTTGGGAAAAGTGCTGGATGGCCACGTGAATCCTGTCCAACAATCAAGCAGTTATGCTGCGCTCGCTGTCTCTGAGGCTTCATGTTATCCCAGAGATAAGAACTGTTTGATCTCTGTAGACCATCCATATCCTGAGCTTGCCAGTGGTGAGCACTTGATCCCCAGTCCAAAACATTTAAGCACCTCCTTAACTGTAAGCACACAAGGAACACTGCTGAATTCAATCAGATTGTGCATGTGTTTAAATCTAGCTGTGCATACATGCTTTATTAGATTCCTCACCTACGCTATAGACATTTGTTCTCCAGACAGCTCTCTGTGAAAGTGTGTTATCATGCCCAAGCAGAACCTCCTGGCCCCACAGTTCAGCTGTTGGAACAGCTCATATGAACATCCTTTGAGGTACTTCAGACAAAAGTCAGCTGAGTTGGTTTAAACAACACATTCACCTTCTGAGCTAATTCCTCTAACCTGCTGCAGCATAGACAGGGGAGTCATCTACACATATCATGTGGTGGAGAGGTGGAAAGGCAGTGATGTCTGGTATATGGGCAGGGAAAGGTACTTAAGAACAGAAATATCTTCAGCCAACAGCAAGTGATCTAGAAGAGCAAGTCTGTCACTTCAGTCTGATCTGCAAGACTGACACCACTAGAAACAGCTGAGAATATCCCCTCTCTTCACATAGGCTAACACAATGACAGTGACTTACCATCAGGACCGATTGTTTCAAAATCAGTGACATGGAGATTAAAAGCTTCCTATCATTCTCTGATTTCTTGACCCATCCACTCCCTCCTAAAGATGATATGGTCATTATGGAAGTTGAAACACTTTAAAAATTAAATAAGCACACTTTGTAAAACCCAGAAGAACAGAGAACCACAGGGGGGTTGGTTTATTTTTACACAGCAACTACAATAAACACTTAGCCTTGGACCACTCAGTGCTGGAATCCCTGTAGCTATGGCATTGTGTGCACGTCTCATACCCACTTCACTTATTTCTGTGTCAGTCATTCTCCCCCCTCCAGAATGAACTTTTTTCAAAGGAAACAGCTTATCTTCCATACTGCAGCAGCAGAAGAAAAATCCTCCTATACAGCAGTATTTAAAATGTGTTTTTATGCTCGTATGGCAGCTAATTTTCCTTAAATGATTTAAGGGAATGAATACATCTAAAAGGCCTGCACTGAGCCATTCTGCAACGGCAACATGAAGCTGAACTTCCTGTGCTTTAAACAATCCAATCTTGTGTGGACAGCTCCTCGTCACAGATCTCGTCTAGAATGGGAGGGATGAAGGTTATTTTTTATTACATTATTCTGTAGGGAAGTTTACTTCGCATTTTATTTCACTTCATATTCCCCAGTGTGGGGACACTTCAGGTGAGGAGAGGGCGGCAGGACAGATGTGTTCAAATGCATAAATCCTGATCCATTTCAGTTTGACAACAGCCTTTCTGCAACTGGTTCACCTATGCGTGCAGCCAACCATCTATCATGCATTACTCATCTGGAAGTTACACTCTACACCTGGAGAGTAGTTAAAATCTTTAGCAGCCTGAAGTGATTCAAAGCAGGTTTTTATTCTGGCACTCTGTCAGGAGGGAGGGGTGTGTTTTTTTTTTTTATCTCAAGTACTTAATAAAAATAGTCACTTCTAATGCAAGATGGCACATGTACAGTCCCATGCCCTCTCTCTGAGGCAGCTGGCATGTTTTCCCCTTTTGTCCCAGCACTTTGGGTATGGTCTGTTCATACAAGTATTACTGGGATTAGAGGGACTGAGAAACTGGTATTGCCTGAGAAAAACAATAATGCCATATACTGCATTGTATTGCTGAGGGTCTCTAAAACTGTCAGAAAGGCTGGTATGGACTAGGGGATGATAAATCCAGACAAGAAGGTTTTTTTGGTGAGTAGCTAATTCACTGAGAAATGAAACTCTGAAGAGCCACCTGAACTTTGCTGGTACTTTAATACAAAAAAAAAAAGATTCTTAAATAGTATTTAAAAAAAATAAATTAAATAACCCTGAAAATGAAATGTTACACTTGTGTTTGAAAGGCTCCTTTTTCTTTCCCTCAGAAGGAAATGAACTGGAACTGGTTCATCTCAGGCCGATCACTGGGTAGGGATGGGAAACAGAGAGATGGAGGAAAGGAAAAGATTTCCATTTCAGACCAACTCTGACCAAACCTTTCTTTTGATTTTTCATTTTAGCCACCACAGCAAGTGAATTCATTCTGCCCAAATAGGGCAGCTGGAAACTACCAGAATTTTCAAAGCTTCCCAGGAATGGAACAAAGCTGAAAAGAATCCCTGCCTCCCCCAAATAGCTTTATTTTACTGATAGTGACTTCTAATAGTACTAGGATTTGTTGCTTTACTAGCTAGAAGCATTTCCCTACACCCAATCTTCCTGTAATGTTTAAGGACCTCTATTCTTGGGAAAAAACCCTTTCTTCTCAGACAAAGCAACCTTCATGCTCTCCATCATCTAGAAGGAAAATTGTCTTGCTATTTGGGGTAGGAAACAAAGGAAAGACCAGGCTGGCTGTAAAACTCCTTTCTGTACTTTCCATCGTCATCACTCTAATGCAGCAGAGCTTAGGAGCTTCGGTCACAGGCACAATGCTAGGTGCTGCACAAACAGAATAGAAAGACAAATTCTGTGCCAAACAATTAGCAGTCTAAGAAAATGTTTTCCAGGCAATTGGATTCCATTCCATATGGAAGGACCTTGTCTATTAACCTATCTTCCTTGTACCTAAAACCCCTTCTGTACAGGTATTACTACAAGCTGGAAGATAAAAAGTCCAGTTAAGATGTATTGGGAGAACCAGGAGTTAAATTAAAGGAGCTCTTATACTATACATGATGTAGCCAGGAGTAAGAATCCTCTTTCTTTATTAACAAGGCAAACCAGGTCCTTTCTCACACTAACAGAAAGGAAAAAAGAAAAAAAAAAGAAAAAAAAAAGAAAAAGGTAAAACTTCAGGAAATTAAAGATCCAAATGCCATCTCCATAATGGGAAGCAAAAAGACAGGACAAATACCAGGAATGCCATACAGAAAAAATAATCATCTATAAAAACTCCTCTTATTTTTTTGGCAGTGATTTTTTCCTACCCATCTCCATCTTTGTTCAGCAGTTTTTCTTAGGTGCCACGTTCAATAATCCTTCTGTGCTTTGATGTCAAACATTCAATAGCTGTCTGCCTCCCTCCCACTCTGCTTCTCCATATTCTCTGCAATCCATCTCCTCTGATTAGCTAAGATTTCACCTTCAAGAACACCTCTGCTTCTTTAAGTGAGCATGAGTGTGTGCGTGTGTGTTTATATAATATTTGCAAATATTATCCCCCTTCTGCTCTGCACGCTACATAGCAACCCCTGCCGGAGCTCTGGATTAAACATCAATGCCATTCAGTAATTCAATTTGGGGGACCTGCTGGTTTGAATCCAGCTCAGGACATCACAAGAGCAGGTCGATTGAATTTAGGCCCTGCTTTCAGAATTATTCCATATTTAATCTGAACTGAACTTCATTTCACTTGCTCTCTCCAGTCTGATGCTTCTTGTGACAAAAGACACAAATATTCCCTGATCTCATGCAGTGCGAGAGGTGTTTGCTTACTTCTCTTTTATTTTGGTTTGCCGCTGGATTAAGCCACGTTAGAGTTACTGGAATCTTGCACAACCCTGCAGCGGGAGAGAATCAGTACCTCACGAAGTGGCTGTTCTGACATCACTTTTCCTCACTCACCGGATTGTTGTACATCTCAATGATGAGCTGTTTCACTCCGTGCAGTGTGGGATGAGCCCAAGGAGATGGATTTGCCCAGTGCCGGTTTAAATCAAACCCCATCAGGGAGCACCTGCACACACAAAAAAACAACACACACAAAGGACATATATGGGCTGCAACCTCTTCTGGCTTTAGCTGCAGAATCAGGGCTGTATTCTGCAGCTGATGTATTTAAACAAGTTGTTCTCATGGAAAAAAACAAAGCAAATGCTTCCCTGAGGACGAGGAAAGCCTGCGGCAATGGCCACTTTTAATAACAACATGACCAATAGAGTATCAACTGAAACATCTTTCATCATTCAGCCTTCTTCCCCTCCACAACACATATGCCCACTCTATTCTTTGCCTTTTGCCAGCTTGCCATGCTGGCACTGGAAGAGCCTGCTTGGCCTTCAAGGTCCCCTTCTCATCAGTGCTCTAGGTGAGGGTCTATAGCTATGAGGATGATTCATAAACTGCATCACCAGGCCTTTACTTTGCCCTCAGTCAAGCCTTGACTCAGCAAAGCTGTTAAGAGCATTGAAATCAATGGCCATTAAGTATGTGCTTAAGGGATTTAAAGCATGAATGTAATTGTTCCTCTAACCCAGGGCCTCAGTCTCTTCCCCTCCTGCAATTGCCTACACAAAAGTTAGCCAACCAAGACACTAAGTTAAAATGCTTATTGGCCATCAAATCTTGTGGGTGTTGAAGCACATATGCCACCTTGGCTTCTCCTTGCTGCCCTGACTTATATCCCTCTCAGTACATTGTGTCTTGAGTTTCATTCTGCTGCTCCCAGTCCCCCGGAGTAATACCTCATTTTTTGTCAAGTCCCACTGAAACTCAGTGGGCTGTTGTTAGAGTGAACACAGAAGAAATTACAAGGCTGGAAGTGGCACAAATACAGGGGGGGAAATCATGTCCCTTGCCTACTGCAGAGATCACCTAGACAATCTGTGGCCACTGATAAAAGCAGGAAGAGAAGCCACTTCTGTTGTCTCAAGCTGAGCTTGGGACCAGTGGACCTTGGGTAGATCTTACTCAAGAATTCTGTGAAAGACTACACATATATAATAAAAGCCCAAGCAGAGATACAACTTCCTCTATATTTAAAACAAACAACAAAAAAGCAACCTCACTTCTAAGCCTTAAAGCTTCTTGAGAAAAGAAGAGCTTTCATTGATCCTTGGTCTATTACGAGAATGTCTGTTCAGCCTTAATCTTTTAAACACACCTATGCAAACAATAGAGATTTACTCCAGTAGCGCTATCCTTCAACAAAAATTGTAAGAATCTGATGAACAAACCCCATAAGTTTAATTGGCAAAAAGAAAATGCCTCACTTCTCTAACGGCTGAAACAAATGATTGCATACATCAAACACAAATAAAAACTAACACAGAGAAGTGAAATGCTAAGAAAACTGAGGGGATGAATCCTATGAACCAGAAAATACAAAGTTAACAGGAAACTCTTTTGTAAAAATTCTTTTGGGAACCTAAGCAGGCAGGAGCTGTCATGCTCCTTGGCCTTAGACAACCCAACCGTCAGGCTGTCTGGGAGTTCAAACACCCAACTGCCAGCTCTGCAACTCCATCACTGCTGTCTTGGTGTACAGACAAGCGGGATGGCTCACTGTGGTGGAGAAAGCCACCTCCTTGTCTTCATGGTCACTTGTCTGCTTGTCTAGAGAACAGGTGGATTTCTTCTCTGGACACTTCAAGAGCTACAATTCCATAGACAACTCTGAAAGTTGTCTCCACCCCGCTATAAAGCAAAGCATATTATATAAGATTTTTCTCTCTCCTTTTTTTGTCTTCACATAAACTCTCTCCACTCAGTTCTACTAAATCCTATCTTCTTGTGAACTCACAGACATTAATATAAAATCAGAAGTACTTCCAGACACATAGGTGGAATTACACTGGGATAAAACCGGTGTAAGAACAGAATCACAGGAATGAGTTTTTCGTTTAACAAAAGCAGGAACTGTGGTGATCATTATGAGTCTTACTGTATTTTGGCACAGTTCCCAAAGAAACAGCATGCTTACTCCACAGGGTAACTTTCTTAAGAGATCAGAACCTGAAACCATATCCCCTTATACGGTTAATGTGTCCCATTTACATTTTGTTTTAAGAATATTTAAAACTAATAACACTACAGAAAACAAGTATATTTAGATTCCATTATGTTCATCTCCAAAGCACATTGAACTGACCAAGCTTCAGAGCACCAAAAGCAAATTTTAAATTCAAATGTGGATTGTCAATATTAAATTTGGGGTTTGGGACTTTTTAGATAACTTTATATAAGTCATCCCTATAGGGAACAGAAGTAAGCAAAATCTAATTTCTGTAAGATACTAAGGCATTGTGATTTGCAATATTTGAATTTACCATGAAAGTCTGGTTAGTGATGAATCTCATAGTTCATTTCAAGAAACAAGAACAGTTGAAAATTGTTGTCTTTACTTGAGAAGACTTTATAAACAGAAGGAAGCAATGCTTGACAAACAAGTTATTCATTTGGGAAGCTCCTCTGAGATCTATTTAATAGGAACACAAATTAATTTCCAAATATCATTTAGCTAGTCTTTGATGTGGTATATCACATCTTTATCAATGTAACAACAATTAATTATATTTCTGAAGTAGGCATTATAATTTCTTTCCAGTCTGGGAATAGTTTAAAATTTTCTCTCCCCCCCCTCCCATTTTTAAGTCTTTTTTCTTTCCTTTTTGCCTAAACACAAATTTGTATCTACCACATTCTCTCTTTATTCATATGTTGCAAACTTGTGGTCTCTCTAAGGAAACATCAAGTTGTGTTCCTTGGTACTTCAGATTTGATTATTGACTCTATTACATGTAGAACTGTCTCCCAAAGCTCACGTATATCAGGACATGACCAAAACATATGGTAAGAGTCTCCCAGATGCCTATTACAGATCCTTCATTCATTATGTTCTCTTGCTCCCAGATGATGTGATCTCCCCTGTGGCTAATATCTCCAGTGCAAGAACTTGAACAGGATAACTTAAAAATTGCATCTTGCACTGCTTTTTAATTCCCCCTACCAATCTTAAGCCAGCTCATTTTTAGTACACACTGCTTGCTCCTTCCATGGCTTAACTGTTTACTTGCTGCTTCAAGCACTGGGTAGGCAAAATAGAAATATAGGTATACTCTGGAAACAGCAGCTCTGCGATGGGAAACAACTGTGTTCCAATATAATACAGAATCCTTCTATATTTGAGACCAGCTTTCTTACTCAGAATGCAAGTGTTGTCATTGGCTTCAGTATGGTTCCTCATGTGACTGTAAGTGTTCCCCAGATTTAGAAAGGGCCTCCAAATCTGTCCTATACAGATTAGGTTTATTTTGTGCACTAAAACTAATGTGTTAGGTACAAAATCAACAAGGGGAAAACCCCCTAAGTTATATAAAAAAAAAACCTGTTTCAGGATGATCTTTGAAAGGGGAAATGGAGGAGAACAAAACAGGAGACATTACAGACTCCAAGAGGTGCAAGGGAAGACAAAAGCAGCTTCAAAATTAGTGAGGGTCAGAGCAGGTGAACATTTCCAGAGTAAGGGCACTGGAGAATACCCCATTCCATGAGGTTTAGTGGCCATGTCCATGAATGCTCTTATAAATGTGGCTGGTAATATTGACATGGAGCCAGATAAGAATGACATGCTGGCACAAACTCTCGTAGGTTAGAAAAAAGTGTAATCAGATATAGGTGAGCTTTCTAAAACTAGCAAAGTAGCAAAGTGCTACTATTATCTGATTGTGGTCTTCATTCATACTGTGAAAACCTGGGTTGTGTGTCACATAGTCATTGCTGCCACCAAAAATTACATGTATGTAATTTAAAATATTTAAGCTGTTGACAATTGTTTGAATTTTGGATTATGCTTATTAAGGTTTGCTAGATATACAGACCACATACTATGTTTCTGCTTTGTGAATGAATGTACATTTAAATCAGGTTCTGTGATTATACTTGTTGAATTAGAGTTTGTGTTTCACAAATGTTCTCCAGCCTTTTTCTAAAATTTCTGTTTTCTATAAGTAGATAAATTTATTACAGTATTTATAAATTTACATAAACACAGTGCAAATTCAGTCAAAGCAAATGAGTTTCAAAATTGAAATGGAAACTGAAACATTTTGCAGTATTCATCCCTCCCTACTTGGGAGGCAGCCAGATCTCAAGAGGTTACCAGCACAACTCAGTAAAACCAAAGATGTTCAGACCAGCATTCAGCTTGCTGGGCAATTATCTGGACAGAACCTCCTTGCCTCTGGGGGCTTAACTCATCACTGGTTTTAAGGATTTCTTATGCAGCTGCTTTAAGGAAAACATCCTTGTCCCTTTCTGGAAATGAGGAAGGTTTAGTACCAAGGCCTATGCTGTGTTTATTTTGGGGCCTGCTTCCTATTCTTTCAGGCTGTGCCGCTTCTTTCTGGAATCTCCAAGTTACAGAAACCTCCAGGAACTCTGCCTTCCTTTCACTGCAGTTCTCCCTCCCCTGTTCGTTATTGCTACTATGTGAGTCTAAGTCTCTCACTAACAGACCCATTTCCACAAGGTGAGATATGGAGAATAATGGAGGAAAAGAGTTAAAGAAATCCTTTTTCATGGCATATGATTTATTACAAAGAGAACTCTACACTCTTCCCTTCAGCTTTGTAAGGTTGCATTGGTTCATTGGATCAGTACCAGGTGAATCTCCAGATAATGCCGCACACAAAGCCAGGGAGTTCAAATCCACAAATGGCACTACCAACAGGGTTAGGATTTGAAATTGAAAAGGTAGTGGGGGGAGGGGGTGCACTGACTTTTTTTTTCCTCAGGCTTATTGCAATAAGAGTGGAGACAGACGGTAATTGGTCTCTATAGTTGCACTTCTCTGAAGCAAGAGTTATAGCAAGAAACTGCTGTGAGACTGCAGCCTGCAATATCATGCAGGAAGAGTAGGTGTGCAGTATGAGAGAGTGAATACAAGGGGAACACGTGGAAGACTTGCTTCTTTTAATAAATATATCATTTTAGACTTGATATATTCACGACATTTTACAAATCAACTCTAAACCTGCCGTCAAAGTCAAAATGTTCATTAGTGTGCATTTCACCGTTTGGGTGCTTAGGGTTTGCAATTTATGCATTTACCTATTATTCATTAAAGAGGATTCATTCAAGCCCACATGTTGTAAGGTAATTAGGTAGCAAGACATCCTAACACTCCAGCTACAGAGAATTCCCCCTCCCAACTCTCTCTCCCCCTCCCCAGCTTTCTGCATTTTTAATTTAGAGCTCTGGAAACCTTCACAAAGGCTACTTAACATAACCACTGCAGTGTGCTCCAGGCAGAACACAAGTGGCCATACAGAGCAGAACAGCATTAGCTCCCAGAGACCACATGGTGGAGTAGATGTTTACAGAATGAGCACTGCATGGTGTACTGACATAATTTTAAATAGTACATGACGGTTAAAGATGTGTTTCTCCATTTTCTGTGTAAACAATCTTAAATAAGAATAAACACAAAGGGATATTTTATCCTTCTGATGAATACATGCATTTCTCAGAGCTGGTAATAGGCGTTACAGACACACGCACCAAGGAGAACACGCATCCCCACCTGACATGGGCAGACTCCCTTCTCTGATCTTCAGGATAGATCTTAATTCTAGTATTTAACTCTCCCTACACACCCCGGGTCCTCAGTAATGCCAGAAGGATTCCTAGGCACGAAGCAGAATGCTGGAAATAAAACCCCATCCCGCAGTTACAGAATCATGCCCTGTGAGTGTGCCTGGGATATAAGACAGTAAGATCCTATCACTAGTGTAGCTTATCCCTGTGGCTAGCATGGGACTCATCCCCCCCTGCATTTTTTCCTGCATGGTGCCCAGCCCAATTTTCAGTTTTTCAAGGGATAGGGTTTCCAGTGCATACCCTGGGAGGCAAGTCCCAGTTTAGCAAAGTTCTCCCATAGGAAGCACATGTCTGGCCCGATGTGTGGATCTCTCCGAATGAACGCTCTGCAGGAGCAGGTCTCGTCTGTCCTGCCCCTGGAAGGTGTTCACGGCACTCCCACTCCCAGCCGCACGCTGAGTCACACTGGCACATCAATCTCGCGCACCCAGATGCTTTAACCAAGTTACTGAGAACACCTACAGTTCTTCCATTTTAAGGCCTGATTCATTGTTTGGCCTTTTCAAAACCAAACATATCACTGACTTAATGAGAGGAACACAGCAGACAGTGGATTTTTTCCAACTTTTGGATCCCAGAGAATTTCCACTGCAGGCATTGACCCTTCAGAAATTTCACATACATAGACCATAATGCAGCATTATATGAACTTTCTTTCCTGATGTCGTCCAAAAGCCACCTGCAACTCATGGATCACAAGCTGTAAACCACTGAGAAAGAGAATTTTAACTTCACATGTGCTTAATTTACTGGACTCCCTCCTCTGAGAGTGCTGTCAACAGGTCAAGCTCCTCTAGGCCCTCCTGCCAGTCTTCCTGAGCCTTCCACACAGTGCCCTAATACTAACTCCTTGCAAACCTTTCCCTTCAGACAGGCAGACCCTCTTTAAACTATTTGTATTTCTTTGGCATTCTACATTCCTGGAGGCAGAGGCTGGGTGGAGATAAGGTAAACTCCTCGCAGTGGTTCACAGAAAACAGCTAATATACACGTTAGCATTTCTGGAGGCACAGCTCATCTTCAATTACACTTTTGTTCCCACTTCTGCCCCTTGTCAGACTATGCAAATAATCTGATACACAACACACCTCGCAATTATTAGTGAATACTCCAGCTGCTGTAGAATGACATTCCCCCACATTGTAACATGTATTTCACATACTTTTTGGCAGATGAAGCTGGTAGTCTTGCTTAACCTACTCACCTTCAGGCAAGAGGAAAGGAGTGTTATGTTACCTGTAGACTAGCATTATATGAACATCCCCAAAAGATGGTTCAGCTCTTACTATCAGACCTATTACACAGAGAAAGCTGCAGTCAAAGGAGCCAACCTTAATGTCACAAAGTTGAGCTTTTTAAAAGTTTGGATATGCCACAGCTGCACAGATACATAGAGGCTTCATTCAGCCCTGTGTCTGTCATTATTATGACACAGCCTTTAACTACAGGAGCACAGGGTGTTTTTTCCACAGGGCTCTTGCTTTATTCTGTGCGCAGGATCAACACTGTTCATTAATGAGAGGATTATTCAATATTTTGGCTTTCCCTTATTGTTCAGTATGCAGCCCTGGGCTCCTGCTTACTGCATGTTACTCAAAGCCTGCTCTGAGGACAGAGCTATTCAGTTCTTCATGGCTTTTCTAAAGTGCTTAGCACTGCAGGAGACAACTGCTTTATAAACACTGATGGACTAATTTTCCCAGCAGCACTGGTTCAAGAGGGGACCACATTGTCCCCAATTCATAAAAGAGCAATTGGGACAAAAAGTGACTTACATAAAAGACAGTGGCTAATTTGGGCCACCATATCTGAGAGGCCAAGGACAGGATTTTTGTTTAAGAGAACTTTGATTTATATAGCACGTCACATGTTCGGCACCTAACTTACTCTAATTTGAGCTGAAGCTGATTGTACTCAAGGCTTCTCCAAATCTGACCCCCAAATGGCAATGTGAGTGGATAGAATATTAGAAACATCCAGGTTTGTGGAATTAGGAGAGTTAGAGGTTACTATAAAATGGTAGGACATTACTGTATCATTAATGGGTTTTGGGTGTTTTTCAGTCATACCTTAATTCAGCTGTTTTGCTTGGCTTTGGATCCCAACACTGCTGCATTCAACTGTGTCTGAGAACCTGCTCTAATACGTGGTCATTAGGGTTAGCACTGTACCTGGTATTGCCTTTACTGTCCTGAATAGGATTTATCGATTACTCCACTACATTACAATCTATCAGACTATTTGCATCCAGAACATCACTTGTGCAAAGGCAGTGATGCTGCACACACATTCTCAATAGGTCATGCCAAAACTCAGCCAGAATTACATCTCCATCATCACAAGGGCCTTTTCCTCTTTGATATCCTGAAGCAAGGGTTTGACTTGATACCAAAACTGTCAAGAAGGTGTGCAGTATTCTGATGAAATAGCAAACAGAAAAGCAATACAGGACTGGCAAACTGCTGGCTGAATACTAACTAACAAGGCTTAACTGCCCAGCACCAGAGAGCACAATTACTGGCTTCCTTTTACAACTGTGTTTGCTAACAGACTCTAACACACTTAGTTATTTCTCACTCCCATACACAACCAGAATATTGATTGTATTCCTTCAGAGTCTTGCCATGTCTGTAACTTGTTCAGCTCGCAAACAACTTTTTGGATACATAAGTATCCAACTATTTGGGGTTAGTAGGGGAGAAGACCCTTTTTATTGTCTGTGCACAGCGTTACTCAACCCATACACACTGCCTGCAAGCAGCTTACTCCTGCTTTATTAGTTAGCATGTATGATTTTCATCAAACGTTAGAGTCAGGGATATGTCCATTAGCCAGGCACTCCAATACAAAGTCCTTTTACCACTACTAGGTGAAAAATTTACAATTGTATGGAAAATCCTGAATAAAACCCCAGCTCTCATAATATTACAGGAGGGGGAGGATGACCCAGTGGTTCATTTAGGGTCACAACATGAGACTGTTAAGACCTCTTATGCAACGCAGAAAAAAATTGCAATGCCTTGGTTCTTCTCTTGTGAAAATAATATATTATTAACCCTCCATGGTATTTTGAGAGGAAATGCATGAAGGATTGTGAAGTACTTTGGTGCTACAGTGATACGGATATATTAAGCACTACAGATGGAGATTAAGTGATTTATGGAGTTGCAGAATGGTTTTCTGACAGACCCTGAATTTTGGTGAGGTTCACTTCCCACAAGCTTGCACTACTTCACACTTAACAAACGCTTCTGAAATGCCTGTAAGACCAATAAGATATCCTAGTACATTTTATGAGAGAAATTCTCTGAGGGTTTGTGTGGAGAAGGGGAGTTGTGTGGGGTTGGGTTTTTATATCAGTGAACATTTCCTCTTGTTTCTTCTACACCCAATCTCCTGTAACTAAAGATATTTTCCTCTCAAATGTGTCTTTATTCTCACTTTAATTTTCAAGGTCATCGGGCTCACTAGGTGTGTTACATATTGCTGTTTAATTAAAGAGAGAAGATTAATTTTATTCTATTAGATTGTTTCAGTACCTGCCAGCTGACTACCGTGCATTAGCAAAGGGACAATGTGGCCAAGTCAGTTAAAAAAAAAAAAAAAAACCCACACCAAAACCCCAGACCATTTCATCTTTGTAAAGTCCACCAGAAACTCTGACCACGATGTATATGTTCTTCCCATAATCACTGCTATGATAAAATAACAAATGTTTCATGGCAGAAATAATACCAGTGTCTTGTTTGTCACATAACATTTCAGAAGATGGCAGGCAAACTATAAAGCCCTGATCTGTCTCTGATTGCAATCAACAAAAAACCCAGATGCTTTCAAAGGGAGTTAAATCAGGCTCAGATCTTTTCCAATCACTTGTTAATTTAAGGGGCAGAGTTTTACCATCTGAGCTTCACTGCATGGTATTGCCTCAGCCCAAACAACACAGAGAAGCAGGAACTATCTGACAGCATGGTGGTCTCTATTCCATTACCAGTTTCTACCTCAAATCACTTAGGTTTTATATTTTCCACCAATCCCATCAGTTAAGCATACTATACGTCTTAGAAGGCAAGCTACCTGGCAAAGATATATTTCTCATAATACTCCATGACATCTCCTCTTACTAACTCAAAACAATGTATGAGGGGATTTGGTGCCATCACAAGAGATATGGGTCAGTTGTCCAATATGGATGCTTGTCTGATGCAGAAGAATGGGAATGTAAAGCACTCAAACTGTAACTTCTATCAATCACTGCAATGCATCAGCAGAACATGATTTGATACCAAGCCAAGCTGAAACTACACATTTTGATTCCGGAGCACTGAAACATCTCATTGCAATGAATAATGGTACAATGAAAGATTAGTTTGAGAATCCTGATGAGAATATTAAATGTGAAAAACTTAAACCTTCAGGGACTTTCTTTTTTTTGTTATTATCCCTCAAAAACAGGCACTTGGGGGTAAAAATTGTTAGAAAGGCAGTTTTTGTCTACTAGTTAATAGAAAATTTTATTATTATGCCCTTTTCTGTGATGTATAGAGGAATGCAACAATTATTGATGACATGTAACAGTTGAAGAAAGGAGGTGAGGGTGAAACACCATGCCAAACTAAATCTTCAGGTAACCGTTATAGAGGTAGACCAGGAAGGATTTTGGGTGGAAGCTGATCTTAGCATCCTTCTTATCCCACTCCATACATTTAGCTTACTTAATAAAAAAAGCAACTGTGTTGCCTAAATATTCATGAATGAAATATTTTTTGTCAGTCCAGTTACTTGAATTAAACCTGCAATGAAGAACTGATTTTCTTATGTAATCCTTTGAGGCATCATCTAATGTGAAATTATGACATGCTGTTGGACTTGGCTTTATACATCTCTTCTCATGCTTAGATACTTCACTTTCAAACTTAACTATAGAAGGCCAAGAGCTCCATAATTGTCAAAGACAAGAGTACACCCCTCAGTCTAACTGTATATTTCTGGCATTATGGTCTATGTTATTTTTCTTGTGAACACTCCTTTCAGTCAGCCAGAAATTACTGATGAATATTAAAGCAGTAAGATATGCAAGTACATTAAAATCATGTAAGCAAATTGAAACAAAAGAGCTGAACCATATATTGGTTCACTGGCAACCTTGTCCATTGTCGCTCAAAAAGTAAAGTGAATAGGTAGAGCACAAGCCTGCTATTACTTTAGTCAAGTTTTATCAGGAAAATTATATTTACACCAGTAGCACCTCTGTGAAATTCTTATGCCTGACACTGTCAGCACCACAAGTGCAAGAGTCAGCCTATGCCATCCTCTATTGAGATGGTGAATGTTATACATGTTCTCTTAAGCACATTACATGTGAGATGAAAGATGCCATGGCAGTGGAAGGAAATTCAGTGCAAGATCAGCTCATGGTTAAAAAGTACAAATGCTCATGTGCTTGTGCATGCTGCAGCACTCAATACATGTTGCTTTTCCATGCTGGTTGTTGTCAGAGTTCCATTTCCTCACCACATCTGTGCTAAAGCAACAGAAATGCTACTTTTCAGTCTGCCTTCTTAAGAAAAAAATGACTTAAATAACCATACTGATCATGCACAAAAGTGTGGTTTTTCCTGTCTGTCCTTCTCTACCTGTACCCCATCTAATTTTTAAACCCACTGGCCAATTTTTACTCAATTTCACAGAAAAGGACATAAAGGTAAAGAGGCTTACATGTACATATAAGATACATGTGTGCATGTGTGGACAAGGGCAAAAGGACAGGCTTAGGGAGGGAGATGCACTTAAAGCTCTTTTGTAAATTCAGCAAGGTCTGAGCCCTGCTCTTCATCTGGCTCCCTGTGCACCTCTAAATGGTTGAGAGATGAAGTACAGTGACATGGCAGTGCCATGAGAAGCGGTCCCACAGACAATCAGCAACATACACGTCAGAGAAATTGGAAGTTTGAGAGGAGTTTTCAGTGAGTTTTTGGCTTTTTGCTTGAAAGAGATTCCAGCAGATATGCCTGGCACCAGAAATCACTTCCTCCTGTCCTGGGATTCAGACTCCACGCAGGAGAATGCTGCACTCTATTCAGCCAAGGCTGTTACTTAAAGAGGGTTAAGCTCTATCACGTCCAGCTGAAACCAGAGGGGAATTTAGAGATCATGGCACATAATGTCCTAAATCCTGTCCTACAGCACTGGAGGGGAAAGACTTACTATTTGACTTGTCTGCTTTTAGTTAAAGGAAAGAAGGCTGATTAGGTCATGCTGTTTGTGCCTGGGTTATATTTCAGTAACTTTGGGGTCAACTGGTGAACTTCAATCAAATTTGACAATAACTTGAAAGATTTTCAGTTCCTGTAAGGTCTATGAATATAGGCAGCTAGGCAGAAGAGAAAGAGGGAGATCCTATATACACCTCCACTGGAAAGATTATACAATGAAGTCAATCTTTATTAGGCAACAGAGAATTGACATGGGAGAAAAGCCTCCCACATTATGACTTTTTAATCAATGGAGATTTTCAAAACTTGACTGTAAAAACCCCTAGGTAACCAACTTAACACTGAAGTTAGCCCTGCTTTGAGAAGGGACTTGGACTGAAGACTTTCAGAGGTCTACATTAATCTCTTTACTCTATAATTCTATGAAGGTCTCAAATACAGGGGAAGTTTCAATTGCTGCTTATACCTCGGTAGACACCAGGGAACCCAGCTGTAGGACAGCAGGCTTCACAGGCTCATGGAATGACTTATTTTTCTTTATGCATATTTGCAGCCTCACACAGTTCAGCACCCTTGAGATAAAATCCTATAGCAAAAATGTACAATGAATGAGAACATATATGAGTGGGAAGTGGAGGAGCAAACAGATTTCAATTTCAAGCTTTCATGGCTTAGCATAAACAAACATGAAACAATTCATCCTCAGAATATAGAGGTGGGAGGGGGATATTGACAGTGTCCTCTAGACACACAGGGAGACTGAGAACTAGGGAGCCTGGAGCGAAGAGAACATTTCAAAAACTGTTTAAAGCCTTAGCAAAGTTAGAAGCAAAGATGAAGCTTGCCTGATTCATTCACTGGGGCTGTAACAACAATTCTCTTCATACACTGCTACCCCCCAGATTGTCAAAAATAAGCCAGCTTTGTCAAATGTTGCTTTTTCCTTAACAAAGACGACCTTTTAAAATCTCAGTTAAAATTCAGAATGGTGAACAGATTTTGGAAAAATAAGAACAGTCTAATAACTTTCTAGAGAAAGCCACAGAAATAGCTTCTAAAGAACTCACACTGAGCTAAGTCTCTCTATGAGCCTGCAAAGTCTATTTGAATTTTATATTTTCCCTTCCTTTATTTTCATAAATTCATCCTCTGCCCATATCCAAACTGACATGGGACTAAAACTCAAAATACTCGTTGGAGGTGGGGTCCCTTTTCTACACCTTCTAACTGACAGTGCAGTGATCTTGTAGTGATTATGAAGTGATTAGGGAGATGGCTTGCTTCTGTTACAGATTCTTGTAGACATTCATTTGAGCTGTAAATGGACAAATGAAGAAAGTTCATCTTCCCAGCTGATCTGCCCATTAGCTTACTCTTTCCCACAGCAGTAAAAGCAATGATTAACTGCATAGAGTCTTGCTCACTGCTTTAGCACCTGCAGTGCCTCCCGTGGTAGGCCTGTTTCGAAGCATTGCTGACGAAAACGAGTAACACTAGTTCAGACTACACTCCTAAGCCTCTAAAACCACTGCTTCTGATATGATGAAGCAAAGTGCTGGTCCTCGTTTTCCCAATGCATCCCACAAGGTAATCTTTCTGATGGGGCTCAGGAATCAGTCCCTTCATCTCTACTCTGTGCTGAGGAGTACTTCAATATTTGGCAGGCAAGACAGAGAACTATTCAACAGTCCTGATATCTGGTTTGCTTAAGCTAAGACTAGGATCTGGGTGGTGTGGCTTCCACTGTGGACTGGTTTAGTTCTTTGATTTTGGCGGTTAGTGCTCGCAGCTTTGAGTATTTCAAAAGCTGATTCTCATTCTTGCCTCCTGACAAAAAAATGCAAGACAGCTTGTTTGTAAGGCTCATGAGATGGGATTACTGGAGGCATGTAGAGAAAAGAGCAACTCACTACCTTCAAAATCAAACCATTCCTCTACATTGGCTTGACCTGAATGCCTGCCAAGAACATTGTGGTATCCCTATCAGAAACTCACAGGGCAGAATTAATAAAATAAAGCAAACCTTGACAGTAGTTAGTAAAATGGGTCACCCTGACCATGTATGTGCTTGAAAGAGAAGATGGAGGTAAACAAATTTGAGGCTTACAAAATTAAGTGGCTCACGTGTAATGGAAGCAAAAGGAAAGAACAGATTCAATGGTGGAAAAGAGGAGATGAAAATTACTTTCTCCACTTTAAAAGAAAATTTATTGAAGCCCAGAAGACAAGAACAAAAGCAAAGAAAAACAGAAAACAAAACAGCCCAGAAAAGCTCTGAAAATCCAATCTCTCCCATCTGCCTCTGGAAAATGGATAACCTATGCATGATATGATTGAATTTCTCTGTTTCATCACCCTAGTGGTAGCATCTTGTATGAAACTCTGGTTTATGAATTGAGTTTTGAGAGGGACCTGAGAGAGCAGGAGTTATACCAATCTAATCAGGATGTGACAAACACATGTATCAAAATGTTGCATTGTCAAGATCCAGAAGCCACTTAATTCCAGAAAGATTTTAAAGTTGAGAAAGCAGTTTTGGCAACAGGATTAGAAATGATGAGAAGGAAGATGAAAATCCAGGTGGAATAAGATAACACAATTTTTTTTTCAAAACATCCTTTCAAAAATTAGGCCATGTTCCTACACGTTTTCTTACTAACTCATACAAACCTATGTTTCATTCAAATGAAGGACACAGGTGCCTTCTTCCATTTAGTCCATCTATTTTCTGAACATATGATAATAACAGAATGAAAGATACATGAACCGAGATAAATAACACCATAGTAAACCCCATAAACCCCATATGATAAAACACCACACAACATTCTGAGCAAAACATCCCAACAAAGCAGGTTAAATACAAAAATAACATGCTAATGTCATTGCCACACAGCAAAGAAAGAAACATGCTAATGCCACTGCCACACAGGAAAGAAAGCAAGATTCATGAGACTGCTTTGTAATGGCTCCTAAACAAAAGCAGTGCACAGAAATAGTCCATGATTATCAATAACATGAGACCAAATCGGAAAGCATGTGCATTTAAGAGAGATGACATCAAATGCTTCCTTCAAAAGAAAAAGAACATCACAATCATGTTGTATTTCCCTGGTCTCAGCTTGCATTTCCTATCTAAATACTGAAGAGCTTCACAGGATAAGTACAGATTAGCAAAATATTCAAGGTGATTGAATGGATTAGTATTATTGTTTAGCACAATGCAAGGTGATAGAAGAATCCACAGAAAAGAAAGATCTGATATTTGGACAGCCACTTGAAATTATGCAGCTCACACATTGAATTTTTACATTTTTTGTAACATCATCAAGTGCCACAGTAGATGCCTAAAACCAATTCCAACTAAAGAGTGAGATTTAAAGCTGGGGATCTTGAGCAACAGGTGGAACAAAAATTCCTAAGTAAACTGCTATCTTGTTTGTCACACAAATAGAAAATCCATATGTTAGTGCCAGAGGCAAAAATAACATGTTCTAACAAACTACACATAACAAAAAATCTGAAAAAACATTTGTCTCTCTAGAGTGGGAAAAAAAAGAATTTAAATGCATTTAGAAAAGTCCAAATTAACTTAAGAGGAATTCATCCTGCACTAAATCCCAGTCAGGTAGACAACATAAATGCATGGCATCCTCACCATTCTGGCTATTGTAATCATGTCCAGCAGCTTGCTTTCTCTGTTTTCCCCACCCTTGTAGACATCCACGCTTTAGTTACAGGTTTACTGATGTTTTGTATTCCCCTTAGGTCACAAGAATACAATACCTTATCAAGTAGATAGACTGTTTCATGCCATAACATGGCTATTTGGTTTATTTCTAGGTATCCTACATTAATAGAGTGAAGTTCAGGTCAAACTATGAACAATTCCACATAACCTGTTATTAGGGATGGAGATTTTGCATTCAGACATTACAATTCTACAGTTTTCTTGGTTTCCAGAACCAAAGACTTTGTACTTCAAGAGCTAAATCAAATCCCTTAAAATTCAGACATTTATGGTTTGCTTTTCACTGAGGTTCTTGGAGCATTTCACAAACATTAATGAAATGTCCTCCAATGCTTCAGTGAGGCAGGTGCATAGTATTAGTCTCACTTTGCAACTAAGAAGACCGAGAAACAGAGGAGGATTGAGTGAATCATCCAAGATCATTCTGGACTTGTCTGACAGAATCATAAATAGAAATCAGGACTCTGGAAAAAGTAAATAAATCACCTCCCTCCCTGGAAGAAGCAGCAAAATATTTGGCTAATTTTAACTGCATACATCCTTCCATGCTTCTGGATTACAGCCAGGAAAGGAAATATCACTATTCTGAGCAAGGTCATTCCCACAGAAAGTCCAGGCAGACGTTCAGCCATAAGTAATGTGCACAAAACCCACATATCCTCACAAGAATTTCATTTGAATGTTTAAGATCCAAAATACTGGTATAAGGATTTGAGATATCTCAATAAGCCTTATTTATCTGGAGAGAACCCCAGTTTCAAATTTACTCATATTTTCTTGTGGGTAATTATTGAGGTAGGAATAAACAGCACACGGCATTCACCAAGTGGACGCAGGACGGCTAAATATGCCAGGTTAGCAAAATTATCTTCAGATATGAAAAAGAAACTTGCCCTAGACTGGGACAGGCAACTTTATCCAAGCTAAAAACAAATTAGTGTTGATACTCCCTCCAGTGTAGCAGAACAGCTTAACTGATGTGTATGGGGGGGGGATGAATAAACCCAAAGAGCCCTCCTTGACCAAAGCACTACAGATATCTCCCCACTCCCAAGGATGCAATATTCAAGTTTAACTGGAAAACATATGATACATTATTTGGGCTAAAAAAGCTGTTTGCTTTTTACTTCTCTTGACAGTTTTGACAAGATGACTGTCAGATGGAGGTTAAGAGATAGAGATAAAGCAGAAAAGTCCAATTACAAAGTTTTGTCTCCTTCAGAAATATTTGACACTGCTTCCCAGTAATGAACAATACACAAGCATATCATTGAAAACTGAAAGGTGGATTACCTGAGGCAATCAGCACAATAATTGGGACAATTCTCAAACAAAAAAAGTATGTCTCCAGATTCGTGTTCATAGCTCTTCTGACCTCCCCCCACCCCTTGAATTATAAGTCAGGACTTCAATTTGCCAACACTGGCATTCTCCGCACTGGCGCAACACATGTTCTGCAGCCATCTCTGTGGCTATACTGCTCAGCAGATTAGGATCATTAACCTAACTCACAGTTTTCCCAAAGTGACCACCCCCCTCCAACATTGTGAAAACCCAAAGTCCTACTGCAAATAGGGGGCATTTGGCTTTTATTAACCCTCTGTTGCAAGAAAGGGACATTTTAAGGCAAAGTCTGACATCAAAAAAATCTCTTTAGTCCTGTTGCTTCTTTCTCCACTGTGCCATGCTGCTTGCTCTAATATTTGAGCAGATGACAAGAACTTTTGAAGAGAAATTTTTAAACTTAAGGGATTGAAGGGAGTACTACACAGAGTAATAGCCAGCCCTGGACAAAACGGAATGTACACATTAAATAAGACTAGACAGTCATGGGCAAAGGTGGGGGGAAGAGGGATGATGCAAAAGCAGTACGACAAATGGCAGCAAATGTGTTAGATTCACAATTCAAGGGGACAGGCGGTGGTGGTGGGGAAGATGTGTAAAAGCAGTAGATCAGTTATCAGGATAAAAAATTAAGGACTGAGGAGACTAAAAGATAAGGGAGTGTTGAAAAGCACAGTGAGAATAAAAGGGATAAATGTGGAAGGGAGGAGGAGCTGAGCAAACACCTGGTCACAAAAAGCAGAGAGTCCCTAGCCAGAAGACAGAGACATTCAGAGTGGCAGAATTTACTTTGTCACTGTTTATGACATACAGCAAATGGGAACAATCACAAAGTTTGGAACTGTTTCTAGAGCATCATCCAAACTCAGGGCACAAATATAGTCGCTTCCATCGTAACACATAGAGGATTCCCAGGCAAAAATGTGACAAACGGGTAAAGTTGCATTTGGAAATATCTCAAAATTAAAAGACAGACAGACAGAAGGAGGAAGCCATAGAGGAAGAAAGAAAAAAACATATTGAGGCCAGTATATCAATGCCAGCATATGGCACTAGCTCATCACAAACAAGATACTTAACTAAATAGACTGTTGGTTTAGTCTTGTGTAGCAATTCTCATGTTCTTAGAAAACACGTCAGTGCTAATAAGGAATCAGACTGACCATTCATGTATGGTTACTGAGCCAGCACTAGAATCTCGTTAATGATAGCAACATCTGGTACTACTATACTTTTTTAAAAAGAATAAATAAAATTAAAAAAAAATCCAGTGGGCCAGATCCACAGTCAATGTAAATTGGTATAACTCTGTTGATAACCATATGCATGGATATCAGTAAATTTATGGCAGCTGGAGAGCAGATCTTCTGACTCGACTCATGTTAAACAGCTTAAGAAAGGCAAGATAAATCTCACTCTAGCCCCAGTCCCCTCAACTCTTGCAAGTTAACAGGGTTAGAGAAATCTGTCCATATGGCAGTTTAGCCTACTTACCATAGATTATACAAATCACTTTCTGGGAATGCCCCACTGACCACAGACAGCTCTAAGCCACCAGTCTAGAGCAGATGACTAACTTTTAGATGGCTAAGAGCTAAGCAAAATTAATCCAACTTGTATTACTCCAAAAGATATTTAAAGTGTAGGTGGTGTATAGCTAATAAGTAAAGTCCAGAACCTATAGGGCAAGATCTGACAACATGAAGATAGTAATCCCCTAATCAGGTACACAAAGTCCTTCAGGCTTTTCAAAATGCTAAAACCCCAAGGGAAACTTTGTCCTCAAGCAATTTCAAGTCAAGTTTCACAACCCAAAGAGGTACAGAGATTTTTTCCTTCAGTTTTCCAAATGGAGCATCCAAACCTTTGAAATTCTCTCATGGCTCATTTGTAGGCATCTCACTGCATCCCAGTGAGAGTGGATGAGAGGGATAATTGAAAATGGGACACGTGGGCATCAAAACAAGGAAAATGACCCCCTCCTTTCTCTTTTTCTTTTTCTTCTGGTTCATGCTTCTAAATGAAATCCCAGGCTGTCTTCCAACTGCTACTCAGAGCTGTCACAGAGAAGAAACACGTAGAGAACACTTAAACAACTGACTGACCTATTTCCATCCTTGTCGGTGCTGCTGCATCTAAACCCTTCGTTCTGAATTCTACGCACATACATGCACACGTGCACAGCACTTTTCCTGTATACTCCCACAAGGAACTATTTCCAAAGTCTAACCTCAGCTCCTAAAGGAGCTCTCTGTTGCCTCCTGAACAGCTGTTAACCTCATGGCCTAAGTGCCCTCCTTAATTAGGTAAACTTTTGGGAGTCTACCCTTTGGGGGAGACAAGGAGAGCGCTTTGGCTCACTGACTCATCTTCTCTTGTATTAGTTCTGTTCTCCATTGGATGCTGCTCTATATCCAAGGAATTTGTATACAAGGATACTTCCATCCCTCTTAAAAATGCAAACACACAAAGCACTACTGCATAGTAAATAAATCTAAAAGCACATTAATAGCTGCAAAGTTCTCACAACTGAATTCATGTGCACAGCAAAAGATCACGGAAAAAGCACCCAAGTGGCTAGTCCTTTCCACCAGCAGTCAAATCAATGAACCTCAAGAATGGCAAAAGGTGTCCAAAGCTGAAGGATTCTCAAATCCTCCTTACCTCTTTTGTGGTATAAAAAAATAAGCTTTGTTACCCTATATGACTTCTGTACTACTCTGTGTTGCCTCCCAGGAAGAAGCAGTCACTGTCTCGTTGATCTTGGCTGAACTTCAAAGATACAGAAAAGTTAATTGGATGAAATGAGACTTCCAAAGAAAAACTTTCTGTGAAAAGACCTTCAACAAAAGATTTTAATGAAATCTGTAATCCAAGGAGCTGTGATACAGAGTGGCAGCAGTATTCTTGATATTGTAGTGGAACCAATAATACTTAGGAGGAAACTTTTCTTAGTTGCTGTTTCTCCAAAATGTGTCTTTCTTATGCTTCCCCCTCCCTTCAATTAAAAGGTTTATAAAATAAGAAATAAAGAAAAAAAAAGTTAATGAAGGCAATATGGAACATTAAAAAAAAAATTCGTTTTCAAGATGGTCACATTATCCTTTATTGGCCCCTGAAAAAGGATAAAGTAAATGTTGTTTCATTATTATTTCTTGTTGTAAACAGTGCTCTGACACCAGCCAGTATAATTATTGCATCTGCAATTTTGTATCATTCTCTGAATAAGTTTTCCATTTCTACTTAATGTGTTTGTATAGAAGGAAGCCCTGGTCAGCAGGGTGCCAAGCTCTGCAAAATGCTGTTGATCTTTTGGGGAGTAGAGCACACTCCTGGAGGAGATTTTTAGAAAGCCATGCAGAACTGGACCAGAAAACTAGACTTTGAGGAGCCCTGGAAATTGTGATGAACTTTGGAATATTCGCATACTCTGAAAAGCCAGGGGAGACCCTTAATTCAATTAGGCTGACTTTTTTAAACAACAGACCATTTGATAATACCAAGCTGCTACAGACACACCCATAAGGGAGGGAAAAGTTTGTCTTCACCTGCAGGCCTCATGAGATAACAATCTGCTACTTGCCTTGGTAGCTTGCTTCCCCATTTGAAACATTTTTTTTCCTATTTGAAAGTTTCACTCTCCAAATATTTTTGTCATATCTTCCCCTGCTAAAGTTTTCAGTGCCTGCCTTGCCCCTCTGGCTGAATGCATGCATGATGGTGGTATCAGCTTCCTATATTAAATGGAATTATCTCCTTCATCTTGCAGTACAAGATATATTTTCCAGACCTCACATAGTCCTTTGCCTCTCTTTTCCACACTCCCATTTTAAACCTCCCAAAGCAGAGTCAGTGCCACAAGGGGTATTCGGTAAGTGAAAGCACAGGATTAGCCCAGTGACTCAACCGAGCTCTTTCAGTATGTCAGTGTAGCCCACATGTATATAAGCTTCCCTGAACTCTGAGGAGGATGTCACACAAGCCCAGGCTAATAAAAGGTATGTAACAGTTACTCCACTCAGTATTTCCACATCAAATAGTGCCAAACACACTAGTGGCAATGGCACATCAGCCTGGTATAAGAAACCAGCAAGCAAATCATACCAACACAGACTAGTAAGCAAGGAGAGAGAGAAGGCCCCTCTCCTCCTTAGCAAATGATCAGCCCTGCTCAGAGCAGATTTTGGCTCTTACACTCTGGCTCTGTTTATGCCCAGGCATAAACCAGAGTATCAAATGTTATTATGATTCTGCTCCCCACAGTCATTCCCCAAAGTCTCCTGAACTCTGTCTCAAGTCAAGAATTGCCACAGAAATTCTCACTAATGGCAATTTTCTGTCATTTCCTACTGGAGCTCACATTTGGTATGTCCTGTGGGTGGTAGACATCAGGTCCTTGTATGCCAGTTATAAGGTAGCTAATTCTTAATTTCTTGTTAGCAGGTTCTGTCCCATGACATGTTGCTGGAATCAATGGGAATTAGGCACAGATTACCTTTAAAAATATGCCCCAGAGTAGCTGCAGTCCAGGTACTCAAACTAAAGCAAGTGTCATTGGCTGAAAGGTAATTTAAGTGCCAAAATCAGTATGAGAATTTGTGCTAAGTCCTCTCTCAGGACTACACCTAGGCTCATAATTCAATTAGGTATTACAGCACTAAAGCCAGACCCTCGCTTGTAATCTCTGGGCAGAGGATTCGGTATTTTAAAGAGACAAAAAAGCAGATGACAGCACTTTCACTCCTGTTCAGGTCTGTATACTAAAGACCTGATCTCCAGCTTTTTCAGGAGATTAGAAGACTGAGACTCCTACATACTGTAGTTACAGAGGTGTGTTACATAGGCAAACGTCCATTTAATGATACCCTCTCTGAAGGAATTTTTTTTATTATTATTTGGGATAAAGAGAGTTCTGAAAACAACTCAAAGCATGTTCATAATTTGATCTTTTAGGGCAACTGGAAATACTCTCCAGTGGAGCCTTGAAACATGCAGTTGTTATATTCTTGTTACTTACAAGACAGTTCTTGCAGAGACTACCAGGCTCTTACTTACAATGGCATCAACTGCTTCCAGAAATACATCTTCATGTAAAACTACATCCACTTATGTACAGAAGGAGAACTACAGAGCTAGTTCTAGAAATCTGCCCTTTACCAGCAAGCCCTTTGCTGTTTGTTTTTTACTTTGTTTGTTTTGGTTTTTTTTTTTTTAATTTGGTAACCCATAAGCACCCAGAAAAGTCTGACTTATTAAATAAAATTTTAGACAAAGAGAAACATTTCAAACTATAGATGTCAAATATTTCTGCCTTTTTTCTTTTTTTTAAGTTAATTTCTTTTTTTATGTTTAACAAACATATAGAAGCTCAGGATTCCAGGCTGTTCTTGGGAGAAGTTTAAGAGTCTCAAGAAGACAAAAAAAAAAAATAGACAGTACACCAAGGCATAATTCTGTCCTGCAGCTGAACACTCTCCTCCAAATTCCATTCCTCATATGCTGTGTATCCTGAGATGCCCCATACTGCCCCAAACCAGATCCTTAGCTAACAGGACAGAGGCAGCTGCTCTGATCCCAACACTGATGCATTTATGCCTGCAGGCAATCCCTTGGGAAATTTTAGTCAGCTTGCAGCTGGTTTAGGCCTCCTTGTCCTTTTGGACTCATTCATGCAAAGGAACAAAATCCAGTGGCAGTAGCTGTGTTACGAAGCCAAGCCGTTATCACCACTTGTGGGTCAGAACTGTGTGTCTGGCTTGTGGGAGATGAGGAATGCCAAACAGGCCACCAGTACATGTGCATCTGAATGGAAACAAGCAATAAAACAGAAATCAAAAGAGAAAGCTACATACAACTGAAAATTCACTCCCCCCTCTATTCCATTTGCAACACAAATAACTGTAGAGCCTTGCCATGGGATCAATGGGGAGCTACAGTTTAAATTCCAAAGGCAAAAATTTCAAGATTGACTAACTATTTAGGCATCTGATTTGAGACATGCTATAGAAGGGCCTGTATTTTTAAAAACTGCTAAACTCTCTTCATCTGGACTCCAGAAGCCTTTGGCAGATGTCATTGTCAGCAACTAAAACTTCAGCACCTGAGAACCACGAGCTGCTTATGAAAACCTGAGTGCAAGCCTCCAAATCCAGTGCAGGCCTAAGGCTTTCCTCACGAGTAGAACAGGAATGTCCAGCTGGGTACCTGCGCATCAACCTGCTCCAGCAGAATGTAGTGAGAAAAGCACAGGAGCACGTGAAGAGCACAAAACTGATGTCCAGGCTCCATCTCCCTTACAGTTTTCTTGAAGTACTGATTAAGAAACATGGAGTGGTATAAAACAAAGTTCGTAATATCAACCAGTTACATTAAGGTAGTTCCAATCATGTAAATGACCACTTTGCATTTCTACTGTATTTTATCAATTTATCATTGGCAGTAATTCTAATTTGCAAGATAACTTCTTCAGGTAATTAAATGGTAGTATGAACATACATACTGGGAGAAGTTTAGGTGATCACTTTAGTTAAGATTACCAAAGACAAAATATTCTGTTCTTGACAGAACTAAATACCAGCTTTCACCTTGACGACTGGTCAAAGTCACATTGAGACCATGTAAGAGCTCAGAGTTTAATACAGTTTATGTCTCCAAATATAGGAAAACACAGTATTGTCTCCAGGACTAAATAAGAGAGATGTGAACTGAGCGATCCATTTATAAAGAATGTGGCCACACTATTTTCTTTGTTCATGCCAGCAGTTAGTCATGGCCTGCTTCCAACTTAATTAGCTGTTCCCAGATCCATGCTCCAGCTTTTTATTTTACAGGTTAGAGATTGTATTTTTTAAATAAAGAAAAAAAATTTTCCATGTTTGATGTAAAACAAAGCACCATGTCTGTAACGAACTTAACTGTCATTGAGGAATATGCAGGTACAAACCATTTCTATTCATGCCAGCAATGATCAAATGGTCAAAGCTGATCTTTCTCCTGCTTCTGCAGACCTGGAACAACTACAGGGCTTATACAGCTTCAGCCCAATAGCTTCTGTTTAAGGCAAGTGTTCAGGGAGGCATCAGCAAAAGCTAACTGGATTTTCCGAGAAATTATGAAGTTTTATTTTGTGATGTTTCTTCTTTACCCTATTAAGCTTACACAATACCAAACCGTAAACCCCTCTGCATTGGACAGTTGAAAGAAAAAGCCTCTAGCTTCTAGTGATCCTAATAGAATTTGTCATTTGAAAGGAAGAAATTCTCTCCAGAACTCATAGAATACTTCAATTAGATCAAATGATTTAATTTTATATGCAGTGTACCCAATTTTTCCAGTCAAAAAACCCTATAATTCTAAGAAAGACCAAGAGATCATTGGGTATATGGGCTTGTTGCAAAAGAAAACTATTAGCACTGTACAATAGCTTGAAAATCACACATTTTAAAGCCAGAAAGAGGCTACTGTGATCATCTTTGCTGATCTACCATTCCCACACAAAGACCTCCCTTGAAGCCATTCCCATTCACAAAAAAAACCCCAACAGAACAAACAAACAAACAAAACCGCAAACAGATCTTTTAGGAAAATATTTTGAATTCAAAACAGGATATCAGGGAAAATACACCACAGTCTTTAAGCCTGCCCTCAAGGACTTGAATCTTCATTTCTTGAATACCAGTGTCAAGACATTCTGCTCTTTATGCCCTCCCCTATTATACTGAAAAGTAACCTTCATGTTCCTCCATGTTAGTATATTCCTTATGTGTGTACTCAGACCCAGATCATGGACTGATGAGTCCCCACATATGGTCTCAGATCATGTCATTCATTCCTTTGCCTGCTGTCTGTTAATCTAAACAAACTAAGCTCCAGGACTGTCTTGTCACACAGCAGTTTTTCTAATTCTTTTCTCATTCTTATAGTTCTTCAGAACAGGTCAAAACTGTGCCAAACACAACTGTTTACACTTCTACAGACTGCACTTGTCTGGCTGGCTTTTGAAAAGTTGAATTTTTGAATATTCCAGGTAACAAGTAATAATTTGAGATAGATCCAAGATACAGAGAGCACAACTGAGTGATGACATGGACTCAAAAACCCAGAGTTCTTAGAAACAGAATATTTTTCTAGACCTTTTCAGACAGTAATCAGAAATAAAAGTCTGAGATAGATTCATTGTTCAAAATATTCTGGTTCGCTGGATCAAGAAAGCTGTGGTTGTCTCTTCCTCCAGCTTCAAGATGAAAAAGGACTTGACTGGGCTCTTCTAAGGTAGCAATCATTTGACTTCCATGGGAATTTATGAATCCTCGGCTGTGTTGTTACTGTTAACAAGAGCTGACAGTTAAATGCATTTCATTAACAGAAACTAGAATGAGAATGACAAGACTTTAGCAGATCAGATCTGTAATTGAAAAGGTGACCAATGTAAGGAACAAGAACTGTCTGGTAGGATTGCACTTGCCTCTCACACATACCAATAACAGTGCATCTCCTGGATACGACCTGTCTTTCTTTTACACTAGTTAGCAAAGCATCAGCAAGATGGAGATGTCAAGAACAAACCTACACCAGCATCAGTTCCTCCTTGCATGTCAATGGCAGGAGTAAAAGTAAATGCTACTGGAAGAATTAAAAACAAAAAAGATTTTAGCACCTGAAAATGTACAGAAGATAAGCAAAGGCATAGCAGAAAGTAAGGGAGATAGACTGGCAGTTTGCCAATTGATTCTTTTCAGTCTTGGAAGAGCAGACAGAAGATCTATCCAAGGACAACTGCTGGGGCACAAAACTTGCTGGGAGTGCTTGCATGGAATAGGTATTCTCACTGTGTAGCTTCCTCACTAGCAAGCATTGCCAGAAGACTGACCGGGCCTTGAACATCTGTGGATTTCCAAAACCTACTGAACAAACCTACCTCCAGATGCACAAAATGACAATTTAATCCAGATGTAAAACAATGGGTAGAACCATAATACTCCTCAGCTGCAACAGAATAACGAACATCCTAGTGCTAGAATTTAAATGATGCTTAAACTGGGAGCTGAGTAAAGCCTCACAGTTTTGCCCAAGGAGTAAAGAATAGGAGAATGGAAGAACATCTAAAAGTAATCCATTCTGAAGAAACACACCTTTTGGGTCAACCTTCCTTTGCAAATGTTTTTTGTCACTGAAAGCTCCTTCCCTGGGTTCACCAAATTTAAAGTAGTCCTATTATCAGCTGATATATGAAGGTTATTCAGCCTGATTGTACAGTTAGCTATTGTGTTTCCTGCCACCAACCAGAGGAGGGTGAAAAAAAAAAAAAACCCAAAACATAAAAAAGGAAAAAAACCTACCACTATTCATCCTATTATATTTAGTACTCTGTCTTCCCCTGCTATAACAGGTTGCTTGATTGCCTTGTCCACCTTCTGTGCCACACTCTTTTAGTTCTGAAAGCATTTAGGAAGTGAGGATCATTTATGATGTACTTGTACAGCACCTAGCAGAACAGTATTGTGGCTTCTGGTCAACACTGCAGTGTCAATGCATTATCAATCATCTAAATATTCAGGCTCCCTTGCTAACCTATTTCAATTCAAATTAATATACAAAACTTGTTATTAATAATACAAAATGTGACCAGACTGAGAGGCTTTGTACATTTCTATGACATCCTTCTTTCAGTTCTTGAGAATCCCAAAGATACACGCAACCTTACTGTAAGACCTTCCACAATGCAGCTCACTGCTTTGCACAGGATCAGATCACAGCTCAGCCCACTCTATGCAAAGAGACTGGTCTTGTTTACAAGAAAAACCCATTCTTTCACCCAGCTGTTACTTGGAGAATCACATGCAAGGCCCCTGCCTCCCTTTCTTCCTCTGGGCATGGTGCAGAGGCATCATAGAGGGGTTCAGGCTTTTCCTAGATCCAACAGACCTGGCAGACTCCCAGGATAACTGCTGCATTAGCCTCAGGGTGCTGGAAAGCTCCAGTCCTTTTGCAAGCGTTTGGATGTCTGAATGGCAGTGATGAAAGGGAGGGGGCAGCTACCCCCCCCCCCCCCCCCCCAACAGCATTCCAGTGTTATTAGAAATCCAGCTGTTCTCTGCAAACAGGCAGGATTTACTGTTCATATTTTGGTTAAAGAGACAGATGAAATTCCCCTTCCCCATCCATTATCATTGTATAATCTATACAATTCATCAGCTCAATGGCCGTGTCAGTAAAGAAAAGTGAAAGGGAACATTAGTATTCAGAGCACACGCACCACACAAGGCAGCAGGTTTATGATCTGCGCAACCTGAAATAAGCACTTCTCTTCCCTGGGGACCTGGGTTAACACTGAGTAGCTGCACGTTAAGTCGCATATACTTCTATTAATATACATCCTTTCCAGTCTGGGAGGGGAAGAAGAGGCAGAATACCTGTCCCACTCACGCTGGCAGAGACAGCTAGTGTTTTTGTGGCTTGACACTGTGTGTCCAGAATTGTCACATCCCTTTTCTGATTCCAACTCCTCCATGTTGGCAGAGCGCTCTTCCTCCAGCTCTTAGGCACCAACCAGGCAAAGCCATCAGCTGTCAGTCAGCTGTCACATCTACCTCCTCCCAGACTACCCTGACATCCCCCCTCTGCCTGGCTCCAGGGGCAGCAGAGAAGTAATCTGCTATGAGATTAATTGCTCCCTCTGCCGTGTCAGCACAGCTATGATGGCTTCTGTATTTATAGGGAGGGAGGAGAGAAAAGGATTTTGTGGACAGTTTTTCACCGTGTGCACGTAATGGGGTGTAACAGTTGCATGGAAACAGCTCATTTCCAGCCTCTGACACCATAAAGTCCCTGTTTTCCTGAATGGACATGCCAAGTCACCCAACTTGTTACCAAGTATTATAAATAATAATTTGCTGCTGGTTAGCAAATAATAATTCTAAGAAAGAGATCATATAGGCATGGTTGTATTTGAACACACCAACAACCATCCAAGAAATAACTGGTTACCACTGTCTTTCATTTCCAAGATCTCTGGCATACCTGCACAATGGCCACCCAGATATTGGGCTCTGGCTTCAAAATTGCTTTAAACCCATCTACACCGAAGCTGCTACTAAAAAGGGATCCCTCTCTGCTCATTCCTCCCTCTTGTCTTGGTCCCATTTTTCTGGCTGCATAGGGAGCCATGTAAGAACTGTTTTGTCAGGATGGTTTTCTGCAGGATGGGTCCTTTTCTGGCTCACAGCACTGCCGCACAAGCACCAATTCTGGCAAAAAGGAGATGGCAGGGATGCACAGCCAGGAGGGAAAACAGAACTGAACTGCCCCTTTGGGTACCAGCATTCACTTTCCTTAGCTTAAAGCAGCTGTGAAACAGCAGTCTCCAATCTCTCCCTGCTTCAGCAGAAAAAGCTTGTGTACTAGCAGCTAAATAAAAAGTTTCCTTTACAGCCACAACCTAAATTTTCAAATGAGCACCAGGACTAGTTTTCAAGAGCTCAACACCTCGCAAGCTCCTGAAACTCAACACTTAGCCATGTTTCTTTTGGAAGACTTCACCTATGAGTATTAAGCCAATAAAAAGGTATCTTCTCCAACCAGAGAAGAGGAAACATCACAACTCTGAACCACTTAGAGACATTTTACTGCAAAGAGTGAAAACAAGGCTCTTCTAAGTCACAAAGAGATTACGGTGTCTGGGAGCCAATGTGCTGACCAAGACATGTGAGTGGGAACTTTGGGCAGGTGTCTGCCTTTACACTCCCCAGAAATGATGTACATCCTCAGATTATTTAATATTGTTTTATTAATACAATATTGTTTTAGATAATGGGATGTTTATTATTTAGATTTGTCTCAGGATTGTTTTCATGTTAAATGACACTGCCCTTAGGACTAATATTATAAATTATACAGCAAGCTGCCATCATTTTAAGTGCTGCAATTTAAAAAAAAAAAAAAAGGAAAAAAAAAAGAACAGAACAGCTGTCACCCAGGAAAAGAAAACAACAAAAAAGCAACCTAAACAAACATTCCCTTAGGCCGCTATTGTTTTCCTAATAACTTGGATGGGATTTCCCCCTCCCCACCTACACAGTGGCAGTTGGAACAGGAAGACAGGACTTTTCTATTGATAGGTGATAAATCCTTCCCCAGTGAACTGAAAATGAGTACTGAACCCCTCACTTGCTTGTATAACACAATAAAAAACTTGACTACAAGGAAGGCGACTCTTGCAGAGACTGCAGAAGTGATCACTAGTTGCTGGTGATCTTGTGTAAGTGGGTGCAACTTCAGAAAATCCCAGGATCTCTATCCAGAAAGCTCTTCATAAAGAATTAATCCCTCAGCTGCCTTCCCTGACAGCTGGTGAATCTGTAGGTCTAGGTGAGCAGATGTTGCCGAAACGGGGGGGATGGGAGTGGGAAAAGGAATGTTAGTTACATTGGAAAAGACTCTGAGATGCTGTTTGGGGTGGAACAATCCAAAACTGGGATACACACTAACCACATGCTGAGCCTTCCTATGCTCACAGATAGCAGGCAAAACACCTTCCTCGCTCTCCCTTTGTAGGTTGTTCTCCTAGAAGGAACAATAGGTGTTCTCATTAAGGCAGAATTTGACCTCTAATTGGTCATTTCTACAGTTAAGGAAAATATTTCTCCTCTTCACTTGTAGTTTCCGTTTTTCACTTAGTTGTTCCAAAGACAAACACTGCTGGCACAAACCAGCACTGAAGTGTAACCTGTAAAGCTAAAATACAAAAGTAGCCTGGCTCTGGCCCCTGAACCAACAGACAGGAGGGTTTCAGTTCTTCTCCAGAGTAATAGAACCATAGAATCATAGAATGGTTTGGGTTGGAAAGGATCTTTAAAGGTCATCTAGTCCAACTCCCCTGCAGCGAGCAGGGACATCTTCAACTAGATCAGGTTGCTCAAAGCCCCATCCAACCTGACCTTGAATGTTTCCAGGGGTGAGGCTTCTACAACCTCTCTGGGCAACCTCTTCCAGTGTTTCACCACCCTCATCATAAAAATTTACTTCTTTATATCTAGTCTCAATCTACCTTCTTTTAGTTTAAAACCATGACCCCTTGTCCTATAGCTACAGGCCCTATTAATCAGTCTGTCCCCATCTTTCTTATAAGACCCCCATAAGTACTGAAAAGCCACAATAAGGTCTCCTTGGAGCCTTCTCTTCTCCAGGAAGCCAGGAGAGTACTGCCAAGTACTACACTAACTTCATGCTAGCCAGGAGTCAGGACAGAGAAATCTCTTCCAAAATAACTCCCCAAGATGGGGAAGAATGGAGCAGTCTAGTTAGGGAACAGCCTCACTCAGTAACTGATGGCACAAGGACAGCCTGAATCCCTGTTTATAGCCTGTTGTGTGGGTGCCCGCAGGGCTGGATGCAGCTTTTACATCCCCAGGGCAGGAGAATACAGGCAGGGCTGGAGCTGAGCTCAACCTTGTCAACACTTCAGGTTCTGGGATTTGCTCCCAGATGAGTCAACTCAGAGATGCTGCTGGCAAGGCAAATATAATGCAGACAAAGGCAGCACAGTTCACACTAAGCTTCATCTGTTCTTGATTTCTGCAAGGAACCACACCTTTTATTTGGGACCATAATTGTATTAAGGAGGGAAAACGAAACAAGGGGAAAGGGCAGGAGGGGAAGGGAGGAGACAAAGCTTTGGGAATTGGAATCTGGATTGTCCTCATTGCTGACAGCTACACAAAGACTTTCCATAGAACAGACCATCTCCTCTTGGGATAAGTGCCCCAGGGACACATCTCCTGCCCATTGATACTGTGCTGACACCTCCGTTCTTTCAAGGCACTTTGGCACAGCATCCTTGTGGCAACTGCTAGGGTGGGAGGATTGCTTTGGTGCATTTGTAGCTAGGTGCAACACATCTTAGAAGCTAACAGTACATGCCGTGTAAGCAGGCAGATGCCTGAAGACCACCAATAAAAAAACACCAGTTACAGGCATGTCTTGCACCTGTCACTGGAAATAGCTCAATAAAGTGTACCAGCAGATGGCACTTGTGAACACACGGCATATTTCTTGGGTTGTGTCACAGCCATAACTTCCTGTGTCTGGCAAACAGCCTTTTCAGAGCAGCCCTCCAGTCTTTTGTATCAGCTCTAAAATGCCATGCATTGTGGCCTGGCAACTGCTGTTCAAGAAGTAGAGCTCAGCTCGTTACAGCATTAGATAGAGACCATCTCAGTGTGTTTCTCCCTCCTCTCACTTGCAAAACCAACAATAAAGAACTGCTTTGATTGCATGGGTATATTTAAAGATACCGTTTTTCTAAACAATACTGCTTGGTACCTACACAGTGCCTCAAAGCCAAGGAATGCAACATGGTTTTTAACACACACTAATAAATGTAGCTCCACAGCTAATTTTAGATATATGAGACCTAATTATTCCTAAATTGCAGATGGATAAACCAAAACAAAGACCTACAGCAAATTGGCTGAAGTTTGCTTTGTAATTTGCAGAATTAAAAACAAAACAAAACAAACCCAAACCAAACCAAACAAACAAAACCCCACAAAAACAAACAAACAAACAAACAAAACCACAAAAAAAAAACCACAAACCAACCACTGGAGACTTTGGTCCTTCATTTGCTGCTATGAACAAGAACTCAAATCACCAGAGATACAAGCCAGACTTAAAAAAGAGGTAAGAGAAAAAACAGAAGAAAGCCTAATATGTTTAGTTACTTAACTGAAAGTAAAGCTAAGAAACCCAGATGGGATTATTCAGACCTAAGACCATTCAGGAGGGGAGGAAAGGAAACAAACTTTTCAAACAAACTGACATTAAGACCCCTGTTAATTACAAATACATTCTAGAAGACAAAATCATGCAAAAAATAAAGTCAATGAAGGTCAAGAATAGGCTCCTGCAGCAACTCACAGGCATAAATGGCACTTAGGTACAAAACTTTGATTCACTTGGCTAGGATTCATGAGTTGGGTGCTTATTCTCTGTATAACAGCTCAAAGGTAATAATCACAAATGGTGCTATTTAAATGGAAAATAAATAGCCCTGTCTCTTTAAGGACATCATGTCTCATTCTCAGTGGAATAATGGCAGATATAAAAAAGCTATGATTTCAATATTTCTCATTATGACTTCTCTCCCTGCTTGTCTAAAAATAAAAGGCTACTCTGTAGTCTCAGATCAATCTAACTAAAATAGAAGGGTTCGCTTACAACAACAAAATAGCAGCTCTGACACTAGTTACGTATTCATCACATGTGAAAATGGCCCCATAATGCTGCCTTCAAACCCTTCCAACAAGTTGTATTAAATTAGGTTGGGTTTGGATTTTTTTTTTCTTGCACCAAAAGCAAAATAAATATAGCTTTATTTAATGCTACTAAAAGGTTCAGATTCAACTGGAACCCCAAGGCATGTGGCTTTGTTGTTAAAGCACATATACTGACTCTATTGATTGGTGCAGTCCTCTGTGCAAGAGAATTTGTCACATCAATAGCAACTGAAAAATACTCAGGAGCTGTAATATGGTTTAAATGAGCAGTTACCACATCAATATAAAGAGCATTTTCAATGGCAGTAGATAGGAACCCCTTTGCAAACCTAGTATTTGTTTTAAGATAAAGGATGACAACTTTTTTACAAGGAAGATTTTTTTAAGTAATGGTGAGCAAAACAGCAACCACTGTAACTGTCTTACAATCACAGCGCTCTCTGGGAAATAAAAGCCACAATGGAAAGAAAACTTCCAGGCAGGAAAGGAATGGCAATGCTATGAGCCAGATGGATGTAAGGGCCAGAGAAAACCTCTGCCGCTCACTTGCCCCCCTGGTCTTTTCCTTTGCTACTACCCAGAGCACACCTGTGTCTTCTGCAGATCCACACTGGACTTTGCTTTCCGGAACCCCAACCTGGCATACTGCATGACCTGGGAGGTCCAAAACAGACGCAAACACACATGGGACATGGGAAGAAGACAGCACAGAATATTCCTGACCTGTCCTCAATGCCAAGCAAGAGCTGGGGGAGGAGAAAGCTTCTGCCATGCCTCATCCTCTCCCCCAGCTGCATGGGAGAAGGCGATAAAAGGAAATGGCCATTCCCTCACTGTGGCAGGTCTCTTTCTGTTTGGTTTTT
Source organism: Buteo buteo (assembly GCF_964188355.1). Classification (NCBI taxonomy): domain Eukaryota; kingdom Metazoa; phylum Chordata; class Aves; order Accipitriformes; family Accipitridae; genus Buteo; species Buteo buteo. The sequence continues at coordinate 35,994,914 of NC_134180.1, forward strand.
TTCCCCATTATCAGGATGGTTGGTCCTGGCCACAGCTATGTTTTTTAATCCAACAACAGGCTGTCAAAAGACACTGAAGCATTGGAAAAACCCCTTGGATTTCCAATTTTGAAATTGGAAAGGGAGGAGAAGAGAAGAGCTCAGTTGCCACCACTCTTTCGGGGGTCAGCAACGCACTCGGCACCTATGGCCTGCCTCTCCTGTCCTCCCGGCTACAAAGGGGAACATCATTTGCCTCCATGAGTCACCAGCCCCCAGCTGATACTAAATGTGATCTAGGCAGGCACAGAGAGAGACTCTCTGGCATCAGTAACACATAATCTAAATTAAGAAGACAAACAAGGTGCAAGAGGGGCCACGGAGAAGTCCACAAAGCTCAGAGCAGGCTGAAGTGGGTGATGCTTCCTGCACTGGGGTAGGAGCTGAACAGCTTCAGGCCAGAGGAGACTGAGCGAGCTAATGCTTACCGTCTGAGGCCAAACCAGACAAGCGCTAGGAAGACAAATCCACTGCACGTTACTGAGCAGACAGAAATCCCAAGAGTTCAGGAAGTCTGAAACAAAAATCACTGGAAGCTGGGGAAGTACCTGGGGCAAAGCATCTTATAGGCATCTCCTGCTTTTGGGAGGAAAGTGGCACTGACCACTGCTGCGTTAGCGGATAGTGGGCTTGTGAGGTCTGACACAGCATGGCTGTTCTCACAGACCTCCTAAGATGTATAGCCTCTGCTTTGGTCACAACTGAATCAGAAAAAAAATAAATAGGAAATTCATGGCAAGGAACAAACCTCCATTTTGTGGGATTGAAAAATCCCTGTTTTTCAATAATAAGAAATAGTTCTATATTGTCAGGGGATGGAACATACTTTTCCTGACTTGGTGTATTTTTAGAGTACAATTCTCTCTCAATCACATCCCTTCTTCCCTTGGGTTAATGTACAACGGACATTCTTTTCATTCAGGCAAAAATCCCACTAGAGGAAGACGAGAAGCGGCATGTGCTGCAAGTTTTGAAAGAGATGAGAAATTTCACACTATCCTGATATCTTCTGGGTAACTGCTTATTTTATGATGACTAATAGGCAATTACTATGGTAATACCGCAATACAACATGTGTGAGGTTTGGGAATGAGAAATTATAGGTAACTAGTTTGGACTCATTTCTATGGTAACAAAAAGTAATTGTCATTAAATACCAGTTATATTGCGGCTGTACCTGGTAATTATAGATTTTTTATGCCCAGTAACATAAATAAAACCAATAAATTTATTCAAAAGGTCCATGATTGTTTACTTATATGTTGTTATATAGAATACACAATGACAAACGCCTAATTAGGAAAAATAAACTCCATTGAGAGCTTCATCTTGTCATCTCAGATGGATACTCTGTTTTTCAATTCAAGGCAATGCATTAATTTCATATGCATTAAAAGAAGCTAAGAAAAAACCCTTCCCCACCAGAAAAATAGGTGAAAAATAATCAAGAGATATTATGCAAAAGACAGTATGCACACAAGTAGCCATGTCTCATAACTGGACAAGTGACAGTAAGAACCATATAACATAACCAGTCACTGTGAACGTACATATACACATGTATGTATGCAGGTATAGGTACATCCTCCAAAGTGATATCATCAAAGACCAAAATCAGCCCTCCTCAGTGTTACAACATATAGTTCTGATTTAGAGCTAAAATAATTTGGATAAAGTCCACGTATACTTTTATTGGTAAAAGACAGTTTACAGCTCATAAACCACATGTGAACACAAATGTTGAACTTTTGACTGTTTCTAGAGTCACAGAAATAAAGTCCACAAAAACTATTCAGGATAAATCTGAAATATTTAATCTGGTCCAAAGCCTAGTTTTCTGTTTGTATTTCAGACTCTTCAAAAGGGATCCTTAAAAAAGGCCAGATTTTAAACAGATCATGCCATTAACTAAAAAAAAAAAAAAAAATAAATTTGTCCTTTATAAAATGCTGACATGAATCATTTTAAATGTTTCTCAAGCCTTCCCAGCTCCCTTTTTTCACTTGAAAAAATTTGCCAGATTCAACTCTCTTCCACAAACCATTTCAGTTGTTACAAAACTACATTTCTGGGCAAAATTATACCATTTGTCTAAAACATTTCATCCCAACACAGCTTTCATTGCAATATGGACTCTGACACTGTTTACTGTGAATTTGGCTTTCCAGCCTGGGTAGAACTGGCCTCCTTTCTTTCTGTCCAACAAATTGCTTTGTTAACCCCTCACACAAGCAAGCAGTAAAGATTGTGTTGACTTCAAAAATATCATACCTGCAGTGAGACAAGAAAGGATTAGAATCAGCATGTGCCCTCTTCTTCCCATTCACACAAATTCTTGCAGTCCCTACCATCAAGTTAGAAGGATATTGTAATGATGACAGTTTAGAACATTTCAGCTAATTCATGGCTTTAATTTACTGAAGGCTGATACTGCTACAGCTAACCAACTGAAGGCAAGACAGAAACAGCAAGGAACGGGAACCTTACTGGGTCAGGCAACAAAGCCTTTAGAGAACGGTCAGGGTATTTCAACTGCCTTGTCATAGCATTTCTGGGATACCTCAGTGAAGAGCTGCCCAGACTAAGAAACACATCCCTTTTGGTGCCAGTATAGGGTTTCATCTCTGGAAGGTGAGGCTGACAAATTGGAACTAATCTAAGATGGTATGGTACAGTCATCTCGCCTGCAGGGACACATTTCAGCATTCAGCTGCAGAATGCCAGCTTAAGAACAAGCTCTTGATAAAGGAAAGTTCAGGCCAAGCCTGGGGATGCACGACTTTTAAATCAAGAACACATTTTTTTTCTTAGTCTAACCCCACCTCCCTGGGGATGGTAATAAGTTCAGAAGATGATAATGCTATACTGCAAACAGAGAGAGAAAAGTCAAGAAATCTCTTCCCAGCACTAGTTTTCCTTTATTTCCTAAAACTGCTTCACAGTTTAATCCATCAGAGAGGGTGAGGTTAGTGTTACGGAGAAACTCACAAATATTTTTATTTTTTGCCATGCTCTTTCACAAAGCTAAAGATCAAGTCATGAACCATGCCCAGCAACAGGGGTCTTTCAATTTAAGTGAAAGCTGAGGACAAGTTCCCAGCCAGAACAGAGGGCAAATTATGCTGAAGACTGACTATTTTAGCTAGGTCAACCAACAGCATCTTCTTGGGCAATTTAATTAACAAGCCCATGTGGCATAACATTTTCTACACACTGTAACTGCAAAGCCAGTTACACTTGGAAGTACAGTAATACCAGGCTTTAAAGACTTCAAGACAGGGATGAAGCCTGTCTTCCTGTTTTGGGAGAGATCCTACGTCCCTGACCACAGTGAACAGTGGGTACCTCTCATTATCCTGGAAGTTAGAAAGAGCTGGGTATACTCATGTGGCAAGAAAAGGGCTAGGTGAGGGGGTTGGTTTCACTGAAGAAAGAGCACAGTCTAGTAGGTTTCTTCACAGAAGGGTATGATGCTAACAAACCAGCAAACAACAGCTAGCACTGCAAGCAGGAGCAATCCCGATTAGTAACTCAGTACTTTGGCTTGCAGGTGAATTTGCACTCTGAGGGCTCCACTTCTCTGCACCTAACCCCTCTGATGCTTGTACCCAGCCAACTCTGATGTACTGTAGTGGTTTGCCCATGATTTTTCATTTCTCAGCTCTTTTCAGAAAGAAACAGGTGAAAGTAAAAATTAAATGTTCTGATTTCTAAACAGTCAGGCAGAAGTTCCACTGGAAATAAAGTCCAGTAGAGGTAATTTCACCAACTCGCTTGGTTTATGTACATAAGTAATAGCTATTAAGAGATAGAACCGCTCTAGTTCACTACCTCTGAAGAGATTTATGCTCTAAGATTACAATCAAATTGCAACTTTTGTCCATTTATTTTTAAAAAATACTTTTTAAAATTGTGTATAAACATTCTGAATTAGAGGGGTTGCTATACCACCCCTTTAGGTCACATAAGGCACCTTGTCTTTTCATTCCTAACTGTATGGGTTCACAAATACACTTAAACTCTTGCATATACTTGAACAAATCAGTAAAGTTTAGCACGCTGTTTCCATGCATCCTGATACACTGGGCGCTGATATTCATTTCCATGACCATTTCTTTTAGAGCCGTCTGAATGTACACGCAACTTATAAACAACCTTCCTCACAGATGTGTCTGTGCCGTGAGCACTTGTGCTTTATAGCTGTGATATTAAACTCACTTGTTGCTGGTTATGAACATTTCACCACAAGAAAGTCCCTTTAGAGTCACAACCCATTTGGTCTGTTCTCTTGAGAATGAGCAACAGTTTATAGATAACACACAGTTCTTGGCATTATTGTTGCAGATTTGGCTTAATCTCCTAAACCTCAGTTCACAAGCACTGAGAACAAAGGAACAAGGATTTTGGAGAAGAGCACAGGACCCACACCCTCAGGGAAAGTCCTGCATCCCCAAAAATGACAATGAAGAAAATCCCATCAGCCAAATGTAACCATATCCTAGGTAAATGAGTGGTTAGTTCCTGTTTTGATCACAGGAGAACTACTATATCCCATCCCTTCTATGAGAACTGCTGACATACTCAGGCTTTTAATGGTGCCCGCTGCGCCTGGGATTTCAGAGGACAGCAGAGTGCATCCGACAGTATACTTTGCCAATTGTACAAAGCTGTGTACTGAGGGGGTAAAAAAATCTCTCTCACACTGGCAGGAGATCAATTTACAAACTCAAGCATGAGGTTTAATTACCCATTTCATTATCTTAGCTTGCATAGCTCTGAATGTGAACCTTCAATGAACCAAAGAAATAGTCACTAGCTGCTGCTTTGAGAAAGAGGGAGATAACAGGAAGTAAAAGTTCAAACGCCTAAAACTGCTCTTGCTGCATATAGCACCACAGACCTTGTTTGCAAAAGCAAGAGGATTGTCCCCAGCCAATAGATCTGTGTTATTCCATGCTACGTGGAAGACTTCTGAAAGTCCTATTTATGTGCTAATCTGAACAAAGACCAAAAGAGATGAAACAGACTTATCTAGCCAATCACAGAGAAGCCTCAGAGCTAAATTTTCAAATACTAGCAATTGATCCTTAGAGATTTTTAAAAAATTCATCCAGTAAATTCAAGCAAATAAATTGTGATGTGCTTGTGGATTTTGTATGAGCAGGAAATAAAGTGTTTGCTGTAAATTATTCACTCAGCACTAGTTAACTACAACACCAGCACGTTACTAGGCTTTTTAATATTCTTCTCAAGATAATAGGTAGCATTTTGCTTATTACCCTCATTTTTAAGTTATCAGTTACATTAGGCCATTTGTCAATAAAGTGAAGAATTGCAAGAAAATCAAATGCTTTTCCAACTACCTCATTAAAAGTCTCTTTAGTTCAGGAGGGTTGAAAATTCTGCACATCTTGAAAAGCTAATGCAATAGTATACCATCAAGCTCAGCAATTCCAAATGAATTCACATGCCCTTTCATAATAACTGGGTTACCAAAAGGCTTTTCAAGTTATGAGCCATATGCATGTCTGTAAAGCTGCATGCCTCTCAAAAAGTATAAATAATAGTGCAGGAGAAAAACCTACAGGGCAAGTTTATGGGGGAAAATGAAAGCTACTTAATTGCAACTGGAGTTGCCTACGTGCAGGGCACCTGGAACAGAGTAAAAGCAATGTAGTATCAGATTCTAGAGCCATTTTAGGGCTTTATTCCTGTAAGGTGACATAACCATTATGATAAATTCCTTGTGCTGTCAGACACCACTACTGCAATATTGCTCTCTGGTTTTGGATTTGCCAAGAGTTGAGGGAGTATCAGTGTAGCTGGAAGGAGACCATGTGCCCTTGGACATTTCACTCACAAAACATGTATACAAGCACTGTTGAAATCACCCATGCAATTCCCTGCTATTTCAGTTTAGTAAGTAGCAAAGCACAGAAGGACTAAGAAGCGCATATCAAACCAAAGAGAAGCCAGCAGCACCATTTTCTGCAACTTCTAGCTTCTTCCTCAGTGGTCTCCTCATCCACACAATAACCCAGTCTTATTCTGCTTAGCAATGCAATACGTAATTAGATCAAAGCTCAAGGTAGCCTGGCTACAGAGTGTGTTGTGTTATTTAGTCTTGCGCTGTAAGCAAAACCACATACAGTATATTACATTTCTCAGGGGCTTCTCCAGAGAACTATGTGGTACATGTAATTGCCCCCACAAACAAATCATCAACTAATCAACTGCTTTTCATTATCACCTCCAGCAGCACATTTATTTTGTAAATAAATGCATTAAGAGCTAACAATTTTAGGGAAAACAAAAGATTATCTGAATACATTCTCAACAGAGGAGGTGGTAAAGTAGTAATTCAAATACTAAAATGAAGCAAAATTAGCATAGGGTGGAATGATTATTCCATTCCATGTATCCCTATCTATTACAGTACCATAATAGACTGAAATCTGTGACTTTAATGGATGATCTGGGTAGTTGAAGGGAACTGTGATTGACTGACACATTTACATAGAGGCTGATGAGCAGCATAATGAATGCATTTATAAAACACAGCTAAGGTCTAACTCTAAGCTGACTTCAACTCCCACACCTAGAAGAGGCTTGCAGAGCAGATACTCTGCTATCTTGGAGAATTGCTCTCTACATCCTGAAGCAAGCAAAGTTGCCATTGAGACCCCTTCCTTGATGGGAACTTCAGGAAGCATGTGGCCACAAGAACCTCCAATTTAAGAGGAATTAATTGAAACAAGCCATATAAGATTCAGTGACAAAACAGTGCAGGGTGAATAAGGTAGATACAACAATACACAGATTCATACTCCACACCATACCTGTAATTTCCTAGGTATACTCCATCAGGATTGAGCATGGGTGCAATCTTGAAGACCAGGTGGTCTCTCAGTACTTTTGCAATAGGATGCTGGCTCACAAGGAAATCAATTATACCTGAGAAAAACGAAAGAAGAGTTTGAAGAGGGAGGGTTATGACATCAATGATTTCCAGATAGCTATCTGAAATTTCACATATAAAAGATTAGAATAATGTCCTGGTTTTGGCTGGGATAGAGTTCATTTTCTTCTTAGTAGCTGGTATAGTGTTACATTTTGGATTCAGTATAAGAAGAATGTTGATAAAACACTGATGTTTTTGGTTGTTGCTATGTAATGTTTAGACTAAGTCAAGGATTTTTCAGCTTCTCATGCCCAGCCAGCAAGAAGGCTGGAGGGGCACAAGAAGTTGGGAGGGGACACAGCCAGGGCAGCTGACCCAAACTGGCCAAAGGGGTATTCCATACCATGTGATGTCATGCCCAGCATATAAACTGGGGACAGTTGGCCAGGGTGACACAGATCACTGCTTGGGAACTAGCTGGGCATTGGTCGGTAAGTGGTGAGCAATTGCACTGTGCATCACTTGTTTTGTATATTCCAATTCTTTTACTATTATTATTATTGTCATTTTATTATTTTTATTATCATCACTATTATTTTCTTCCTTTATGTTCTATTAAACTGTTCTTATCTCAACCCACGAGTTTTCCCAATTCTCTCCCCCATTCCACTGGGGGGGAGAAGTGACTGAGTGGCTGCGTGGTGCTTAGTTGCTGGCTGGGGTTAAACCATGACAAATGATCATTCTTCTTTATTCCTGGCACTGCTCCTGTTTCCAACAGAATAAACCACATGCAATCACATAGCACCTGCCACCTTCTAAAAACTCCAGAAATAAGAACTTTAAGGATAAATACCTTAGTCCATCCTCATAATGCAAGTACAATATGGCTACATTATCAGACACTGTCAAGTTTCCACAGGGGGAGAAGTTACTGCCCATCAGCTGAGCCACAATAACAAAACATTTCTCCTCCTAAGTGGTGAAATGAAGTAAAACCTACTAGTTTAAGCCTAGCACCTTACATACCCAGCATGCATACATGGGCACATACTGCAGCTGAGCTCATGAGTGGCAATTTATTGAGCTGAGGCACCTCAAATTTGTTTGAACAGATGCCCAGACCTATCCTTGACATGAAGACAGAGTTCATATCATCTGCATGTATAAAGAGATATAAAATGCCTCACTAGAACTGGGACAGTTACATAAACTCTGTACCAGGCACAGGATAAATATGGGATTGGTAGACTGGAATTTATAAAGTCAGATTCTTCCCTTACTTTACACCCATAAAAACCAGGAGTAACTCCACCTCATCAGTGAAGCTCTTTTAATGTGGAACTAAGGCAAGCGACAGGGGAACCAGATCCTAAATGCCCTTCCTTCGGGCTCAATCACAACACCAGACCCCACAGGACCTCTTGCCTCTGAGCCTTGTGCTCAGGGAGTGACTAAACATCTCCTTCCTCCAAGGCTGGTGCTGGGGCAGGAGGCAGGCAGTCTGGCAGTTAAATTCATTGCTTATTCCTCCACTGAGTTGGTACTGACAGAAATAGCTTCCAGGGAATGAATGTCGAGATAAATTGAGTTCCTGTGTAATCTCAGGACACCCACAGATAGGTCATGACAATTTGCTATTTATTGTAAGGTCCATCCTGTGAAGTAGGAACCATTTACTAAATTTCCCCAGAATAAATCAATCACTATGCTCTAATAACAGGATAAAATTAAGCAGAGAAAAATTAAGGCTGATCATCAGTAAAATTTCACTAATCGCAAGTTCTATTAGATTGTGGAATTGTCTCTCTAGGGGAAGAGTGGAATCCCGTCATCAGAAACATTTAACACTGGACAGGGCAAAGCCTTAGGTAACAGACATAACAAGCAACAATTCAGCATAGAAGAGATGGCATGGGCTAACTAGCTGACTTCAAAAAAGCTGACTTTAGACCTGATTTTTTGTAATCCAATCAAAATCTTGAAAAACAAACAAGCTAAAAGCCACGTACATGCCAGGTTAAACACACTTGTTTATAGCTTGGCTGAAAGATGGGACCAAAATCTCACATTCTGTACAACTCCTTCATTTAGCCTATTTCCTAAGGCCCATTTTGTATTTCAAATACTAACAAATCTGAACCTATGCTGCTGTTGGAATGAATTCTAACTTGCTGAGGCACATGGGGAAAAAATGAGGCTTCTGTAATGTCTAAGACGATCAAGGTATAATTGACTCTAAACTTCAGCAACTTTTTCATCTATTAGTGACTAATCCCAAAGAAGAGAAAGTCCCTTTCTGTAACCAGGTCTTCCACTTGAGAAGAGACTAAACCTGAATTTCTGAGGCAAATTAGCATACACATAATTATATTGCTCAGGAAATGTTTCTGCAATTACCTCCTCCCAATGAAGGAAACCGAACATCGATCTGCTTTTTGGCTGGTGTTGTGTCTGTTGTTCATTATACAACAGCAAGAACACAAAGAAACGACAGGGACACAGTTGGATCCTGAATAACCAGGTTTCCTAACTGTATGCAAACATGAAAGTCTTAGCTATGTTAAACTGCTGCTCTAACTGTTTTCTGGCAGTGTCTAAAACATAATCAACAGTACGCACACCTGGAGGGCTCAAAACTACTTAAAGGGATACAATCCCACGCTTAGTCCACGGCTTCTCGAGACACTATGCTGGTTTTAGTTGTAAAGAATTTACAACTAGACTCAAAACATCACATCAGTTCGTGCTTTCTAAAATACTTGGAAGAGTTAACTGTTCAGAAATCAGTATGTCCAGAACATACTTTATCCTAGGTCAGGTATGACCTTTCAAAGCAGCTACAATAAAAGTGGCATAAATATCGCATCATGTACACGATCATTGCTTCACCAAAGACCTTGGCGGAACAGTTTTGCCATGAGATCTGGCAGTGCACCAAGTGCATACTTGTGACAGCTCTTCATACAGCAGGGAGGACCACAAATACCTCAGGGATAACACGACTGCTTTTCATTCAGGAGGTAACACAAGAGCCCAAACTCTCAGAACTTTGCTCTGCCTGTAACTCTGCCAGGGAAGAGGCTTGTCCAGGTTCTGCTCATTTTGCTCCTGTTATTGATGCAGCCTCACTCAAAGAGCTTGGCAAAGGTGTCTTGGCAACTAGAAGCTACAGTTTTCAGCTTCACACAGGGAATTATTATTCCCTAACCAAGAACATGCTATGACGTGGAAGGCTGTGTATAAACATGTAATGGGTGAGCCTCTGCTCTGCATGATTCACTGTTGCACCAGGCACACCAGACTAAAGGGAAGAGACTGACTTTGGGCACCCAGCAGCTTGGTGGCAAACGAGACCCAGCATTTACCAATGTACCACAATCTATTAGGGGGTACTGCAGCCAAGTTCACCCAATCCAAAGAGATTTACTGTATTTTCTTATTAAGGAAACAGTTAATTAAATCTGAAGAAGTCCTACCCCATGATAAAAATACAAAGCAAGCGTTAAAAATAACTGACTCACAGAAGTCTAATCTGGAAGTAAAGGCAGCTCTAAGGAACATAAGAGAAGCATCAGATGAAAGTATACATCTACATATACAAACCTCACCATAAAATTATTGTAAGCATCCAAACAATCAATACAATTATCAAATAGCTTTGTCTTTCAGAGGAACCCAATAGTCTCTCGATCAATAACGTTTAAAGTAAAAAGACAGATATCAGAGTATTAAAAAAATACCATTGCAGAGAACTTGGTCCTCCTGTTAATAAATCAATACAAACTAAATTTTACAGCTTCTATAATCAGCAAGAGACATATCAGTGTATCTCATTAGGCCGGGGTTAAGAATTTGGCAGCAACCAAAGCCCATTTAATATCATTTACTTCAAGGCAGACATGGCAATACAACAGATGCCCTAATTTATTTGTTGATCTTTGTATTAAAATAACAGTTTGCTGGTAAACAGGAAGGGTAATGATGGCAGTCACCCTTGTTAGTGGCTAATAATTGCTTAATTTGTCCACTAATTGACCTGTGCTACTGTTGAAGCACTGGATCGTGTTGCAGGGCATGAAGTAAACAAGGCCACTGTAATGTTACTTTAGAGAATGACTTCTGGAAATAGAACTACTTATTGCTATAAATTTTCTCTTCACAGATGAGCAGATTAATTGGTCTGCCAATTAGTCTGCTATTAAAGAAAAAAAGGGCTGCCCACAGATTGGTTGGATCTTCGAACCACAGCCCTAGTTTGGGTCAAATGAAATAATCCAATCTGAATCAGTCACATCAGCTATGAAAAATAAGACAAGCATTATTTAAAAACAAATCTCTGTGGCTGGAGATCAAGGAAAATAGCCCAATAACTAAGTATTAGCTCTTCAAGTGACTTTATTTTAAAGTGGAGAACATGATGGAGTGGGCCTACTCAGGCACATTACAGTGTGGAAAAGTTGTCCAATTAAAAGAAGCAAAACAATATAGATTATTTTCATATCAAGCTTTCTGGAAAGTAATTAAAATCATTACTTTTCAAATAATAACATGCAATTATAGATGCTGCCTGGAACTAGAACAGCTCAGAAATCAGCATTCAGCCATGACATAAGAAGAGGCTTATCCATAGTCCACTAAAAATCAACCAAAGTCTTTACATTAACTTCAAGGCGCTTTTCATAGTTGTGAGGGAAAGGAAAAAAAGAATTGAAAACAAGGAAAAGGGAAAACAATACTGACAACTGCAAGTCACTTGATACACAGTCACAATGGCTCCAAAACCCCAGTTTTTTAAGTCTTTCTCGGTGAACACAGCTTCACTGCAACTGTGCTAAATCAGGACCAAATCTCCTCTACTCTTAGTCACTTCTCTATCATTATTCTTTCTCAAAGCTAAATGCACTTTCTCAAATTTCCCTTGCCTTCTGCAGCTTAGGAACCTTTCACATACTCCAACACCAGATCCTGTGGCATTTCTCTGCCCTCCCTAATCCAGCTCAAACTATCTTCTGGTGCTTCACAAGCAAGTCAATCATTCCCTCTCCCATAACATGTCAAAGCAACCTTCTCTGCTTACACGATTTCCACTGTTCTGTCTGGATGTTTCCTCAGTCAACCACATTAAACTCTGTTTAAACTTCCTGCTGTCTCTAACATGACCTCTCCACATTTGCTCTTTCCAAAGAAAAGTCTGTCTTATTCCTTGTTTCTCCATTACCCCATCCTTTCACTCTCAGTCTGACAATATGTTTAATTGTATAACTATATAATGCATTTACCCTGCTTCTATTACTGAAAATCTAATCACCACAGATCCTAATGCAATATGGCAACTGCTAATGCAAACATATCCTGGACTGTGTCTAGCATATGCCAAGAAGTGATTTATATTTTCAGACCCATTTCCTAACACTGAATAGCTGCTGGTATCCTGCAGTCAGCTCACCATAGCCTGCCGGTTAAAGAGAACGTAACAATTAGGATCTACACAACAACAGGATAACAATAATAATTGGAAAACAAATACAAGGGAGTCCTGAATGCTTATGCTTATATAAAACTACTGAAATGTTCTGCTAAAGGAGATCAAAACCAATGTGAAACACACTATACTTACACTTTTGTGAAGAATAGGAAAGCAAAAATGCAGGGGTGGGCTTTTTGGAGAGGTCTTTTAATGTGATGGTGACAAAAAATATCAGATGATAAGGCCAAGCAGCTACAATATTCTGCCTCCACAGAACAAGTACAGCACAAGCAGTAAGCAATAGCAAGACACTACTGTGCCACCATTTGTCTGTGAAGGAGCTCTCGGCAAAGGGGCCCTTGTCTGTTCAGCCTTTGCCCTTTCTTGTGGGACTGCAGAAAAAAAAAACCCCAAACAATAAAACAAAACATGAAAAAGACAGATGGACACTCTTCTCCGTTCCAGCATGGTAGGAAAGGTGTCACACACACTGAACCCTACTCAACACAGGTCACAGCAATGCTGTACCAGGGTTGTCTCTACAGAATGCGCATCTGTGCTTTCAGTTCAGCCCCCAGCACAGGCCAATAGATAGAAATGATCCAATAATATCTTAGCCTGAAGTGTTTCCAATATTCAACACAACAGCAAGGAAAAAAAAAGGCATGTGAATGGTGATAAACGAGCAGAGCTGAGTCACAGCAGGGTTATTGACATGATCTAACATCATGCTGTCACTGAAATTATCCCTACAAAAGATCATCGCATAGAGTGATCCATAAGTACAAGATCATTGCAGATGCTGACTCTGTTCCTTCTTACAGTGCTGCTTCTCCTCTTAACGTGTAAAAACAGACTGCCGAACTCAACTGGTTTTGTTTTTTTTTTTTTACACTTCTGAGAAACACATTTATTGGGCGGGGGGGGGCACACAAGGGTACACACATTGATTCTAACATCAATACAGAAGGAATTTATAGATTTGGAATACTTTATTAATTGGTTTCCTTATCTTTCCAAAGGTCCCTTTGGAATCCATAGCAAAACCAAAGTTTATTTCATCAAAAATGATAAAAATAATATGGGTCATGAAGGAGCACTGCAAAAGTAAAACAGGCACCTGGTTACAGTGTTAGATGAAGGAATATTGTTGCCTGAAGTATATCAATCAGTAGTTTCCAGTTGCCAAGCCTGACTATATCTGCATGCATATGCCTCTCTTTAAGTAGTTACTGCAATTAAGTGAGAGCGGGAAGATCCAGAACACTGGCTGTTATTTCATTAACTCCCTCTCTGGCCATCCTCAGTACACACAAAAGCGTGAGGGAATTGCTTGCGCTCGGAGAGAGATGTGACACCATGCACAGAACCTTAGCGAGTATTCATCAGATCCTACTTTTCAGGTCACCCTCTGCTTCTCCTGTTTCCTCTATGCTGATGCTCAAATTTCATCCAAGCTTCCCCCAGGACAGGATCAGAGGGGGCCTGCACAGGCCTGCGGGTACCACATGATGAAAAACAATCAAGTTCTTAGAAAATGCAGAGGAGGTAACAATTTTTCCCAGTAGTTCCCATGGACAGGAAGCTTTCAAGGGAGACAACAGCTAAACAACACAATTACCCATGACAAAACACATAGGAGCCAAGCAAAGCAGGTGAGACAGCATTAGGAAGGATGTGGTAGGTCAAACAGATACATTCCTGGTTATGGTTCATCTAAAGTGTACAGAAAGAGAAGGGCTGATTGATGCTCCTGGAATACCAAGCCTTTTGATTGCAAAGCAATTTGTCCCCAACTAGACAAGTAAATATTTCAGTGCTAGGCAACATCTCGTTGCTTAATGTGGTTAGTTAAAAGCACCCCAAAAAGTCTTCAGGCTCCTGTTGTCATTTCAGTTGTTTTTTTATCTGCAACCATCATTGCTATCGTAAAGCAAACAAACAAACAAATAAAAACCCTACAGATAAATCCCTAGTGAGTTGTACACATGGCCCTACTTCACCTATTTTTAAAGAAATTTTAATCAACTTGAGACAGAAAAGTTGCACACCTAACTTTAAGGATTCAGCTGTGATAAGCAGATTGATTAGGAGCACATCAAGCTATATTATGGCATATTTGTTCTTTTATTTACCATTTACTCATCTATTCTCTGCTGTAACTCTATGTCTCTTCAAAACACAGTATTAAAAGCAAAGGAAATCTCAAATAATGGAATAAAATGAATGTGCAGGAAATGAATGGGTGAATTAGATTACAGCAGATGAAACACTGAGGTCTCAAAAGCAAAATGCAGGGAGTTTATTTAATTTGTTACTCTTTTAAAATGAAAATATGCTCACTGACTTGAATTAGTAATTTCCCTGTTTTAAGATATGTTAGGCCATTACAGCTAGGCCTGTTTCCAGAGCAGTGAAATAAATGGAAAACAGCCAGTCTCCCAGGGAACCCGCTAGCTCACTGCATTTTGCCAGCCCAGTGAAACAGTGCTAATGTCAGCTCCAGAGAAAACCGTGCTTCTGCTGTAGGGGCTGCATGCAAAGGAATTGATAATGACTAGCAACAAATACTTAAAATGGCAGAGCAAGGCACTATGGATTTTAACTCAAGTTTTAATGTGCATGGTAAGCCCAGACAGTAATTGATTTAAAGAACATCTGAAAAATCATTGTTCCTGACCTCTCCCTCCCTCTCTCCTCCAGTTATCATAGGGTTCCACAAATAATTAATCTGGTGTTCAGCGTGGCTGAAACACAAATCCATGTGAAGGAAGCAAGAGGTGGGAACATTTCAACTGCTTTCTGGAACACCCAATAAAGTTATAAAAAAACCTTCTCACACTGTTGTATGGATACAGGAGACATTTCTGCCATTACAGCCCCAAATGATATTAAGATTGCAAATTCAATGGAGATTCGGGAATATCTTGCCATAGTAAAACATTCTAGGACTAATGGGTAATAAGATGGACCATATGATACCACTAGGCAGACATTCTTGGCCATTTTAATGTATCTGCTGATTACGAATGGATGGGACAGACTGGGATGGAAAACACCCTGTGAATTTCTTTCATTACATGGGTATTCCTTGTTTTCACACAAAGGGGGTACACTCACACCATCTACCTTTCATGTGCACTGACTATCCCACTATTTTCGCTAGATGTCTACATTTAGACCATGCAAACGTTGCCTCAAAACCCCAAAGAGTTCCAGACCATGGTGCTCCTGATAGTTTCAAGCAGGGAGACTATGTAGAGAAATGGATATGACTGGAATAGAGTCAGCCACAAATCAGCAGTCTACAAGTAGAATCAATTCAGTGCAAAAAGTTGGTTAGTGTTGAGTGTTTGGGATTTCCTATGTATTTTTATGAGCTGTGGCTCTTTCCTCATAAAAAGATTCACATCTGCTTTGGAGGATATGTGACTGCTGGTGCTGGGCTGGAGCACAACATCCTGATTCAGTACTGAAAAGATATAGCTATACATTGCCAGTAAAATATAATTAAAGTTGGCATTCCCAGTGACTAGGATGTGGGACCAGGAGCCAGAATGCCTGATCTTGGTCTCTAGCAGTACTGATTTTTGGCAAGTTGCTACCAGAGTCTGCTATTTTAGTATGTTCAACTTGAGATAGCAGTGGCCAGATTTGCAGGGCAACAAAACTAGCATCTTTGGGGCCAAAACCAGCAGATGGATTTTTCAAACAAACTCATGAAGCTCAGTGGTGCTGACTGCACTTGGAAATGTAGCAAGTGGCAACAAAAAGGGTTTGCTAGGTGTTAAGCAAATTCTGAATTCTTACCCAGCTGCCACTAGAGGAGATCTGTGCCCCTGACAGTCCATTCCCTCCCTGCTCTGCCCTAAATATAAACACTTTCTAAAAACTAGCCCTGTAGAGGTCATGATGGAAAACCTTTTAATAACAGAGACAACCAGTATTGCTGGTCACTTCAGAAATGCAGGCCTGAGTACTCTCAGCTCTGCTGTCTTCTTCCAAACAAAATCAAGGAGCACTGAAAGTGTTCCACAAACCATAGGTGGTGCTTGGTCCCTCACAGGATCACCTAGGGAGGGTAAAATGTGGTATTTGAATTTTGCCTGTTAAAATTGTCAACCAAAAAAGAGACAATTAAGCATTTTGTGAGGGCAAGTCTAGTTCTTACTTGAAAATTCTCCAGATACTTTACTCTAGCCAACACCTGGTCCTGCCTGAAAAAATATCATTACTAAACAGACCTTAGTAGATAATGAGATGAGACCACAAGAATTGTCTCATTACAAAAGAATGCCTAGGTCACATTTATGCAATGTTCTCATAAAACAGACTTCGAGCATGCCTTAAGATGTGCTCTGATGCTTTGGCATTTTAATAGCTGGAGACCCCAAGGAACCTAGCAGTTTGATCCTTTCTCTCATTTATTGGAACCAGCAATTTATGGCCTCAGGACTCATTTTGATGCCATTGATTTGGATTGTGGGTCTTTTCAGACTTTAGAAAAAGACATAGAACAATGAAAAAAAGCTAGATTCTCAACAGCATCAAACTTGGGGTTTCATGGCAGCAGCAGGCTGCTTGAACACTTGATCAGAGTAGTAGTAGGGTGTTAGTGGCACCATCTACCTCATCCCACTGCAGCTCTGAGAACATGGGACTCACACTCCTTCCAGCAGCACTTGGCACTTACTATGAGTCCAGGTCATGCATCTGGTTAATCTCTCCCTTTGTTTCATGATATTTGGCTCTCCTGTTCCTTACAGCAATAAGATTCCCCACTAGTTTCAAAAACCTAGACCAATGTAGGGGAGTAGAATGAGGGCAAGGCTGGATTTGTCTGGTAAAAAGTGCAAGATTGAACAGGGGGACTGCCCCCTGACCTCTGTAGTGATGAGCCCACACCTAAGCCACTTAATTACTCTGATGGCTGATGTAGCTTGCTTAACTACAAACTAATCTCCCTCAGTGTCACGGTTTAACCCTAGCCAGCAACTAAGCACCACACAGCTTCTCTATCACTCCTCCTCCTCAGCTGGACAGGGGAGAGAAAATATAACAAAAGGCTCGTGCGTCAAGATAAGGACAGGGAGAGATCACTCAGCCTATTACTGTCACAGGCAAAACAGACTCAACTTGGGGAAAATTAACTTAATTTATTGCCAATCAAACCAGAGTAGGGTAATGAGAAATAAACCCAAATCTTAAAACACCTGCCCCCCACCCCTCCCTTCTTCCTGGGCACAGCTTCACTCCCAAATTCTCTACCTACCCCTGCCAGTGGCACAGGGGGACGGGGAATGGAAGTTATGATGAGTTGATTACACGTTTCCTCTGCCGCTCCTTCCTCCTCAGGGGCAGGACTCCTCACTCTTCCCCTGCTCCAGCATGGGGTCCCTCCCACGGGAGACAGTTCTCCATGAACCTCTCCAACGTGGGTCCTTCCCACAGGCTGCAGTTCTTCAGGCACAGACTGCTCCAGCGTGGGTTCCCCGCGGGGTCACAAGTCCTGCCAGCAAACCTGCTCCAGCATGGGCTCCTCTCTCCACAGATCCACAGGTCCTGCCAGGAGCCTGCTCCAGCAGGTTCTCCATGGGGTCACAGCCTCCTTCGGGCATCCACCTGCTCTGGTGTGGGGTCCTCCACAGGCTGCAGGTGGATATCTGCTCCACCATGGACCTCCACAGGCTGCAGGGGAACAGCCTGCCTCACCATGGTCTTCACCACAGGCTGCAGAGGAATCTCCACTCCAGCGCCTGGAGCACCTCCTCCTTCTCCTCCTTCACTGACCTTGGGGTCTGCAGGGCTGTTTCTCTCACATACTTTCACTCCTCTCTCCATCTGCAGCTGCTGTGCCCCAGCAACTTTTTTTTCCCCTTCTTAAATATGTTATCACAGAGACACTACCACCGTCACTGGTGGGCTTGGCCTTGGCCAGCGGTGGGTCCGCCTTGGATCTGGCTAGCATTGGCTCTATTGGACATAAGGGAAGCTTCTAGCAGCTTCTCACAGAAGCCACCCCTGTAACCCCCTGCTACCAAAACCTTGCCATGCAAACCCAATACACCCAAGCCCAGAGGGCAGTCATACAGTTCTCCAGTAGAACTGGCACAACAGCAAAGACCTGTGGAATTGACTTGAAAGAACGTGTCAGGCTGTCAAAGAGAGGATGTATCGGCAGGAGTATACAGCTGCTGCAGGATTGCCCGAAGGGTTCATAAATTCAGTGCACAGCACAGACTGAGTGGGTGGCTTTGTTGGTTGGCTTTGTTTTCTTTAATTTTCCTAATATGCTGTAAGGAGCTTGGAGTTCTCTTTGCATCAAAATGAGCCTACCAATACCCCCTAGATGATGCCTCTCTTTTCCTCCTGGGAAGAAACAAAAGGGTTCCTGGAGAAACACTGCAGGGATCAGATGATCTTGCTTTATTAATGAATTACTTGGGATTTATCAGAATCATTCTAAAGATGTTGCTTCAGAAGATGATGTGTTTGGTCATTATTATTCAAAGTCTGTCCTTCCCATGAGTGCAAGTCCTCCAGACAGCTCTAAAAACATTTGCTGGATTATGGCCCTCAATTTTTACAGAATTAACTAATGTTAAATACAGCTAAGATTTAAGCCTTAGAATTGAATAGAAATATGCAGGAGAACCCACCTTCCCTGATATGCAAGACAAGAGAGTTGCAACCCAGAAAAGTGGTTTGATTGCAAAGGGGGAAAAAATAGACACAGGAGTAGAAAAATCCTGAATGCATGAACCAGAGTTAAGCAGGCATGTACCTTGGCAAAATTAACTCAGGCATCCTTGCATTGTTTCCTGCTATCCTTATTGACTTACAAAACATCAGTCTTTCCACCATGGCCCTAAAGCGGAGTTTCAGCTGTACACCAATGGCTCACACAGCACTAGCAAAGAGGGGAAAAAAATAGAAACAGAGAATTACTTCATTCTCCAGTTTTCTATTTAGAGCTATGAGGGTCTTGCAGGGAAAAAAGAATCTAGATCATTATGTTATTGCTGCTCTTCCCACGACCAGGCTAAGCTCGCCTGAGCCTGGAAAACAACTGTTCTCTTCCCCTCCATGACAGCTAGGCATGTGAAGGTCAGAAACCCTTCCAGGGCCAGCAAGCAGATTGCACCACAAGCGTAAAATTTCCAAAGTTGCCTGCACCAGGGAAAAGATTCCCAGTAGAGTCTTACAAGTGATAAAAAGAAACTCTTTTATGGACCCAGGGAGGACTAAGCAGACTTTGTTCTACTTGGGAAACCACCAAAGGTTGCTGGATTACAAGGAATAGCCAAGGATGACAACGCTTCTTCTTTCAAGCCTTTTGCTGAATTGTCTCACCAGGACTCTAGGCACTCCCTATGCCCAGAGTTACCTTTTCACAATCTGGCAGCAGTGCCTTTCTCTGGCGACCAGGAACCTTTGGGTTTTCAGTGTGCTTAGTTTAACAAAGCTGGGCACTGGGAATGGAGGGACGGACTAGTTTTACCGAACACCTCCCTTGGGGGCTTGTCATATAGTGCTGTTTTGCATGTATAGTAAGTACAAGCAAGCAACGACATGGGCTCTTAGTCTTATGGCATTAACTGTGGTAGCAATAAGAACTACAGAAGTCTTAAGATGGATAGATCAGCCCAAGCAAAGAATGTGTTATAAACCAAGAAAGCGAAAGGTAGATTTCTCTGGAGGGAGACAGAATACATTTACATATGAAAAATCTAATACACAATGAAAAAGGGCATTACATAAATAATGTTAGGGAAGAAATGAAAAATATGTATTTTTAAACACATTCTAAAAATGGTTTCCAACATCTGCAAACGTGATGCTCAGTCAAGCACAGACCCAGAAGCAATAGGTATGAACCAGGCAGGCACACAAAGCTGTATGATACAGAGAGCAGAGGGGCATTATGGTAGGTCAATCATTCACAACTATCCTTTCCAATTTCCTTTGGCTTTAGAGTACTGCAAGAGTATATTGGGGAGCATCTCTATTAATTTGCCTTGACCTTTAATAACCTGTAGGCACTTGCTATTGTCCACTGTCACAAGTGAGCTACCCAGCTAGACAGACTCCTGGTGCAACCCACTGCCAGTGTGAAAGTAGAACCACATATTGCTGGAAAAGAGCAAGAGCACATGGGGAAGGAAGCCCAAACACTCTGGGTTTCTCAAGAAGATACACACATGGGATTGAGAACAAAGTGGGAATTGAGCTGACAGGAACTTGGGGAGAAGCATGCATTGTATTTTCTTGTGCTCCAGCTCAGAAGTTTAGTCCACTCAGTTGAAGAGCTGAGGTGTCCACTCCTCAGGACTGAAGCCCAGCTGCTCACTTCTACTAGAGCTGCTGCTTTGCCATTCATATATGGAGATGGCACATACAAACATTCCCCAGATCCTAACAATGGCAACTGTCAGCCTGCCCCTATAGGAAACCTGCACAACTATTTGCCCTGATTTCCCCTACGGGGACAAATGAAGTGATCGCTTTCTGTTACTCTTGATATTTGAAAACTTACACTAAGCCAGCTGTAATGGCACCTTTTGGCTGCTTCATTGATTTCCACTTTACCAGGTTTGCAGTTTATACTGCTTCATTTTTATAGGATTTTCCTGTCCTTCCACTCAAATCAACTAAAAAGGTGCAAGGCAGCTCGCTTGTTTCCACTCAGGCAAAGTCACTTGTAAGACTCGTGTAGTAAAGCAGGGCACAAAGTCCACAGGCACTATGCAATGCTGGTGTCACCCAGTAAAGCAGCACTTCTAAAATGGACACCCATCAGATTCCAGAAACAGAGAAAAAGAGTCCTGTTAATTCAATAAAGAGCTACTTTACACTTTCCTGTGGTTGCCTTCTGGTCATGAGAAAGGCGAGAGTGGCATCACAGCTGCCTTGCTCTTCCTGAGACATAGCTACCTTTCCCCTGAAGCTAGTGTGAGCTTTCTGCTTGCTCTGGGTTTGCACCTCAGAAAGAAATCTAAAAGTACCACACGAGCAAAACCAACAGAATATGAGACAAAAGTAGATCTGTATCCACTTCCCCCTTGATACATAGAAGTTGGTAGTACAGGTTGAGGAGTTCTAATCAGTGTCAAAGAACAGTCAAAACTAAAATGAAACATGGAAGTCCATTTGTGCAGCAAAGTCTGTAACTTCAGTCTTGGCAGACAATGTATGCAACACCTGAATTACTTCTGGGTGACTCATGAGCTGACCAGACTGGGGGAGGTGGAGGTGGGGAAGGGAGGTAAAAAAAAAAAAAAAAAAAAAGGAGTAATTTATTAAATAAACCCCTAATCCTCTGGGAAGTTCCGATGGCCAAGAAAATGCTGGCTGCATCTGAATTTTCTCCCCTTGAATCTGAGATGAAAGTTGTCTATCCGCAAGTTGCTTCCAGTGGTGCTAGAAGGGACTTGTTGGATAGCTGCTTGCAGTGAGCTCCAGCAGGAAAAAGCTTTTTTTCTGTGGTTTATTTTTTTATCTTAAAGAACACACAAAAATGACCACATCTCTACATGAGGAAAAAATTGCAAAAGCTCTGCTCTACCCCTCACCAGTGGAGACAGATCTGTTCTTTTATTTACACTGCATGACATCTAGACAAGAGCAAGCTCCACAGAAATAAATTAGGGCCACTCCCTGTCAGTACAGATGCACTCCTGGCTGCTAAGCAGAATATGTCATAAGCCCCCACCTCCCCTCCAGAGAAAATCTTGCTGTGAAAATGGAGCCACACTGCAGATCCTAAAGGTGACAGTAATTAGCATTGAAGAGTGAATATTCAGAGAGTAAACTGTCCTCACATGAGTAGGGTTGCCAGAAGCAACTGACAACTCTGCTTGTAAAGAGGTAAAATTCTCCAGGAGGGTATAAAGTACGTGTTTCCATCTGTAGAGCACAAGGGAGGAAGTTAGGAGGATATAAATTTCAGGGCTCCTCTAAGCATTGAGGGGTTTTGTTGTTGCTGTTTTAGGAAGAAGAAAAAAACACCATTTCCTAAAGAATTCTGTTTGGAGACAGTCTTATTGCAGAATCTACTTTGAAGCATATTAAACTAAGAAGGAATAAGATGCTCTTGTTCCAGAATAAGAATTACTCAAGAAATGTTCTATTGCACTCTACATTCACAGCCTGCCTCAGATGCAAATGAACTCTCAAGTGCCAGCAAGCCCTCAGACAGAAGCTCTCCCCAAGCACTTTGCAGCAATGGGTTTAAACTCTGGCAGCACTGTGACCACATAAGCTAATGTCAAGGTGCTATTTCCCTCATATCCTTGGTCATTAGGAACATTTCCAAGAAGAAAAAAAAAAAAAATTAAAAAAAAAATCAGAGTTCACATGTAACCAGGCTTGAAGACTGTCTAACTTTCTAATTTGAATAGTCAGACTGAATTTTAATGTCTTAAAGGTAAATTTTACTTTAATAAACAGCCTCTTTTACTGCATGAAAGATACAGACATCAGAAGGGAGAGGTGCCACTGAACATGCTGGACAAACTGAGATCCCAGGCTGACACATACACTGCAAAAGTAAGGGTTTATTTCAAAGCCACTACAGGGGTCTGTTAGCTGAGCATGGTGGCAGTCACTTCCCAGCTGCTGTCTCCAGCACAGGGCAGGCAACCTTCCTGCAGGGAATTAAGGGTTCAGTTCCAAGGGGTTTCCAGTTTTGACCCATGACAGTAGAGTTTGCTGTTCCCTACTCCTCCCCAGGAGTAAAAGATAGACCCAACTTTGAAAAGATGGTACCTGGGAGAAGACTGGGTCACGGCATTTTTCAACTCCACTCTTGATTCTGTGACAGACTGTCTCCCATTTGACAGAAGGTGGTTAAAGCTCAGCAAGGCTGAATGGCTTCTCCTGTACCAGGGAATTAGCCACCCTCCTGTTCTCACTTTGCTGTTACGACACCAAGCACTGATGTTTGTAAGGGGATTGGCTGCAATGGTGACTAGTGCCATACAAAAGCCACCATGGCAGTAGAAATTTAATAACCATGGAAACTGAACTCTTTCAGCGATGCTAGAAATAGCTCCTTTTTTCGGTAGGTGGAGGCCCTGGTGAGCAAGAACTTGCCCTGTTGTTATTGTCTGTGCCACATCTGTTCTGTAGTCACTCAAAGACCTGGCTTATGCTTGACCATAACATAAGGCAGGGTCCAGCTTTGCAATATTTTGCCTACACACTGTACCACTGCCTGAAAATTTTGAAGTAAATTTTGAAAATTTTGAAGAAATTTTGTCATAAGATGACTTACAGGCTTTTCCTTTCCTCTTTTTTTTAACTGAACACTGAAACAGATTTTTACCTTTCTTTGTTTCTTCCCTCCCCCCACAATGTTTTTTTTCCTTCAAGTGATAAAGTGACAAAGAATGGGGAGACAAGAAAAAAGAGAGAAAGGGAAAGTCAGAGAAAAATAAAAGTGAGCTTGTATGAAATTTCAAATAAAGCATTCTCTTTGAGAACATGTGGCTTTAAAAAATACAAATTAATTATTTTTCATCCTTCTCCAATTATCTTTTACATTTAACAGCAGCAAAGACTAAAACAGTAACCTCCAAATCAGGGCATGGATACCAGGGATGTATTACCAGTTGCTGACCATGTAATAAGTAATTGGACCCTTGAACTAACACTATAGGGCACACCTGGAAATTGTCACTTAGGGGCCACATCTGTCACTAAGGAACCAACCTTCCTGGGGACAGTGACTTTTTAGAGAGTTCTGTGCCACTGTTCAAAACCACCCTAAATCCACACTTCCTGTCTACCAAGTGTTTAACAGAAGTTTGCCCATGCATTAGGGCCCAGCAAAACAATTTGTGCCTACATTTCTTCCCAGACAAAATTAAGCAGGACTGGTAAAGAATGTGCTGGGGCATGTACCCCATTACACCTCCTCTCCATCCTCAGAGTCCAGAGAAGCAGGATGGCATTGAAAGAGCAGAGACAACCTCTAAAGTCAAGGAGACATGCCTCTTATAAACATGTACACAATACCTTGTGACAGGCACACACTGAGCACGTGAGCAATCTGTGCAAGGGCAAAGGAAGAATATCACCCAGGTGCCCTTGTGTCAAAGAAAAGTTTCCAGTGGCCAAGTGCTAGTCACACATGAATGCTGGCTTCTCAGAGCAGCAGCTATAGCAATGCAGAAGGAGCAAGAAGGCAAGTGCAGGGCATCTTGGAGACAAAAGAACTGAAAAAAAAAATGAAAACAAAAAAATCAATTCAGCTGAACTGAACCAGGGCAGGCGAAGAACAAAGGGTCAGAAGACAAAGCCGGAAACAATAGACCAGCAAGATTAATATCAGTTGTGAGGAAGAGCTGGGACACTACTGAAGGAGAATGGAAAAGGCTTAAAGAAAAGTATAAAAACTAGAAGAAATTCCTAATTGTGAAGCCTGACATCCCACTACAACACCTGCAGCTTGATCAGTACAGATCTCACGTGCTGCTACACTTAGAAAGGGCTTCACCTCACAACTTAGATTCCTTGAAATGAATGATGGTCACCTACTAGAAGCTGTTTCTTTTTTCATTAACAAGAGCCATGCAAATGAGATCTAAAGACAACTCCAAACTTCCTGTGGTCTTTACAGCTCTGTTGTGAGTTTTGCACATTTGTGCCCTGGTCTAATTCAACTGAGGCAGGACTTCAAGCTTTCTGCCTGGGGTTTCCCCACTAGCAACAGATGCTTCAGCAGTGTTTGAGCCATGCATGCAAAGTCCAGTTGGGGGAAACTTGCATGCATGGTACACTGGATGCTCTTGGCCAACTGGACTGCTGCACAGCCATGGACTCAGCAGGCAATGCCACAAACAGTGTATTAGTTAACACTTCCAGAGGGCTTGCTCTCCCATGTAGGTCCAAAGATCTGTTGCATGGGCATAATACTGCTCCCTAAAAGTGCAGGACTTGCTGCCTATGGCCATACAGACCAAGACACACAGAAAATGGCCCTGACCTAATTGATAACTGGGAAGATATGGATAAGCATCTTCAAAATCCACTTGGACTGCAATTTCTAGTGAGAAAAACAGTCCATATTAAGGAAAGCCAAGTGACCATGAAGTTCAGCTGAATCAATATTTTCTCTTTTTCCTATCCTCAGACATCAGCAAAGTGCCACAGTGTGCTGTTACAAAGATGATGTGCTTTGCCCTAGAGGCAGGTTGGTTAGGGCTGGAAGGAAATGATCTTTAAGCTAATGTTATTCGAAAGTATGAGCAGTCAAGAAACATTGCAAAACCAGTATATTTAAGAGATTAATTGGGCAATCCCACTCGGAGACAAAGCAAATTTGCCTGCTGTTGTGTAGTAAAGCCTTTCTCAATTCTCCCTCTTGAAGACCAAGGGCTCCTTTAGCTCTCTGATTATTGTAAAGAGGATTAGTTAAGCAGAGGTAGTCAAAGGCCTGCCCTGGGCAAAGGGCAAACTGAATCAAAGCAAGCCACTTGATGTTTCTTCACTGCATAGGCAAAGCTGACCTTGTTGTCCCAGGGGTGAGGAGTTAGGACTGATCTATTCCTCCCACTGGAAGATGCAAGATGAGCATGCAGGGCTAGGCTTGGGGGGTGAGCCTGCCTGGCAAGTCCAATTTTCCATTCCCACTACTACTGATAGGATGGAAGAGATGAGGCAGCAACTTCTGCTGTTGGTGGGAAGGGGTGTCCCAGCCATGCAACTACCTTCTCCGCAGATGATGCAACTCCTCCCTCAGAGGTAGCCCGGGTCTCCAGAGCTCTAAGGATTCCTTCTTGCCTTTGCAGACTGCAGCCCCCAGCCTCTGCACAGCCACTCTGCCCACCCTGCCACTATCACACTTCCTTCTCTTCTGTGCAGGGGTTTCCTGGCACATCCAGAAAGTATATGTAGTAAGAAAGTGAATCACATAACTCTACAGCCAGAGAAATTTAGCCTCATTATAAATTTCCTCCAGCTCAGGAAACCAAGTGTGTAACCTCTCATACCTGCCTGACACCACAGCGAATTGATTCAAAACCTGTGGTATCTTGTAATATCTAATGTCACTTTGGGTAGCAGAAATTCTTCTAACAGTCTATTTACATCAACACAATTTTAAGAGGAGCTTTTATTTCCGTTACTCCAATATGGATGTTTTATATTCTCAGAACAACCTCTCTCTCTCCTGGGATACTTCACACTAAAATCCCATCCAGGAGATTTACAAGGGACAGACAATAGTGTTTTTCATGTTGCTTTAGAAGTCAAGGAGAGTGTGTTTCCCTTTGTATTAAAAGCTTAGGAGCTGTGCACTTAAAGAAAAAAAAAAAACCTCAGTGAGAAGGATGAATGCAGTCTAACAACTTTAAGAGAGCCCTGCAGCCCATTTTATGGTTGGGCTGTTGAATTCTGTTGTCTGTCTGCTTCTCATCATTTGGTTTCCTGAACCCCTATAAATGAGACCATGAACTGCAGCTTCTGTTCACCATGTTCCCTCACTGCTTGCAAGTGCTAAGCTGCAGCTAAATGAACAGGAGAGTGTCCCCATCCTCTCCTGCCACAACTTATGCAAATCATCTTATGCATGCAGAATACCATTCATTTTATAGAAAGATTTTTGCTCTTTTTTTTTTTTGACCAAGAGCAGTCACCTCTAGGGTGGAACTGTGCAGTATCAGATGCATTTTCCTATGGATTGCAGCCAGAAGAGGAGGTTTGCAAAGGATACAAGTATTGAAAGGGAATGGAAGCTCTGTGTATCTTTGGGGTGGCAAGAGAGTATAAAACTCCCTTAAAGTGGAGCTTCTGTTTGGTTCAGTTCTCTCCAGTATTAGCAACACAGCCCACAAACTGAAACACTGGCAATGGCCCCCACAAAGGGCATTCCCACATCAGAGAGCACTCACAGGTCTGCTGCATGGCCAAGGCAGAGAGCACCTTCCTGCATCCACCAACCTGCATTACAAACTAAGCCTTGTTACATATGCAGGCATTCACTTTGAGTCTAGAAGTAGCCAGGAAAGCAGAAGTGTTTGCTTCCAGTCTCTTCCATTTGGCAGAGAAGACAGAAGCGAGACTTTACAGTAATATAACAAACATGCATGTGTAAGATCCCCACTCTCTATGGAATCCTATTTTGTTTCCTCCTCTGGTAGGAAATATAACCAAGAAATGAAGATGATTTGGCTTGCTAGAAGGAAGAATACAACAGATTAAGTAAGGTCAGAACTGATGCAACCCATGCATTTATTCAGATGCGAATTCAGTCCAATATGAAGTCTGGCAGATGATGCCCTCAAGCTTCTGAGGGCCCCATCATTACCACAACAGGCACTTTCTGGGTTCAGTGTTTTTCTCCAGTACAGCTGCTGTTACCAAAAGCATC
The DNA here is from genome assembly GCF_964188355.1 of Buteo buteo. NCBI lineage: Eukaryota > Metazoa > Chordata > Aves > Accipitriformes > Accipitridae > Buteo > Buteo buteo. The sequence goes on from NC_134180.1 coordinate 36,022,697, forward strand.
CTATACCAATGCCTACAGAAGTCAGTTTCATTTCTTTAGGAGAAATTTATCCCCTGGAAACAGCTAAGCAAGGTCATCACCTCTGTTACTTCAGAAAGGTTCTTTTCACATGTAAAGACTTCATTAGCTGCATTTACTCTTGCATTTAAAACATGCCCTGTCCTGTCTTTCAGTTACTATCACTCATGCCCCAATGGTCAAAAGACTTATGCTTAGTGACGGAAACAGAAAAGCAGTTTTTAACCCCAACAGCTCATTCCTCCTCTTTCTTCATAATAAAAGACAGAAGCTGGCTAAAATTCCAAGTAGGAGCAACAAGTTTCAGAATTACTCTTCTCACACATACAACTGCCTTTCCCACAAGCAAAAAAAAAAACAACCCCAAGTCCCACTTCACACTCTTACTAACTCTTTCAGGGATGCTGCAAGATCAAATTCAAAGGATTTGAAGGCATTGCCTCCATGAAGTGAACTAGAAAACTGCCACCACTTTTAAGAGGCCATGTTGGAATCTATCCAGGAATAAAATCCTTCATAGCACACAGAGCACCTTGGTCACATAGAGAGCAATTTCAACTACCCACTAGCCCAGTGAGTTATTGTGCAACAGCAGGACTCCCGAGACAGCTGGTGGAAGCCTTGTTTTCAGGCAGTCTGTCCCCTTCTACCCCATTCTTTAAACTTGAAACAAAATTCATATGAAAGTTTTCAGATTTTTTCCTTCCCTCTTCTGGCAAGAGGGTGGGGGTTAAAAACACAAACTAAGAATGTTAACAGAAAACCAAGAGACATTGCCCAGTGTAGTCTGGTTTTTCATTTCATTTCATCTGATTTAAGGTGAAGCGAGAGGGAGCATTCATTTAAGCAGCTGTAATGAAAAAAGATTGATTGAAAAGTCATTTTTGCTCTATTTCTTATGGATAAGAGTCCCAGGTGTCTGTTTTCCTTATATTTTCTTTTTAATGGCTGTTCCCTCTTCAGCCCATAAGCTTCAAGGTCAGCTTCAGGTCAAAATACACTTAGCACAAGATGCTCAGCAACTGCAAACCCAGCTGTGGGATCCCTCTCCCTCCCCTCTTGCACTGGGTCTTCCATTCTGGGCTCCCAGCCTGGCAAACTGTATTAAAGTAAAATGCTTAGGGTACAAATTTTCATTTTTGTGTTTAGATGGCACAGCGGATGCTACACTGGCAAATGTGTTAAAAAGACAACAAACAACATCCTAGTAATAGAACATGCTAAGTCTATGATGAAAGTACATGTCTAAGTACATCTAGACATGCTTAAGCCTGCAATTACTGACTGCTGGCAAAAGCCAAAGCCTACAGGACAAACTTAAACATAGTAGTCACCACACATCTCCCACAACTTTCTATGCACATGAATAGTGAAGGACAGTTGCTTATCTACCACAAAGGAAATAAAATCTAGCAGTCAAAGGAAGGAAAATAAGACTGTAAAAATACTGGGGAAAAAACACTCCTATTGCCAGATCCTGGATAAAATCCAAGCCTTCGAAAAGCTGGCTTATCACCAGTGTTTAGAGGGTAGAGACTTGTACAGATTTTACACACGCATATTTGTGCACACTACATACATATACAGGCGTTATCTGACATCTGACCCTATCTGCAAGAGTCAATAATTTACTTGCCTTAGCAGTATAATGTGGAAGACAGAAAATAGCATACGTTTTCTTAAATAAAAATACTGGTGGGAGGAAAATGAGGAAAAATATCTAAGAAAGGAAAAGAATCTAAACCCACAACTTCAGAAAAATTCCTCAGAAATGCGAACAGCCCATGAGAGATGAGTTCAAGCTGTAAGATGAATTCACGCTGTTTTGTGTTGCACTATAAAAACCCTGCAGGAGCAGCAGTGACTCCAGTTGGTTAGAAAATGGTCTATAAGAGCAAAGTGAAAACAACAGTCCTCTTCATCCTAGACCCTACTCTTACTTACTCATCCCCAAACATGACACAGGCATCAATGTTCATGATGACCGTCACAGCCTGAGGAGGAAAGCACTGTCCTACCTTTAGATATAAAGGGTATTCATGCGAATATGTTCTCCGGTGACTAACTCTCCATCTCTGTCCCTGAACTTCACAACAAGCAGTTAAGAACTATCAGCAAAACTTCCTAAAAAGGCTAACCTGAAGCATCGTAATAACTCTTAAAACACCAAAACAGAAACAAAAGGTTCTTAATCCATCTTTCTATGAAGAGGCCCTCTGGGGTTTTGTCTGCCTTTTAAGGAAGTGAGCTACAGCTCAGCAGCTGCACCATGTGTGAAATATTATAGCACTTGGTTTTAACTGCTGGATGAGGTGCCTAATGATTCTAGGGAGGTCTGGCTACTGCTGCAAGCACTCCACAGCTGTAAGGAGACAGAGGTGCGTATCCAAGTTTACAATACTTGTACATCTGCAGGAATACGGAGTATTTGTATCCAAGATTCAGTTTTCAGTGGATTCTTCAAAATGGAATATGAAGAAGGATGACAGAGAAACAGTACAGCTCTGGATGGGAAGATGACCTTATGGTCTTTTCCCACAGGAACACAAAGATCCTTGCTTAGATTTAATCTGTGGGTAAAGTGTAGGACAAAGGACCAACAGACAGGACCAAGTATATCCTGATGTATCAAGGCTAGACAACCTGCTTCTCAGGGTATGTTGCCTTATCAAAAAAATGGAAGATGTAATAGGGAGCTTCTGTCAGGCCCCAGGAAGCTGATGTTTGGACTGCGCATAGCTATATATCCTTAGCAGAAAGCAGGGCAAAGAGGTCAGGAAGAGACTTGGCTAGCTCAAAGACAGGTAGAAAAATGAGTAAGGAATCAGTTATGAGCTTAGAGCTTTAAAGAGGAAGACAGAGCCTGAACTGAATGAAAACCAAGATCGACTAAAAAAATTAAGAAGAAAAAAAGAAAGCTTGTAACTCATTATCTATTGCCCTATAGGTTGATTCTCCAGGCCTGGGCAGTCACAGTTCTTATCTTCCATATACGAGGTACTGCTTGCACCTGGGGAATCTTTGGGATTAGCTTCCATATCTTAATACTTCAGGTGGTGAGCATAATCAAATATTCAAGAAGAAATCTCTCTACCAAGAAAAAAAAAAAATCCTGACATGTTCCATATGCACTGGGCTGGCACTTGGATACTAAATCTGCAACACCTAACTCTGCCAAAATGCTTCCCAAGACTCCAGAAATAAAGTTCCTCATTGTGCTCTCACTTGACTGCCAAAGGGATCCTTTTTATCCCTTCTTTTGACCCTCCCACACAAAAGTTTACCAAAGACGGAGCAAGCACCCAATTTCACATTTGGCAATGCTAGAAACAACGCAGCAATGGCCTTGAAATGTTTGCCATTTCTACTTGTCTTACACTAATTGCACACACAAGGCAGCTTCATCTGCGCTAGGCAGAATGGCTCAATGCACAGCGGAGTTCAGTGCCTTCAAATCCATGCATTCCCAAGCGAGTCAAGCGTGCATTATAACTGCAGTCACAGCAAGTTTCTGATGTGCTTCTCCAAGACCGATCCCTTCTTTTTCTTATCTTTTCCCCTCTCTTTTTGTTTTAATTTTTCCTACAAAACATGAAGTTTCTCTGAGACAATCAGAGCATGACTTCCATCCTGTTGTTTCATGAGGCTAAGCATGCCACCTGCTTTTTCACAGTCCCTTTTTTTTTCTTTTGAATAAAATCTCCATTTTCAAAATAAAATAACGTCATTTACAAAGTACCACCTCAGCAGCATGCCTCAGCCCTCATTTCACAGGGCTATGCCAGCAGCCACAAACAGAATCCAAGCATCCAATTAAAAATACATATTCATTAACAAACATCATGTGTACTATAATGCCCTGCATTGACTATGCCACCACAGGAGATGGGAAACTCACTGAGTTTTCCTGCTCTCAGTCTGAAGCACCATTTTATTAAAGGAAGGGTTTTACCTTTGCTACTCCATGGGCCAGCAAGAAGAGGCCCAGCGTCCTGTTAGCCCATTAGGCTAGGATGGCAGAAGTGACAGCTGTTGACCTTTTGCCTTAGAGAGATGCCAGACATAGGACCTTGCCAGGATGAGGAGCACACAGAGAAGACCATGAAACTGTGCCAGACCTCCCCCACCAAGGTCTTTAGGTACCAACAGGGCCAGTTGCAAACCAATCTGTGGCATTACAAGCAGCCAACGTAATAAACTCTGCATATGCTTGATTGATGCAACTCATTGGCTAGGCAGGGCCAGATCCAAGCTGCTGTAGTAAATTAGAATACTGCCTTGGCTTCAAGGAAGTTACGTTGATTTACACCATCGACAATTTACCACCACAGAAAGTCACATACCATAAGTACAATATTTCAGACCTATACAATGAAGTTATAGGAACACATGCCAGGATTATTTATTTATTTGTACCCACAAGCCTGAGATTTACAACTCTTTATAAATACAAGCTGGGCAATTTGCTTTCTATTTTTAGCAGGAATGCTTTGTGCAGGGAACAGCTGTCAGCCACTGGGAGCTGCACTCCTCAGAGCAGCAGCTTCAGACAAATAGAAGACTCTTAGAATTAAATTGGAGAACTAGGGTCACTGCTTTGTGGTGGAAAAGAAGCTGAAGATAGTAGGCAGCAAGAAAACATAAGCACTTAACAGAAAACCACTCCCAGAGCTTTTCCAGCCTGTTTTCCTAAGAAAAGGAACCTTACCTGATCGCATTGCGTATGTACAAGTGTGACTGTGAATTCTTCCCAAATAGCTTCAGAGTAGTGTCCAGTTCTGACCAAGTTCAGCAAACATTCACAAGACACAGAGGTAATATATTCAGACTGCCTCCAAGAAGAGAGGCAGCTGAGTAGAGGCGAGAGATTCTGCTAATATCCTCACAGTGGCAAAAACTGTTGTGTGAACTCAGCCTTCTATCAGATCCAAAGCCATGCAAACCCAATACATGCATCAATAGGAAATCAGATCTCATCAGTTCTGCCATCTTCATGCAGACACTCACCTTGGCACACAAAGGAAGATGGTGTTTCCCCAGGGTGGACTCGTGCAGTGATGAACACCACTTTCTGTTCAGCCCCTGGACGCAGGTTCGCTGCAGCAGAAGGGCAGGGAAGAGCAGGGCACAGAGGGAAAAATAGAAATAAAGATCCTTAAACTAGGTCCCATATGTAGGAACAAAAAGCCATTAATTTTTAAAGCATATCCTTTTATTAAAATTGGTCATACATTATAAATAAGCACAATCTATAATTAAAGGAGGCAGCGTCACTAGGTCTCCGTACCAGGCCATATAGCAGACTGCACAAGGGCTGGAAAACTAATGACATGCAGCCAAACCCGCAACAACAAAGTTAGCTCTCTTTTTAAAAACTAACAGCAAGTTAAACTGCACTTTAATTGCTCTCTCACTTGTGATAAATATCCCCCTGGGGCAATAAGAACAACAGTGGGGGTCCACTCACAAGGTAAAACCAATTGCACCCTGCATTACACTTGATACAAGCCTTAACCGTGCCAAGCAATGGTAAAGTGCTAACAAATGGTGTTTATTAGGCTTTGCTCTGGGGGATTTGGGGAGGTTTGGTTTTGGTTGGGGTTTTTTTTTTGTTGGGTTTTTTTTTTAAATCTCTTAACTATTTGGGACTGCATCTACCCTGACTGAAAGAGATGTTCAAAAACAATAAAGTATGGAAAAGAGACCAGCATTAAACCCAGCAACCTTCTCCAGTGAGGGCATGAAAATGTGCCGAGTCCCCTTCAAATTACAGATAGGTGGAAGGGAGACTTAGATCCCAACTACACTGAACTTAACACGTGTTAATCCGCCAGTATTGAAACCACACTACTTTGGCCACTTCCTTCAGTCATAAACAACATGGGTCAATCAGGATCTTTTCTCTCTTTGTACAGTGACTGCATTTAATAAACAGGAAATAAAAATTACGCCCTTTCAAAATGGGTTCTGGGAATTTTAAAGACCATAAGAGGTCAGGACCTCAGTTCAATGTCTTATCTAGATCTGAAAACACACAGCAGGGGTAATACTAAACACAGCAGGATCCAACTGCTAGAGACAGTTTAAATCTTTGTTTTGAAATAAAAAGTTTACACACTGAAAGGAGACTGGAAACTAACTCCAAGCTTTTTTTTTTTTTTTAATTAGGTAGATGCATTATATATATACACCCAAACATAGACTTTTAATTTCAAAGATGTTTGGGAGTCCTTGAGACCATACCTGAGTTATTTTTTTAATTTCTTGAATTCTTAGAAATGCTCAGTTTCCCCAATGATAAATCACACCTAACAGCACCACAAGAATAATCAATATATTTTTGGTTGTTCTCAGGAGACAATCTCAGCAGGTTTCTTTTTTATTTCCTTAGCCTCTCTAAATGTCCTACAGCTGCTCACCCTGTAACTCAGCCATTCATTTGTTCTTTCATACTCCAGCTTCACCACTCTCTGGTGGTTTTGAGCCCCAGAAGCAAAGAAATATAAGAAAGAATGTCTCTGACAAACATAGCAGCTGTTGGGGTCAATTCTGTCTGCAGAAGAAAAGTGGGAGGCAGCAAAAAGGAACACAACATCATCAGCTAGAAGTTGATGACCACCCCACATCATTTGCATTAACATTTAAGCAGCGTGGGAGGAAGGAAATAAACCTGACCCTATGGAAAGAAAGTCTAAGCCATTTTTACAAGAAATTAGTAGAGAATCCTATAACCAGTACTAGAGGGATCCTGCCTCCAAGCCAGGTGGAGGAGAGGGACAGTTTACTGGACTGTGTGGATTTGGTGGCCTGGCACATCAGACCCACAGGAGCATAAGGCTAGTAGTTATCGGTGCACAGCGTACCTTAATACCATCAAGCTATAAGGGGGCAGAAACCATTCTTATTTCTGGAGTGACAGGGGGAGCCCAACAGTTAACTCTGTTGAAGGTGGAAGTAAGCCTAACTGCAAATGAGTGGCAAAACCACCCCATTTTGTGACTGGCCCAGAGGCTCCATACGTCCCTGATGTAGACTATCTCAGGAGAGGGTATTTCAAGCACCCAAAAGAGCACCCGTGGGCTTTCAGTATAGCTGCCCTGGAGACAGAGAAAATTAAGCAGTTGTCTACCTTGCCCAGTCTCTCAGAGGACCCTTCTACTGTGGGCTTCCTGAGAGTTGAAGAACAGCAAGTGCCAGCCGCTACCACAACGGTACGCTGGTGGCAATATCACACCAACCAAGACTCCCTGGTTCCCATCCATAAGCTGATTTGTCAACTGGAGACCCAAGGAGTGATCAGCAAGACTTACTCACCCTTTAACAGTCCCATGTGGCCAATGCAAAAGTCTAATGGAGAGTGGAAACTAACAGTAGACTATTGTGGCCTGAATGAAGTCATGCTGCCGCTGAGTGCTGCCATGCTGGACATGCTAGAATTTCAATATGAACTGGAGTCAAAGGCAGCCAAATGGTACACCGCAACTGATATCGCTAATGTGTTTTTCTCAACCCCTTTAGCAGCAGAGTGCAGGCCACTATTCGCTTTCACTTGCAGGGTCCTCCAGTACACCTGGAATCGACTGCCCCAGGGGTGGAAATGCAGCCCTACCATTTGCCATGGACTGATCCAGACTGCACTAGAACAGGGTAAAGCTCCGGAACACCTGCAATGCATTGATGACATCATCATACGGGCAACACAACAGAAGAAGAGAAAATAGTCCAAATCCTTCTGTAAGACAGTTTTGCCATAAAACAAATAAGGTAAAGGGACCCACATAGGAGATACCATTTTTAGGAATAAAATGGCGAGATGGATGTCATCAGATCCCAATGGATGTGAGCAATGAAATAACAGCTATGTCTCCACCAACTAGTAAAAAAGGAAACACAAGCTTTCTTAGGTGTTGTGGGTTTTTAAAGAACACATGTTCCAAATCACAGTCTGATTGTAAGGCCTTTCTATAAAGTGACCCAAAAGAAGAATGATTTCAAATGGGGCCCTGAGCAATGTCAAGCCTTTGAAAAAATTAAACAGGAGACAGTTCATGCAGTAGCCCTTGGGCCAGTCCAAGCAGCGCAAGATGTAAAAAATGTGCTCTACACTGCAGCAGGGGAGAATGACTCTAGCTGGAGCCTCTGGCAGAAAGCACCAGGGGAGACGTGAAGTTGACTCCTAGGGTTTTGGAGTGGGGGATGCAGAGGATCCAAGGCCTGCTATACTCCAACTGAAAAAGAGATACTAGCAGCTTATGAAGGAGTTCAAGATGCTTTGGAAGTGATTGATATGGAAGCCCAGCTCCTCCTGGCACCTCAGCTGCCAGCGCTGGGCTGGATGTTCAAAGGGAAGGTCTCCTCTACGCATCATGCAACTGATGCTACATGGAGTAAGGGGGTTGCACTGGTCACACAATGAGCTCAAATAGGAAACCCCAGTCATCCAGGAATCTTGGAAGTGATCATGGACTGGCCAAAAGACAAAGATTTCAGAATGTCACCAGAGGAGGAGGTGCCACGTGCTGAAGAGGCCCCACTGTATAATAAACTACCAGAAAATGAGAAACAATACGCCCTGTTTACTGACGGGTCCTGCCATATTGCAGGAAAGCATCAGAGGTGGAAGGCAGCTGTATGGAGTCCCCTACGACAAGTCACAGAAACTGCTGAAGGATAAGGTGAATCAAGTCAGTTTGCAGAGGCAAAAAGACATCCAGCCAGCTTTAGACATTGCTGAACAAGAAAAATAGCCAATACTTTATCGCTACACTGAATCATGGATGGTGGCAAATGCCCTGTGGGGGTCGTTACAGCAATGGAAGCAGAGCAACTGGCAGTGCAGAGATAAACCTGTCTAGGCTGCTGCATTGTAGCAAGATATTGCTGCCCAGGTAGAGAACCTGGTTGTGAAAGTACGTCACATAGATGCTCATGTACCTAAGTCGGGCCACTGAAGAACATCAAAACAACCAACAGGTGCATCAGGCTACTAAGATTGAAGTGGCTTAGGTTGATCTGGATTAGCAACATAAGGGTGAATTATATATACTGGTCAGTGGACCCATGATACCTTAGGCCATCCAGGAAGAGATGCAACATATAGATGGGCTTGTGATTGAGGGGTGGACTTGACCACAGACACTATCTCACAGGTTATCCATGAATGCAAAACACGTGCTGCAATTAAGCAAGCCAAGCGGTCAAAGCCTTTTTGGTATGGAGAACGATAGCTGAAATATAAATATGGGGAGGCCTGGCAGATTGATTATATCACACTCTCACAAACCCACCAGGGCAAGCATCATGTGCTTACGATGGTGGAAGCAACCACGGGATGGCTGGAAGTATATCCTGTGCCCCATGCCACCACCAGGAACGCTATCCTGGGTCTTTAAAAGCAAGTCTTATGGCAACACAGTATACCAGTAAGAATTAAGTCAGAAAATGGGACTTGTTTCCATAACAACCTCACAGACACACAGGCGTATCACATCCCCTATCATGCACCAGCCTCCAGAAAAATCAAACAATATTATGGACTGCTACAGACTACATTGTGTACAATGGGTGGTGGGACCTTCAAACATTGGGATATGCATTTAGCAAAAGCCACCTGGTTAGTCAACACTGTAGGATCTGCCAATCAGGCTGTCCCTGCCCAATTAAAACTTTTACATACTGTAGAAAGGGATATAGAGTCCCTATAGTAGACATAAAAAATATGCTAGGGAAAACAGTCTGGGTTATTCCCACCTCAGGCAAAGGCAAACTCATTTGTGGGATTGCTTTTGCTCAAGGACCTGGGTGCGCTTGGTGGGTAATGCAAGAGGATCGGGAAGTCCAATGCATACCTCAAAGGGATTTGGTTTTGGGTGAGAATAGCCCACAAATTAAATTGTATGATGTTAATTGCTATATAATACAGTGTATCATCACTTCTATAGTGGCTGTATACCATATCAAGGGTATTACAGTAAAAATCACCCCAACTAATGAAGAATGAATTTTGATGAAACCAAGCAAAGTGCAGTGATGATAGAACTGGACAAGCACAGCAGTGATGGAACCAGAAATGGCTTCAACATGCAAAAATCCAACACTGCACACAATCTTTCCTGCTCTGAAACACTGTTATGACAGGTGGAGCCCAAAGTCACAGACTGAATGAATTCAATGGACATTTTATAGGGATGGCCCACAAACTAAGGGAATGATATCTGTGTGTATATATAAAAAGACAGGAAAGGTGATGGTGATTAACTGGGATGCATTAGAAAGTGTGGGACCTGGGCATGACATAAATGGTATGGAATAAGGGGTGGATAGTATCCTGGTTTTGGCTGAGATAGAGCTAATCTTCCTAGTAACTGGTGTAGTGCTGTGTTTTGGATTCAGTATAAGAAGAATGTTGATAACACACTGATGTTTTCAGTTGTTGCTAAGTAATGTTTAGACCAAGTCAAGGATTTTTCAGCTTCTCATGCCCTGCCAGCAAGAAGGCTGGAGGGACACAAGAAAGTGGGAGGAGACACAGCCAGGGCAGCTGACCCAAACTGGCCAAAGGGGTATTCCATACCATGTGACATCATGCCCAGTATATAAACTGGGGGGAAAAAGCTGGCTGGGTACCGCTGCTCAAGAACTGATGGGGCATCAGATGCATTGTGCATCACTTGTTTTGTATATTCTAATTCTTTTATTATCATTCTTATTATTACTACCATTACTATTTTTTTCTTTCTTTTCTGTCCTATTAAACTCTCTTTTTCTCAACCCACGGGGTTTACTTTTTTTTTTTCTGAGTCTCTCCTCCATCCCACTGGGTGGGGAGAGCGAGCAAGCAGCTGTGTGGTGCTTAGCTGCTGACTGGGGTTAAACCATGACAAAAGAGCGAAAGGAGAAGGCTGGGATCACTTTCACAAGAGGAGTTTTCCTCCTTTCTTGGAAAAATGGCATTACATTAAAGGGACAGTGGCTCAGCACAGAAGTGACACTCGGCAACATGACTGGCACTGTTTGGAGCTGGAACAGCCCCTGGGTTAGGAAATCTTTTGGACAGAGGATTAGTTTGGGGGTTTGTGTGGCTTTGGTTTTGTTTGTTTTCAATTGCAACATTTTTGTTATTTATGCTTTGCTCTTCGTAACAGTTATTAAAATCATTAGTCAGTTCATTCTCCACTGGAACTGAAGAGAAATTTCCTGGTTTAGGGCTCAGTGCAAAGCTGCTCGGAGTCAATGGGAGATGTGGCACTGGGTGCTAACCAGGACCTCCCTTGCCCACTTCATTGTGGGATAAAAGAGCACCAAATTACCATCCTGCACTCAGTGCCAAGGAACTTCGCTCCGCCTTGGCTTATAATCCCCAATGCATCACTCACTTTCCAGCCCAGTACATTTGCTGCAGAGTGAATGCACAACCCTGCAATGTACAGACCCTTCCATAGTACCCAGCCTCCTAGATATGCAGTGCTCAAAATGAGCACAGGCACAGCTGGCTGTCCATCTTCACATAGCAGACATTTTCTCTACATTTGTCAAGCCCAACAATACCTTTATAAGTCTTTCTTTAAATAGTATCTTGCATTATACATACAGAAACAATAAAACACACGGCATGTGTGACTGCGCACGTGTGTCTTTCTGGTATTTGGGCTGGATGAAATAACGTGACCTGTCAACTTTTTTAAGAGTAATTTTCATTTTCTGTGTTCTGATTTCCAAATGTGTGCATCTGCACAAGCAGACAAACATTTCTTATATGTTTCTGTTAACATTTTGGAAAAGCCTATATCTTTAATACAGCTTGGAAAACCTAGAAAATTCAGTGGTGTCTTCCAAATGTGGTGAATCTGGTAAAAGTTGCTTTGGTGAGTAAAGTCCCTACCTAAATGCAAGGCTTTGTGAACATATGGGAAGAAACTGAACTGGCAGACAAGCTTTCAGTTCTGCAGGTCCTCTTCAGTCACAGTTCAGCTACTCTGAAAACATCAGTAAAAGGGGGACATATGAGGCAACATGGATGCCCATGAGCCAACCTATGGGACAAGGTGCACCAATATGAACCAAAGACTACTTTATACTTAATACTGTAACACCTAAGCATTTGAGATGGGAACTTTAAACGCGGCTGGTGCAGGGCATGCATTATCTACAGGCTGGGCTCCCAGCCTGAACCCTATAACCCAGCACCAGCACATTATAACCCATCCATCCAGACATCCCACAGGTGGTCTTAGAAATCATATATTCAGCCTCACATGTTTGTCTTGGTCTCCACAACGTCCTGTGATATAAGGAATGGCAAGTATGTATGTGCACACGCACAATTCCAAACACTCCCTTAAGCCTAAACACCAACGGTGCTGTCCTCTCTCTGCGGTTTTATATATAACCTAAAAATGAAAGAGTGAAAGACAAAAGAAAGATACCTATGACCAGGCTACAGTAGTCAAGATTTAAAAATAAATAAAAATGCTTTGTGTTCTTTTCTCTTTACCTATAGTAGTGGGTTTTCGTGCCCAGGTGCTGGCTGTGGGGGCTCCAGAGCTGAGCTCTCTGAGGAGAGGCTGCGCTGCCCCACGCCAGCTGCAGCCGGTTCTGGCCGGTTCCGGCCGGTTCCAGCAGGTTCCAGCCGGCTCCGCAACAGCCCCACCCAGGGCACAGCAGAGCCCCTCAGGGAAGGTGGAGGCCACCTCAGTGAAAATGTACTTAAAGGGCAAAACCACTACACAGGCAGTGAGGAGTGAGGGGGGAAAAAGTGAGAAACAGCCCCGTGAGCACCAGCGCTGCAGGAGGAGGGGAGGGAGTCCTCCAGCTGCTGGGGCAGAGACCACCCTGCGGCCCCTGGGACAGACCAGGCTGGCACAAATATCCACACTGCAGCCCACGGAGGACCCCGTGCCAGGCCAGATTCTCCTGAAGAACCGCAGGAAGGGCCCAGGCTGGAGCAGGAGAAAGTGTAAGGAGGAAGGAGCAGCAGAGAGAAGCTGTTTCAGACTGACCACAATCCCATTATCCATCCCCAGCACCATGGGAGGGGGGGAGGGGGGGCGCAGGTGGAGGAGTTGGGAGTGAAATCAGTCCTGGGAAAATGGTGGGGGGGAAATGTGTTTAATTTTTCTCTTTGATTCTCACTATACATGTCTATTTTAATTGGCAATAAATTAAATTAATTTCCCCCCAAGTCAAGTCTGCTTTGCCCACGATGATAATTGATAAGTGACATCCCTGTCTTTACCTTGACCCATGAGCCTTTTCATCATATTTTCTCCCCGTCCTGTAGAAGAGGGAGCAGCTGGGTGGGTGTCTGGCAGCAGGCCAAGGTTAACCCACCAAACCAATAAAGGATACAACAACTATAAAATGCCATTTCATGTTTTAAATTTTACATTGAAAATGCATCCCATTTTCTACTTCAGGATTGAAAAGATCAATCAAAATTAAAAAGATTTAAAGTGTATAGCTTTGCTCAGTAGATACCAAAAGCACTTAAGCAAAATGCCAGAAAGGCATGCTCCTTTTTGCCAGGACTTTGCCAATTGTGGAAATGCAGAGAAAAGTCTGTTGTGGTACCTCTTCTACCCTTCCAACTGCCACAGCAGTGAATCTTAGAAACAAAACTATTGGATGAAAAAGTTTTCCAAGGGAAGAAATTTATAGATTTCTGGAATTATTTCTTTTTCATTTTCCCTTCCAGAAAATATCTTGAAGATTGAACGATTTTCTTCTCCCTCTGAGGGCTACCACTGCCATCATCACTGATATTTGCCTTGACTTAAGAATCTGACTGGGACCTAAACAATCTGCCACTACCTGTTACGCCCTCACCCACCACTATCCTGTCGCTCTGCTACAGAGGCTAATTCCCTTGGGCAAAGCTGTGAAGATATAAGGTGCTAGTCAGAATAAACAACACTAACCTCAATATCTATTCTGGCTCTAAAGCTACCACAATGGTGATAAACACCAAGCGAATGTGATACTGAAAAGAAACCCAGATAGCTGCAAGCAACTCAAACCTCTTACTCTGAATATCACTCACGCTGTTTGGCCCTCAACTCGTGTTCCTTCTCCTCTAATGCTGTAGCACATACAAGCCAACCACTTAAAGCAATCTCACCAGCAACACTCCCCCAGGTCTCACCCAGGAAACAGCAATTTCCACTCTTGGTTATGTATTACACTGGTGCAATTAAAGCAGAGTCCTAGAGAAAACATTTCCTACTAAAAAAAAAGACAGCTCAAAATCTAAACCTTCATGGGAGGGCCACAAATTCACTTAGCCATTTTCATTCAATTTCCATTTTTATACTACTATAAAAACATGAAAACTACAGTATTTGTATGTAGTAGCTTAATAATAAGTATCTAGAAATCTCATGCAGAAATATTAAATTTATGGAATCCTATTTGCACTACCAAAAGGAAGTGCTATAACAGAACTGAGGTTGAACTTCACTTAACATCCAGGATCCTTCCTGCTACCACATCAGAACAGAAACAGACTGCAGAGATTGCAGATTTATGGTTTAAGTCTTGTAGCTATGGTACCGTAATGATGTAAGTTCACAAATTAGTACTAAGGCTGATGGAGTACAAAGAATGAGCAAGTCTGACCCTAGAAGTCTACTTCAGAAGGCCTTTAACTGGTGCCCATCAAGAGAACTTGGAAGTGAATTCCACTCCTTTGCAGAGGCCTTCAAAGTTGGGGCAAGGTACTAGGAAAAGCTTGCCTTTCTCCCACCTTTCACCCCATCTGTAGAAGACCAGAAGGCTCTAATCAGAAGAAATGGAAATCCATCAGCCAAAAAACATGTGCCCCAAAAATCATTTGATTTAAATACCCACATATACTTTCATGAAATATGTGTATCCACTGCAAATAAATCCCATATTGTCTTCCTTTCTCAGGTACTTCGCAGTATGAGGTGGGCTGTTGCCAGCATTTTTTATTCAAAACCCTGTGAGTTAAAGACTGCACAGAGGAAATCAAAAAAACTTTATTGCATTACACTTCACTGTGCTGTCTCGCCTTGTCTGTGTCCAACAGAACTGTAACATCTGTGTAGAAAGCAAACACTGATGTCATTGCTGTCTTGATGGCCTAGTCTCTACCACATTAACTTGCTTTAGCAAATCAAATCCAAGTAGCATTTACTGTACTCTGGCTTTTCCCAAGAGACCAGATTAGCACCTAATTCCATTTATTTTTGTGACTTCTGGTCACAAATGTCATTTCAGGTAAGAGTGCACATCTCAGCAACACAGAGTGCAAAAGAACACCATTTTTGGTCGCTACTAAATCCCACTGGACTTAGTGAGGTCAGATAAACACAAGCTTTTCTTTCTTGCCTTCTTACAGTTGGCTTGAGCGGTACAGAGAAACTGAGTGGCACAGGAGGTAAAAATGATGCCATTTGTAGCACAGAGATGAGCAAAGACTAGACTACCATTTTTGAAAGTCAGACCCTATTCCTATGTACTTTTACCTGGAAAGGGAGATGGCAGTATCTTGGCTCCCATGCAGAATCCATGGGAGGTCAGGTCTGCCCAGGGGGAGCCCTGTTACAAGGTGCCCTCATTGCCAATTGACTCACCTGACCTACCACCACGTTTAGAGATAGTTCCATCTGGAGTGCAGAGGGGTTTTGTTTAGCAAAGCCTCACTTGTGCATGGACCTCCTACCCAGCAACAGTCCTGCATGTAATGCTCAAAACTGAATCCAAACCTCTCAAGTTCTGGATTTTCATTCAGGTTTTGGCCCTGACTCTGTCAGGTGCTTAAATATGTGATTTGTTTGACGGACTTCTACTGTGCTTAAAAATGTGCTTAAACGTAAGTGTTGGCATAAGAGCTTTGCTGAATTGGGGCCATTTAGCAGGAAGCCTGCCTCTGAGATCATTGTCACAATGTTTTAAAGTTGGAGATTGTGCAACTATTATCCTTTATTGCCCATTTTATGCCAAAGTCTCTCTTTCTTTTTACATTCCTCTTAAATGCAAAGCTATTTTGGAGCATTTAATATTATTTAATCTCTTTACTCTGGCAGCATAGAAATTACAGGGACCATTACAATGGTCCTGTGTGTGCGTATACTTTATTGATGTATATGCTGACCTAATATCAAATTGATTTTGCTCAGCTTTTCTGCTGACCATGGAAAAATGCAAATTGGGTATTATATTTGCACACTAATTTTATTGGGCCCCTGTGTCTTCATAAAAAGATAAAGTTTGGGCTAATAAAAATAAAACATTTCTGGTGCTAATATAGGCAAATGTTTATGTAGGCAGGTAACAAATTGGTTTGTCATTTAGGGGAACATAAAGAGCACTAAAATCATCTTTAGGCAAAATAGATTGGTGGCTTTTGCTTAGCTTTTAGCTTTCATTTGCAAAATCAATTTAACGTAGCACAGTGTCTCAAAGACAGGGTGACACAGGATTAAGATATTCATTGTATTCCCCCTCCATAACTCCCCCTTATTCAGAAGCCCTGGGATTTGGGTTTGCTCTTGTTCAAAGCAAATTAAATATATTCCAGCAGAAAAGGGAAAAAAGGAACATTTAGACTTACACCATATGCGAGCATCCTATAGGGACAAACACAGGGGCAGGACAGGAAAGTGGGACTTGGTGTTCTGAAGGTAGATGCTGAAAGAGTTATCAACATTTGTCAGTGCCACCAGGAATCTGAAAGTGTAATACTTGTATGATCTCCTTGCCTGGCTATTTCTTTGTTCCTCCTTCCTCTTCCCTCTTTAAGTCCTCTGTAACAATGCCTTTTGCATCTCTTTAACGGCCAGCAATCTCTGCTGGAATGCAGCTAAGTGAACTTCAATGACAGTTTAAGTAGATGGGCATATATCAACAGCCTAACTTCTATTTATTGAAATGAGTTGACCTATTTAAATCCCAGAGCAGGCACTATTTCTATCCAGCTCTTGTTTTTCATCCCCTCCCTCCTTTTCCCTCCCTCAATTGCAGGGTATTTTGGAGGGGTTCCATGCAGTGGGAGGTTACATAAACAGTTTCGATGTTAATACTTGACTGCATTTTCAACTTAATAGCCCAGCAAAGGGATCTGACTGTAAAGCAAAAGGCCAGAAATATCTCCTGGTAAAATTATGCTGAAGAATAGATCAAATGACACTGCAGAGTTATTTGCAAAATCAGAAATGGCAAACGACTATAGAGCAAGATCCCCCTTGCCTCCCAGCCCCACTTGTTTGTTTTTAATCTTCGTTACATCTTGGAAGCAACCATTTTTCCATTTGGGCATTCTGATACTGGCAGCTCGCTACACTTCTGAGGCAGGAAAATTAACCACATGCAAAACCAGTCAAGGTACACTCACATCTTTCCTCCCCCCTTTCCTCCACTAAAAAAAACACTCCCCAAAAAACTGAGGTTTTGTTTTTAAATTATACATACGCATTTGAACATTGGAACATACAGTCCTATGAATAAGAATAGAAATCTGGAATACAAACAGCACATTATCATCCTCAAACGGCCAAGGTGATGACAACTCACAATTAAGGATGCAGACAGTAGCATTTAATGTCACCTACCTGCATCACCATCATATCATAACAGTTTAGCGGGCAGGTCCCCAGCCTGCTTTCTTTTTCCCTCTCCTGATTTGCTATTTATAAAGTCAGGTTGGAGTGTAGATAAACCCCTTGCCCTCCAGAGACTGGAGGCAGGCAGTAAATTATGGGAAGGCTAAGTGGTACATCAAATGTGTCTCCTCAAAGCTATATATCATCTTGTTAAATTTGATGTCTAATCCCAGAACCCCAGAAATCATTCCCAAAATCCCAGAAAATGCATGTGTCCTTCAGATGATATAGAAAAAGAAAGTAACGTTCACCTGCAGGGAAAAGAAAAACAAAACACCAAGCCAAAAACATTCTAGCCATGATTTGCTAAAAGTCTTCATTTTACTCGAGTGTCTTTCTACGTTATTTCTTAAATTCCAGAGTCAGAACTCAATACCCATCTGTATTTGAATACATGAACTCTGATCTACAGTACTCATTTTTTTTCTTGCAATTGTCGACATTAAATTACAAACTGAATAAACCAAAACACATCCTTATTTATCTCTTTATAAAAATTTTAAACCAGGTAGAAATGCAGTAGCTTACACATGTAGTAGCACTTCTGCAGTTACCATCAGTGACAGTAATAAAGATCTTCAGCCATTCCACAGGGTTCTCTTAACTGAGCTCCACAACCCCACATCAGTGAAGATACAATAGGAACACAAAGGAGCTGCCTGCAGCCACAAAGGAAGTGGGCTTCATCTTTAGGGAAGGAATCGATACTAACTGGTCCCTATCTTGCTCTCTCTTTTCACAGCTATCATCCCTCTAGAAATGCTCACCATCCTGGTAGCCTTCACTTTATAAAAAGGGATAAAAATAAAATATTCAGATGCAAGACATTTCTACCTGCAATACTACAGTTACATCAGTATCTTTTCAGTTTGTCTTTGAAATCCAGGGATTCAAAAGATATTGCTAGGGCCTGTTATAAAGCAATTCTCTATCAGCTCTCTCCAGTGGAGAGGGCTAAGGCTGTGTTTGTTTGCTACAAGTATGCATGGGCTGAAAGATAAGAGAATAATTTATGTCAGAATTTCAGCCAAGATAGCAAAGAGGGAATTACCAACCACTCACAAAATAGTCCAGCAGTTACAGGAGCAGCCAGGACACCTTTGTTCTGTTCTTTCCAGTTTGGCTGTGGATTTGCCTGTGATTAACTTCAGTGCTTAGATTTTCCCATATAAAAATTGAGCAAAACCATATGCAGTTCAGAACAGAACTGAAAGTCCCAGTACAGCTATACTCGAAACTCTTCTAGTTTCTCTGAGACGCAGAGCCACATCCTTGCATCCATCATGGAACCTTCCATGGAAGGCAGTGCCAAAAAAGACATCTATAGATGCCATGAGATGCAACTCCAGAATCTGCTAGTCCAGCATCTCTAACTTCTCAAGGTCAATGGATAAAATAATAGGGAAGGAACAAGCTGCAACACAACATGCAGAAATCAGGAAAGATGTTTCTGGGAACCTGTAACTGGAAAACTCCTATTCACTGGGGCTATGCCTCATATTCTTCACTTGAGAAACAGACAGAAAGTACAACAGGAGCAGAATTGAAAAAGAGGCAGAGAGGCATGAAATGGTGGACAAAGCTGCAGAGTTATCTACTCAGGTATCTCGTTCTAAGTAGGGCCAGGTTTCATTCTGGAAGGAAAAAAAAAAAAATTAAAAAAAAAAGTAACCAAGGTTTTAGCCAGCTGGGCTAAAGGCTCAAACATGGGTGAGCAGTGAAGCAGTACAACCAACACTATCACTGGATTCATCTCCTGTATTCTACCTTTTAGACACTGACTTGAACAACATGAACCATCCTCTCTCTTATTCTTCCAAACCCACTAATTAGAAAGAAGTGGGGACATCCCATGCTCAGTTACAGGACATGATTATTTTTCTTTTTTTTTTTTTTTTGCATCAGACCCCCCCTGGGGGGAAGAAGAGGGACTGACAGGGTTAAGCAGAATAAAGCCTTCAGTGTACAAGACCTGGCTTGAAAGCAGTGATCCCAGGCAGGACGTGCAAGGTGTTCTGCAAGAGGTTTTGGCCTTTACTGAACTATGACAGTGTGTTCTCAGGTAGCTGAGCTAGCGGTCAATAAAAAGCAACCTGCTGAAATGAGATTCATGAAGAGCAGTGCTCCTCTGAATGTGACACCGACCTCTCCAGGAAGTGCCAACACTCTCTTCAGAGAAAGGCTTGAGCCCACAAGACAAGAAGAAAGCCACTGGTGTATAGCCTCTCTCTCTTCACATTCACAGCTTGCCCGAAATCAGAATTCGGACCTGAACATGCAGCACCAAAAATTAAGATCCTCAGTAGAAGGTCTTACGCACCAAGTTCAAACTTTGAAATACCTCAGCAAGATGGGGGATGCAGACTACCTCAGGGCTGAAACACTCACACACATCCCTAAAGCAGCCAGAAGCAAATCCTTCTTTAATGTTAGACATTGGTTTCAAATCAGAATGAGAAACGGGTTCTTTTTAATGTAAGGGGTGGAAAGTGTCCACTTTTCACAAAGTGGGGTGACCTCTCCTCGACATGCTGCCAGGCCCCTGCTTTTGTTCACTGATTCTTCACAGTTTTTAGTCACAGGGATGTGATGTCAGGGAGTCTGTGGCCTGGGAGGAGTTTTAACACTCCTAAATCAGCTTTGCTTCGGTGTATGTATTCCACTCACTTTTGACTATGACTTCGGCATCAGCAAGTGTCACAGACATGACCTCAGACAGAAGCGTACTAAGAATATTTGACCTATACCACATATCCCACAGTCTGGCAGGATAAAGTCCTGTCATACCCTTGTCCTTTCCTTCAAAAGAAAATGGTGAGATGCATGCTGAGAGGTACGGCACTTTCTGTCCTCATTAAGGGCCAAGAATTAAGTAAGCTGCCATTCTTATTCAGATGCTGCTTATGACATTTTCCCCTCTGTTGCAAAAACAATTATCGCAAAGATGTTTAAATTCCACCTGGACACATAAAACCTTCTCCCACTCTAACCAACCTGCCGCATCTGTCCCCTGCCTTACATCAAACCAAGAACAGTTCCTCTCGCAAACGTGATTCTTCTCCAAGATCTCTGTAAGCACCACATTAACTTCGCATACACACAAGTGTCTACCAATCCTAATTGTCCTTTTTGTCCCATCATTAGTAAGCAATAAATTTTAGAGGTGCAGTCAATCAATATCGTATGGTGCATAAGTGAAAACACATGTTGTCTGCATACATGCACACTGGAAGGCTGTGTGAGCTTTGTAAAATATATCTAGTCAGCAAACTGTTAAAACCAATTTATACACACACGCACACTCTCTCTCTCAAGGCAATAAGCCTATGGAGAATTTTAATTAAAGTCAAAGGAGCCTTTAAAAGTGGAGGGGGAGAATTCTAACACAGCAAGAAATAAATTAATAAAAACACGCTCCATGTTGAAGCTCAAGGGGATCACTCTCAGTCATCATTTATTTAAAGGATGGGACACGTCAAAGATAGGAATGTCAAGTGGGAGATGCTGTGAAGCAGCAGAGGACAGAAAAGGGGCTGACGAACTGCATGCCACAGCTTCTGTAGCAGATCATTTTTTGTCACGTAGGTTATATTTGTGGCTGGCCACCTGCTGCTTGATATTCACTGCCTCTCAAAGTTAGTCACTAAAATATCTATATTCCTTTTCACATTTGATCTGGGAAGGACCTTTTAGCTCATCTAGACCATCCTTGTCTGGCTAGCACCCAATTTCTGTGGAAAAGTATTCCATTGTCTCACCCTGAGGATATTTTTCTTGGTATTCAGCCAGCAATTTCTTTTGCTGAATTTCAATCTATTTCTCACTTGCCTCTTCCCGTGGTGTTTATATTTTTTTTAAATGCCTTAAATTTTATATGCATTGTTTTAGCTTTTGCTCAGGCCATGGACTATTCCAGAGGAACTAACTGACCCCTTCAGATGAACTCTCATATACAGGCACACCACAGATCCGCTCAATCCTCATGTCCTTACAATCCTGTTATAGAGAAAGTTTCAATGCTCAGATGAGAGCTGGCATTCTGCTCTTCACCTGTCATTCTTGCAGCCACTGTATCATATTTTCTAGCCTTTTCCATAGTACGGGGAAGAGATTTCTTCACTTGAGGCCAGTTGCAAACAAGCAGTGCCACATTGCCTAGCTTTAACAACTCCCAGTATCAGCTGCTACAGAGAGCTCTCGTCACCTCCGCCTGTCTTGTAACAGCTCACTGGGGTGTAAGCTGCTTGTGTAGATCAGTGTCCTCAGCAGCCTCCTGGGTCTCCAGCCCTGTATTCAAGGGAATATAATGCTTCTAGTTGGTGCTCTGACACAAGCCTCCCAGCATCAGATGCAAATGAAAGTAATCATCCATAATAAATCATGTGATTATGCTGGAAACCCATGCGTGTCTGATCCTTCAACTACAAGAATTATGGAGATCCAATATTAACTGCATATCTTGACACTCATTATCTCATTTACAGAGTCTTGTGCTGTCTATTCCTTGCCAGCCACATCCCTTAGTAGACACAAAAACTTCATAGATTGATAAGATCCCAAATCAGTTTCCATGCAAAAACATGGAAATGTAACTCATTTCCAACATAAAAAAATATTGAAATTATTTGAAACATTAATACATATGTTTATTAGTGAATGTAAATTGAATTATATTTTGCCCTTTCCCATAAAAAAAAGGCCCTCTTCATGGAAAGAGGGTTAGAAAGGTTAAAAAAAATGAAGAAAGTCAAAGTCATTACATTCCAATCAAAGTTGATAAATATGTAAATTACAGCAACTAAACAGTTGGCTTTGACAAATGACTTCCACGTAATGGATTTTTCATAGTAATGAGGCTACAGTGCAATTGTTTTTTTAAAGCCTTACATTTCTCATTAATACAAAGTGTGAGTCAGTGTGCGCAATGGGGATATTTACCAAAAAAATTAAGAGGGGAAAAAAAATTCAGACAGTAGTTGACATCACAGAGAAATGCCACAGCCTGAGATGGTGCCATTGCTTCCATCAGCATTGACACATTTTTGAATTTTTGACTAGTCTTTAATTAAGTGGCTTGAACTCGAGGAGCTACTCAATGCCAAAAGAAACATAAAGCCTATGACTTTGCCACTTGCAACTCATTTGTTATATGTTTATCCATCCAACACTATCAAAGGTGCCAGCTGCGTATGCTGTACAGACTCTACAAGACCTACAAAAATGGAAAAAGGTGCAAGAAAAATCACTTCAATGACCTTTAAGTAACTTCCCTAACCACTGGTATCTTCCTGCCTCATTCAGTTCCTTGACATTTCAGACCACGTCAATCATCATGGCATCTGTGCACCTCACTATCTTTCTAATGTAGGTTGGTCACTAGTCAATAGCAATAAAGATTCATGCAGGAAGATGATCCTCATTCAGAGTACTGCTTTCAGCTGCCTTATCATTGTCCTGAGAATAGCCTGCTATTCAGTAAGGCATCTCACAGATTCTTACTCTGGACTTCAGCTTCACTTCATGCAACCTATTTTGGAACATCCAAAGGACAGCATATAAGGTGGTTTGAGCCAGCAACAGCTTTTCAAAACCAAGGGGCAATAATTGCAGTGAAAATGCCTCCAGAAACATGGAGGCTTCCTTGCCATGCATTCAGCTTTAGCAGAACCACACCAAACAGGGTTGTGGGGCTGTCGTCCCATTTAGTACAGACTGCTGGTAAACAACCAGCCAATTGCTGGTACCATTGAGACTGTATTTGGATGACCACATTCAATGGCCTACAATTGAAATGGACTTCTCTATTCTTAAGCAACAGGGTTTTCTCTGCAGACATCTTACTAAATCTGCAGAAGCAATGCTATTTCCCCACAGCCCTGATTTAAATAAAAAAACCACAGATTAATTAAAGGGAGGCAGAAAAGATCAGTCCATTTCCCCATGTTTCCCCCCCATCCTTCACACCATTCCACACAGAGCCAAAATTACCCCGGTGCCAGCAGGGCTCAGTTTACATATTCTGCATGGTACAGAAGTTCCTGAATAAATATAGGGGAAATTTCAACATGCATGCCTATGTCATTTGAAACAATTTTGGCTGCTCAGCCCTTCCTATTTGAAGGAGGGCTGTATCCATGTCCCCTCACTATATGGAATTTGAATTCCTGAGCCAAGGCTACAGGATTGAGCTTATACTTACCCTCACATACTCTCAGTGCACCCAACAGTCAGCTAATACAGGGTGGTGATAGATCAAAGACTATGCTGCTGATTTTAAGTTAAAGTAAAAACAACCCTTCTCACCCCAATCTGTTGAAAGTACATAAGGGTGAGGAAGGGAAAACACAGCCAGGGGGAATGTCAGTGGGAAATAAGGACAGAGGAGGTAGAGGAGAGGACTGTTTATACATCTTTTAATAAGCCTGTAAACCCTGCCATATCTCTGCATGCATGCATTTCTTTTGCTGATATAGGATGCATACTCCATGTAATGCTATTCTTGTGAGCCAGGAAAATCTGCATGTAATACAGCAGGAGAATGCTAATGACCTTCAGCCAAGCTGGAATCCAACACTACTTCTCTTTATCAAAGGTGGACTTCAGAGTGAATAGTCAACCTTGCACTTCCTTGTGAAGTCAAAAAATCAGTGAACACAACATGACCACATACATCCCTGATTGTGCTAACGGTCCCCGCATTGCACAGGAGTTAATAATCACTCCCAAACATCCCTCAGGCTATAGCACAGGTATGTTTCAAGCAGCACTTTGTCAGTAAGAGAAAAGCAATTTCAAGCCCATTGAAATGATGAATACTTGAAGCAAAGATGGGTTAAACAGCTCACCCAACACAGGCTACTAAATCATTGGCATAACTGCCAGCAAAACATCTGTACTCCATCTCCCCACACCTCCCTGTCCCCACCAGGCTGTGAGGACAGTCTCTGCTTGGTCTGACCCACATCTCTGATGGAAGCCGCATTACCCAACCATACTGTTCTCAAGTCAAAAACATTTGAGAGATTTGGAGGTGTTTCAGATGAAAGAAAAATTAATAGAGATATTCCAGTCAAGTGGAAAAACAACAACAGCAACTGACAGACTTAACCCTGCCGGCCTTACCAGTAAATGACACAAAAGCTTGATTTGAATGAAAAGCTAGGTCAGCACTTGCAACAACTGTCTTCTCAGCTGATGAGCTGATTTAGAAGAAACAGAGAACAGATTAGGAGTAATTTGCTTTGTATCTTTGCATTCCTGATCTATTGATTATAATAATTGTAGAAGCTATCTTCCCATTAGCCACAATTATTACCATACAGACAGCATGCAAAAGTCAGAAGATTTAAGCAGTTTTGCTTCCAGAGTGCTGGTGTAATGCAATCCAGCACATTTCTAAGGCAGAGAAGGAAAAATAAAGCTTCCATGCCATTAAGTGCAAGCACATTTTCTCATCATTGCAGAATTTAAACTTTCAAACCAGACATGTCCACTCTGACATTTAGAACTGAACCCTGGAGAGATTTTTCAGAAGTTGTCAAGGCTGAGCCCAGACCACTGTCCTAATTTTGAGAAAGCTTCTAAAATGATGGAAAACTTTCTGAAGGTCATTGTCCTCTATCAAACACATGATGTAGCATTGTCTGAATATGAGGATTGAAGTAAGAAATCCTGCATTCTTTTTGTTGGTCTTCCACTGAACTGATGAGTAACCTTTGAAAAGACACTCAAGAATAAATCCACAAACAGACTTAGCAACTAAAGTAGCCTAAATCCCATTTAAATCCATAGTTTAGATCTTCAAAAACTGCATTCAGCTGTCACCTAGTTCAGGAGATGTCAGTATCCATAGGCAACCAGAGTTCTCCCTTAGGCCAAGTCCCCCAGAAATCCACATACCTCTGCCACTCCCACTAGTTTTAGCAGGCATTTCCAAACTGTAACTAATGGAAGAGCACCATAAAAACACTGTGGTAAAAAAGCAGTGGCAACAATCCCTGATTTGTTCAATACTTACAGGCTCAGCAGTGTGTGGGAAGTCCCCAGGCAAAACCCCTTCTCAGCCTGAAGGCATCTGAAACTACATTCACACTTCCAGCAGTACCCTAAACACATTATATTGCAGGATTTTTTTCAAGTGTAAGTACATAGCATTAAATAGCACATGAACCAGAATCTTGTTTTCGCTCCTTCCACATTGACAACCTGAGTACTAGATTACAGGACCATGATTGCTCTTGCTCAACAGCTAACCCAGGGAATATTGACATGGATGACAACAAAAAGTAGCTTCAGCATGAAGAACTAAGACCCTTCTCCCATCCCTAAAGCCTGAGGATGTGCCCTCTCTGAAGGCTGAAATTTAGAACACACGGTTTGGAAAACCTAAAATTACATAGGTTATGTCAAAATGTTGTTTCTCTTTCCCAGTCATGCTCAACTTGTCTAACTCTAGGACAGAATCCAGAGTGAGAGTGCCTTCTCAGTGCTGACAAAACAAGTGAATTTAAGATATGGACAGAATTCAAGGTCTGCTCATCAGCATGCTCTACTTGGGTGCCTTGAGTTGGCTGTTTTTCTAAATCTTATTCTTTGCTTTTTCTAGGAGCACAGATGACTGCTGAAGGGCTGATGATTTCTTGTAAGCAGCAGATCAGATGCCTTCAAAATTGTCACAGAGACTGTACATAGCCACATTACTTTTTTGGACCTCTATTTTCACAATTCTTGATTTATTTTCCTCCATTTTAATACCACTAGTGATAATTACTTGGTTTTATACATTTGAGATCCTTGTGTGGAGAAAAAAACTTTACATCTGCATGCTTTTGTTACTAAAAACAACTCATGCCTGTTCTTTCTCTTCACTAGGAAACAATTTAGAAAGCACTTTCCCAAAATCTGCACATTGATCACTCAGTATTTTATCTACAAAAACACAGTCCTCAAGTTGTTAGGTTGTTTTTTTTTTTCCTTGAATGGATAGGAGACATCAGAAGAGGGAAGAAAAAAAAACCTAATGCCAACAAACCTTTCTTAAGAATTTGGTTTTTAATATATTCCTTTCCTACTCCTCTAGCTGTGGGTCACACATCTGTAGTGGCCTTTCATGGCAATGTATGTCCAGATGATACCAATATAAGTCAACAGGGGATATATTTTGCTTTTATTTTTAATATGCCATTTAATCCTTTTTTTGGATAGAAAAAGAGAACCTGAGCTGCATACAAATGGGTCACAACACCTCATGTTTACTGTTAAACATGAATTAAATCTGAGTAGCTTGGCATATCTCTATAATAAAAAAAGGACCATTTATAAGATTTCATTAAATGCAGAGCTAATGTGTAACAGCCTTATATCAGATATGTGAAAACAGAATTTCATAACAAGGCTGGGAGAAGTATTATCAAGGACCTAAGTAGAAAAATCTGTCTTTCTCGATACCGGAGGAATTTATATTTGAAGAGTGTTCTTTCCTATTGAGATCTTCATTGACTTGTACAAAAATACCGCTTTTAATCTCAAATCCCCACTGGCATTTTCATATAAGCACTGAAAATGCTATTGGGCTTTAGAGATTTAATTTAATGAAGGAAAAGTATTTCTATTAATGTGTGTAATTTTTTTTATTTTTTTTTTTTTTTAAACACAACATCTTCTGAAGAGCCAGGGAAACGGGATTATTTTAAGCTTCGAAAAACTGACTAACCTGTGGCCTTGTAGAACTCCTGCTTCACAAAGAAAGCTTAACAGCTGTGGCAGAGCCTGTAGGTGCACTTGAAAAGGGATCTACTGTCCCAAGTCACATACACACTGAGAATGCCAAGCCTGGAGCAGGTAGCAGAAAGAGAGGAAAAGAAATGTCCCCATGCAGTCAGGTTGTTTATGCTAAACTGCTGCATCATTAAGCTCCATTCTGAAATGTCAAAGATGGCAAAAACTCACCAAATAGCTACTAAATCTTCTGCATTAATGGACTGATCCTCTCATCTATTCATGTCAAAAAGTATTAGGTCTGGCTGGGTAGGTAACAAATTCACTGTTGGGGTAAATGAAAGCCACTCCATCAATTTGGGCAGAATTGTACCCGTTGGCACCTGTGATGAGATACTCTGAATTGTGCGATATAGGATTCCCTTCATATTAATTCTCACAGTACTGATTTTGTGAGGATAAAAACCTTTGGTTTATCTGTAGATCACCCATGTCTTTATTCTATGAATATTCATTACAAATATAAATTCCTTTTCATATTGAGAAAGAATGCACTTGACACCAGGAGGCCTCTCAACAGGACACTGCCAGGGTTGACAAGCTCAACAGTAGACATAAGCTATAGCAGTTGCTCTATTTGTGTGCAGAGCTTACACGAAGTTACATTTCCTTGATTTAAAAAAAAAAAAAGGCTATTTTTTACTTAGCAACCAAATAGATCACTGAGTTACGGCAATGCAAACCCTATAATAAGTTACCTACTGCAACGACAGCTGGGCCAAGGAATTATACGAAAAAATACTATGACAACAGAAAAGGGTAGTCCAGAATAAATACTTGGCTTCATAAGATCCACCATTTATCTCGTACTTGGACAGTAAACTCTACAGAGGAGTTGTTTGTCTAAGGGGGTGTAGATAACGGGGCACCTAGATGCCATCACAAACAAGGGAAAGGGTCATCTCCTGCTTCTGAAGTGAGATAACCTTGAAAGGAGAGAGAGTCCGAAGGACTGTGATGAAAAACTAGTTCCTCATAACTGACTGATGTTTCAACTGGCTTCAACAAGCCTTCGGCCCCAGAGCTTCATCACAGCCCAAATGATAGCCTGCTTTGACCTTTCAGTTCCCTTTCCCATGTTTAACTGCCCATCTTGCCTATTTATATTCTCAGGCCTTTCAGGTAAGTAGTATTTCTCCCTAAGCATGAAATTGTGGGCAAAAAGATGATTCTGTCATTGACTTCAAAAGATCCATGATTCCCCTGGGTACTTACAGACTATATCTTACTACTTGAATTTTTTGTGGCTAACAGTAAGGTAAGCTGAAACTGCAATTAGGAATTTACATAGCTTGCTGCACCAGGTAGATGATTGGTGTCAAAGAAACTGGTGGTTCATTTGAGAAAGTTAAAAAGCTTAGCAGAAATAAGTTAAATATGACGAATCTAGGAAACATGGTCAATCAAAGTGTTTAGAAAAGCAAATGTTCCTTCTGTGGCTCCTGTGCATAAAAATAATTTTTATTTAAACTTAATTAAAACTGTGATGAAAAAGATAATCCTTTATTCTTTTTTATTAAGATAAACATTTGTTTGGTGGATATTTTGATAGCTACACATCCAAGCTTGACACACAACTATTTTACCCTAACTGCCTTAATTCATTTTTCATGGTGATTACAGGCAAGCATGACGGACTATGATCTGATTTCATTTATTGCTCTTGAAATAGTCCCATGCAGGTGGACAGCTCAACTGCAAAGACAGACATAGTTTTGATGTTTGGATTAACAAGCATCCAGAAATTCCTAATTTTACTCAACTGTCACCCAAAAGTACGCAAATAGTCACAAAAGAATTTTTTTGGTTTTGCATGAAAGCAATCAATATTATCAGAAGACTTTTACAGTGGTGGCTCTGGCTCCTCACTAAAGAAATAAGACATGCACTGGGTTATGCTCTGCATAAAAACACAATCCTTCCTTGAATGCTGTCACAAAACTGGCAGAATATTTCCATTCTTCCACAATCTAAGCATAAACAGGAGAATAAAAAGCTGATTTGATGACATGTGATCTGGATAAGACAAAAGTCCATCTAGCCTCCTGCTTTGTCTCCAGCAATAGTCACTATTGAATACCTATGGAATAAGAAAAGTACACGGTACACAGAAAGAGATCCTGCCCCAGCTATTCCCCCCCCAAACTCTGACAACTACACTTTTTATTATCATTTATTTGTTTTAAAACATCTGTAGATTTTTCTGTCAGAAGCCAGACTTACTGTCTGCCCAAACCAGTTGACCCAACTTTTTGATTCGGAACCGTTCTGAAAAAAACCTAACACCCCAGTCATGAACAGCCTCAAACTTCAGATACAGGTGAATACTTTACAAGCGATCTCTGTCACTACAGAGAACCAAACAAAAATCCCAGTACTGTAGAAAAAAACCCACTGAGTCAGGTTCAAACCATGAGGGACCATTCTTCAGCCAGCACAGATCGTTACCGCTCTATTGAAGCCAATGGAACTATGACTACTTGCCTCAGCTAAGGAACTGCCCTGAGTCACTGGCTCATCTCTAACAGCACTGCCAGGGGACAAGGTGGGTGGAAGGGAGAAAACAAGCAGGGAGGAAGGTTGATGTCGAGTGGCAGAGAGTATATTTTTTGAAAGAAGCTGGCAGTGGTAATAGAAATCCTCTCGCTTCCACTGCATTCTTATGCAAAGCTCAGATCTGAAGGTTACCTGCTTCCCCAGTGACTTGAAATGGAATTTTTTGTAAAGTAATCTCTTCAATCTGTCTCTTCCTCTATTTACAGAGCATAAAAGTAACCATAAAATGCCACCGTTTTTGAGCAAATCTAATCTGCCCTTCCAGTAATACCAGGCCACACGATGATTATCTCATTTTCTCTTTGACAAATGTGGAATTATTGGCTGGTGATTGTCAAAAAAATGCATGTCTCTACATCGGATAAATAACAGTAAAGAAAAATAAAAAATATGAAACACTGAGCATAGGCAATAAGAGGCTAATATCTCTGACCGGTGACCTGTTCTGCAGAGTTAGTGACACAGAGCAGTCTGTCATTTTCTTCACACTGCTTATGGCTCTTCCACTCCTCTTTCCCACTTCAGTTTCAGACAAGGAAAGAGAAAAAAAAATGATGAAATGAGGAAAGAAAACTATCTGCTTCTGCATGAAGGGGGGAAAAAATATCAAGTTCTTAACAAAAGGAAAGCAGTAAAATAGCCTGGGTTTAGACAGCCTCGTTCAACGTAATGCAAGATCTCTTTGTAGAGACAAGGTCAAAGGTTTCTAGAGGGGAGGTTTCACTCAGTTATCTGTGGATGGAGAGAGAGAGTCTAACTGAAGCTCAACAAATGCAGGATGCAAACTGTAAAGGAGAGACAAAATAAGCATCTATTCCAGACTCCTAATTATCAAGGACTGGGAGAGGAAGAACCAGTCCCTGGAAAATCCAAAGCATCACCAAGTCCAGCAAGAAATAACAACCAGTCAAAAGGAAACAGTGACAGTCTCAGTAGGGATGCTACTTCTGCAGCAAGTACGAGCTGCAAGAGTGCCAGCACACTGTCAACCAACCTGATGTGACCGCTGAAAAGCACAACACAACTCTTCCCTGAAGAAAAGCAAAGAAGTTTCACTGCGTGACTGAGCAACCCATAACCACACCTGGGTCAGGCACAGTGCCTCACATCCTAAACTCAAAGGATAACTATCCTTTCCCATTCAGCTTGACTTTTACAGGTGGAAACCTTGGATATCTTCAGTGTGCTGACAACGGCAAGGTTTATACATCGGTCCCAGCAGTCAAACAGCACAGAGCCAAGCTGATGTGAGAATGCCTTTGCCAACACTAGCAACAAATGTTCCATGGGAAAAAAGGTCACCTGTAGCCTCAGGCAGAGAAATGGAGAGTTCCTCTGGCTCCCTGGAAAAATACAGGAGAGCAAAGTCTGACAAAGGAAGTCCTGAGGCTGCAGTAAAGAGATTAGGCAGGAAGACATTCAAGAAGATACCCAAAAAACCTCTGTCCTTTTTGAACCCATAGGATTTAAACAATAAAGGACAAGTCAGGCACCTAACTGCCACCTTGTATCCTGGCTTTCAACCAGGATTCATCCCACCTGGCTTTAGGTATTTAAGTAATGAGCCAACCACCTCCAGAGAGCAAAGCAGGTGTTAATGGGATCAGGCACCCTCTGCAGCTTCCAGTCTCCTTGCACTGACTCAACCTGAGCGGCTCAGATAAATGCCCATATTTAGCTATGATGAATCTGTAGTTTAGTCTCTCCCCCTTTCTCCCTCTGTGAAATAAAGATCAGCCCCTTGCTATTGCTAGCACATCCATACTTTACCACAAGCAATTCTCAGTGTGAAACCATCATCCTGCTTCTGTTTTACACAGGAGTTTCACAGCTGAGGGATCCGAGTAAAACCTCAGATCAATTCACAGAAATGGTTCTGTTAGGTGTAACACAGCCTACATTTTATTCCATGATGACCTAATCCAAGCCAGGCTTTGGGAATCCACTATGGTGGGACAAAAGGTGGCATAAGCCAAGTTTGTGTGGTGTGGAGAGCAAAGAACTGGAGGAAAAACTACAGAAGTACTGCCTAGGTCCAGCAACAGCATTAAAGAATCCCCATAACAGTCACTACACTTTATTCCTGCACTTTCATTTTCCACTGTCATGAGACACACTCCAAAGGCGTATTTGCATTACCAAGGTGTTAAAGTGAAGTGAAACAGCTTAAAGTTTCTTTTATAGACAATACATCTATTCATGGTAGATAAAGGGATTAAGCATCCTACTAAAATCCATTAGAATCAGGAGTCATACTGCCACATATAGTTTTATTTTGCACTTTTATTATACCTTTCCTCCCAGGATCTTAGAGAACTTGTCAAATAAGAAATTAGGCTCTGCTACTTTACCAGCATAAAATAAAAACTCTGCTTTCAGATAGAGAGGACAGCTATAGTGACAGCTGAAGGTCACACAGGAACAGAGCCTGGGTTGTGGATTTCTGCTCTAAAGCCCATTCCCTTTTTCAATTAGAGGGATGACAGTGCCACATACACACAGTACTTAGGGTAAACATTTGTCTGAGTTCTTCATCTCCTCCTACCATTATCTTCACCATTTTTATTTGAACGCCTCATTTTTTTTTCCAGAGTTTTCTGCAAAAATCAAATGAACCGTGAACAAGAGAATGAGAGGTTTATTGAGCCATAGCAGGCTAACACTACCCATGTTGCTGCATGATTCGAATACTTAAGTGGCCCAGATGCTCTAACATTCAATTAATGAATTCCGGAGATTTGGGAAGGGGGTGGAGGGAGGAAAAAAAAAATTACACAAGATGTTGGCTTTGCCATTGCATTATCCTAGGTGTCTCACTCTGATGAAGGTTAATGAGAAGAGTTCAAATGCTAAGACATAATTAAATAGCAATAATTAAAGAAGCTGACACTGCTAGAAGCAGCAAACTGAAATAAAGTGAGATTGTTTCCCTTTAAAAGAAAGTAGGCAGTTACCGTTTAAATACAACCCTAGCAGGTTTGTGAAATGCTTTCCCATATTCCAAAACATGAGGCAAGCACTCATTAATTGGTATCATTACACATTTAGTACTGTTTGCCTTGTCTTCTGTGATCCCATTTGCCTATTTTTGGATGGTAGCCTCAGCGCAAATGAAGCCCATTTGGCAAGACTGCACCTTGATCAGAGACAGACATGTGGTCATCCTGGCTAACGCACAATTGAAAGGTGTTCATATACTCCCCAGGTACGTGTGATATGAAAACTGACAGGGAAAAGAATTGTAAGGCAGGCAACGCTCTGACCCATAATATTCTGGGAACAGTCAATGCAGGACATAAAAGCTAAGTCAATGTTTGGAAAACTGGAGTATTCAGATCCTGAATGCTATGGACATTTTTGAGCACTGGCCATCCCTGCTGTAGACTGAGTGGCTCACACAGTATGCAGCAGAAAGCAGACAGAAAAAAAAAAAAGAAGCAACTTCTACTCTATTTTTCTAATTAATTTGCAGCTGCTAGTTAACATGCATCTTTTGTTAATGACATCAAAACTTCCCACTGTTCAGAAAATTTCACTGATTTACTGAACACTTAAGAATCACTCAGCACTGTCAACAGGGCAAGCACTACCACGGTAAACATGTTTGCCTGCTGTTGAAATCTAACTCTGCATTAATGGAAATGAGGTGATGAATCCTGGCAAAAGCAATATTCACGTGCACTGGTATCCTGAAAGACACAACCATCTCATCACTTCTGCAGGCCTGTCCCTCACATGGGTTATCCTGATGGATGATCCCAGGTGAATTATTCTAGCTAGCAGAAGGAAGGAAAATGAAAGTGTGATATAACTTTGTCAGTTAAGGGGTCACCTATATACAAACATGCCAAGTTCTGCGTTAGGCTCACACATCTCCTGATGCTGCCCCAAGGATTTGGCAAAGAAAGTCAGGCCAAGAGAAGGTAACTTCAAGCCTGTGGATATACCTTTGATGATGAATTATCAGGCCCAGTACAGTTTCCTCTTAAGTTCTCTGTAGACAAAGCTGGATGATTCCTTTTTACAGCCCTAGTAAGGAATCCTTTTCCTTCTTTTCTGAAATACAGTCATGTATTTCCTGCTGGGTGTCATTTGTTGAAAGACCCTCTGTCAGAGGAAAGTTCTCAGTCCCCAGACCCAAAAGGACAGGCTCAGATCATCTGAGCTCAAGGAGATCTCCTGGGGCCATTAAACAAAACCAAAACTTTGAACTCAAACCGTATCTGAAACTTATAAATGAGACCTGTTCCTGAACTGCAAGGTTATTGTGCCACGACAGACATGAATCTGCACTATTACAAAAGATGGAAAGAAAAGGAACACACCATCTAGGTCTCTTAACGTTCACTTGAAGTGTCTTTTCAGACAATTTTGGGTATTGGGCATCAGCTTGAAATAAGAATAGAGAAGAGGTTTCCTTTCTTTACAAGCAAGCATAGTTATAAATATGGCCTGAACACTGCAGGTACAAAAAACATACAACATGTACTAATGAAATGCAGTTTATTAATGTACTAAAGAAAACAGTTTGCTTAGATGTTCTTTTCATGCTATTTTTCACAAAAGTACATCAGTCAATGACTAACATGCACCTAAGAGGCGAAAGCTGGCTGAAATGGGGGACAAGAGGATCTCTCCTGGTTGGATAAAAATAAAGCTATGTTTAGATACATTTGCAGAGGGGGAAGGAGAATGTGTTGTCACAAATTCAGCGTAAGCCTTCCCTCCGCAGAAAGTGGCTTTTTCTAAAACAGATCGACACTCACATTTCACCTTACTCCTGACCAATGGCTCCACAGTAGTGATACAGCATTTATCATTGCAAACACCCAAGTAGCAGTATGTCTCCCTTGGTAAACCTGCCAGCAGTCAGTCAAGGCAAAACTTGCAGCATTTTTACTGAAGATGCAAAATGAAGTATCAAAGCAGACAGGTAGCAAGCTCATTTTCATCTGAAAGTAAGGCTAGTATTTGAAGGTAGGTCTCAGTGGGTGAAAATCCAGTGCATCAATCCACTGAACCCCCATGAATGCTTTCTTTGGTCATTTTATCTTACTCAGAGACTAAAATTATGAGGAAAACACCACTGAGAATAAGACAAACTAACTAAAAAAATACCTCCGTGCCTATCCCCATTACTAAGTTGTGATGACCTTGTTCAATGGTGACCAAGGGGAATCTGGTTACAGATGACTGGTGACAGAGGTTTTGACAGTAAAAACATGTCTCCTATAATAAGTTTTCTCCTGTTTAAGTTAAAATGCTCTGCTGTCTCTTTCTGCCTACAGATGTCTTAAATTTGAGGCAAGAACTTGGCAGGAGTTTGAAACCAGGCAAAACACACTGCATATATAGCCATGGAAGTTGTACAGTTTGAAGCTCAAAAGACAGAAAATTAATTATAACTTCGTAAACTCTTCCAAAGGTTGATTCCCCAGTGGCAGAACTTGGATAATCAACTTCCTAAAGCTGGTCACAAAGAAATTGTTTTTAGGAGAGAGGGATTGTTCTAGTCACACAGGAGTTACAAGACAAGACAACAGGCTCCAAGAGATCAACCACCCATGGCAGCCATGATACCAGCTCAACAAAACAAACAAAAACCAACAGAACCCCCCACCCCCCAAAAAACCAAACCAACCACCCCAACCCAAAACCTATATGCAAAGACCTCTTGACTCAGGTGCTCACACCCATTTCATGATCTGCACTGGCACCCAAAGGTTTCTCACATCAACATTTATCATAATAAAACCACATTTGCTCTCTGAGGCTTCAGATACTCAATTTGCATCCAGAGAATTGAGGTAAAAGAAAACATTCTTTAGCTTTTAAGGCCCAAACCAGTTGAAATTCTCATTAAAATCACTAGAGGACATTTAGATATATTTGCCAACTCAGGGCATGTTTTCACTCTCCCACTTGCACAACTGCTATGGGTTTGTACTCAAACAGCCCTCACTGATGTCATGATCTCTCACATTTTATATTTCTTTTCAGGTCGTTGGGATTTGGGGTTTGGTTTTTTGTTTTGTTTGAGTTTTTTAGGATTAATTACTTGCATGGTTCAGAACTACAGCACACAGTTATCGGTTAGGGATTATTAATTTAGTGTGAAAAAATGTGTCAACAAATATTTAGAGAACTTGCATAACAGCAGCCCAGGCCTCAATGTACTGACCTTCACTCTCCAGAAAATCAAAAGCTAATCCTGCATATGTTTGTTTTATCCTTTGAGTAACAAGTGATAGGACAAGAGGAAATGGCCTCAAGTTGCGCCAGGGGAGGTTTAGATTGGATATTAGGAAAAATTTCTTCAACAAAAGGGCTGTCAAGCATTGGAACAGGCTGCCCAGGGAAGGGGTTGAGTCACCATCCCTGGAGGTATTTAAAAGACGTGTGGATGTGGGACTTAGGGACAGGGTTTAGTGGTGGACTTGGCAGTGCTAGGTTAACGGTTGGACTCGATGATCTTAAAGGTCTTTTCCAACCTAAATGATTCTATTCTCTGAGTCTAACTGTTTTTAATGAAATAGTACAATATAAATAGTCAAAATGGCCTATATTAACAATCTTTAATAGAGTCCAGGATGCAAAGACTGACATTGACCCTTAATAATCTAAGCCTAAAATGTGATCAGTTTGAACCCTCCAGGTAAGTGATAAAGATGGAGACAGTAAACTTTCAGAATTAAAGACTTCTAGGAATAAATTCCTCAGAGACAGAGATGTCTTAATATTTTACTGCTCAAACCTTCATGTCCATCTCACTACTCTTTCCTGCAAAGTCTTTTCCTATTTTCAAGACAATTATTTCCAAAAAAACCGCACATGAACACCAACATCATCTAGTCTGCTGTTAGAACAACGTGCTCACAGCAGAGGAGAGTAAAGGACCAAGAAGATAAGGAGGGTATAGTTGCAAGTTACTGTACATCAGCAAAAGAAAAGTTTTGTCAGGTTGGGAAAACTGATGGAAAGCCAATTGCAATTTATATTTATATAATCTTATGCAAATATATTTATAATTCTGCTTTTGGGTGTAAACTTTTGGTTACCCCCACACTACACATTCTGTGGGACAAGAGTTGTACTATTGTCTTTTATCCATGTCTAGCACTTCTGTATTACTCCAGCTTAATGAAACACAATGTTATCATAATCTCCTCTGTAAAGCTTATCATCAGTTGTCAATTATCCACAGCATTGGAATGAGAAGAGGAAATAACAGAAAGTTGGCACAGCAAAAGAAATTGATAAGGTGAAATATATTTAAATTGGAGAAAACAGTCACTGTATTTAGGATATATATTTTTGAAAGGTAAAGTTAAGGAGTGAGATCATCAATACAAAAACAGCTCTTTGAAAAGATTAAGATCAAGATGATTCCTAAATAACACGGGTAATTGGCTAGTGAACAATCAAAAGACTTGACTATACTGTGGTTTCTTTCTTTCTTAGAGTGCGTTTAAATGCGTTTCATCTCCCACTGATTTATACTACTTTTATAGAGTCTGTGTTACAAGAAAGTTTTGGCCTTCAAATCAGATAGGTCCTCTAGGAATCCAATTATTCACCCAATGAAAAGCTACATGAAATCCCTCCATCTAATTATTTTTTTCTGGCAGGGAATTGTAGTGAAGTGATTTCCCAGTCAAACAAGATGGTGGACAAATGGGATATTTGCAGGCAGTACATTCAAAAGTATGTATGGACAATATTAAATTATTACTGAGTCATCAATTTCACTATGTCAAGATTTCTCAAAATTAATAAGGACGCTATTCTCAATTTTCAAAAGTAGTATGTACAATGCAAGACCATATACAGCTGTTTCAGAGAAAATCAGAAGGTTTTGCCCATTGAGATTTCCAAGGAATAACACTCAAGCTCAAGAATGTGAAGTTTTGGCATTTGCTTCAACATACACACACTGGGTACAGCAATAAATTCTGATACTACTTTCAGAAACATACACAGAAAACCTGCATTCCAGTATCTACCTCGCTTGCTGGTCAGATGACAAGTATCCTTTCTCTGCTAACGCTAAAGGAATTGCATATCCACCATCACTTTCATTCATTTAGAAATAAAAATAATGAAAAAAGGGAAGAAACTACTAACAGAGGCTTTTACTGACATTTTACAGGAAACTATATTATCCCAGAGGCCAGGTACATAGAAAAACAAATACTGTTACAATATCCTTTCCTCATTCAATTGCTTCACAATTTAAAAGAAGTGAGAAAAATGATGAAATTAAGAAAAAATGAAGTGCAAGAGAAGGAGTCGAACACAGTGGGGTTAAGATTGCTCACCACATAAAATACTGTCACTACCATTAGCCCTCTGTTTATTGTGAACACGTACAAAGTTTATTTTTCAAAGGCAGATCCTTTAACCTGCCATGCCTGTTTGTTCATGCAGAGATGATATGTATACTTCAGAAGATTGCATTTCTAAAGCTAGGAGGCAGATTCTGTAGTGATGCTGGGAAGGCACCTACAGAGTTTTGCCCATTTACATCATTGAGGGTAGCAATCCATGAGGTAGTATCCTCTGTAGTATCTGCTCCCCCTTTCACATTTAATTGCTAATAACTCCATACTGAGAATCAAGTTTGTATGAAGAAAACCTACCATAATAGGAAACAAACCATGCTAAATATCCATCTGATTTGTGTTTTACCTGGGGTACCCTGCCTCTCATCCCTCTGTTAACGTACCTAATATCCTCAGGAAACCACACAACATTAATACAATATTCCAATGATCCACTTATCTCCATCTAATAGTCCTCTCTCTTCCCTCGCTCCCCTAAGCATGAAGACAAATTATATATGGTTTTTAAAGTCATTCTTTTGGTAATAAAGAAGCTTATCTTATCAGTTATTGCATGCATTAAAGTGTTGTCCCCTGGAGGTACAATTTTCCACTATATCCTGCCCTTATTTTAGCATCTGTTAGACCAAACTATATTTACAATCTCCCTGGGTACTAATATCTGACCCTTGGCCTTGAGGTAGGAATGCTGATCCCCAGCTTTATCTGACAATTCTTGTTTTCCTGCAGTTGCCGCCGAAAGTAAATGAAGATTAGTTTGCTTTCAGGGTTTATTGATTAAGCACTGTAAAGGATGGTTGTTGTGAACTAACTTAGGTCATAATCACTTAAATAGGTCTCAGGAGCAAGAATAGTCATTTTCTTGCAAAGATAACTGAAACCACATAACCACATATGCAAGATAAACACACACAGGTTTTAGGGGTAGCTGGTGCTTTGTGTTATAAATAAATACCATACAGAAAAGCGTGTTTCCCCCTCCTTTACAAACTCTCTCACTACTTTCCCTTAAGCTCAGAAAAGGAAATGGTGGTGATCATAATCTCCGAGATGCTACTGTGCGGTCACATATTTTCTTTTTACACAGTGGCTTTCATCAAGGATCTCAAATTACTTTTTGAACACTGATTAATCCCTACCTGTGAGATAAGCATTCTCATACACACAGGAGGACACAGAGTGTTCAACAGCTTATCCAAGGACGCAGAGTTCATGAGCCGTAGAGCTGGTAACTGAATCCAGCCTTGGCTAGGGAGCAAGGTAGGTGATCTCCAGAGGAGACTTCCAGCCTACGCTATTCTATGCAATGCTGTGCAGGCACATCACCCCTCACTTAAAACAGTTCTATAAGCACCTTCACATAATTATTAAAGAAAATCATCACGGGTTTAAAAATAAAATTCATGCATCCTACAGGAGTGGCAGCGGGCAGGAAGATGGCCTCAGGCTGGAAAGACATTATGTTGGAGGAGGCTGGAGAGAGTGGGCCTAACAAGAATTTAGGGCTTAAATTGGTTCCTGCTGAAGACAACAACAGATCATCTATCACCTCCCAATAGAGTTAAACCCCAGATCTAACCCCAGGCCCCTGGGAGCAAGCATAAATAACAGGATTTCCACTGAAGAGCAAGACACTGAAGAACACCACTCAATATTAACTTCTAGATAGCAAAAGGACTACAGTGGAAACATGATCTCAGTGTTTGTGTACTGCAGTCTATGAAATTCTGCATCACCAACGCAAAACAATTAAGCTTAATACTAGAAAAAAGCGCAGAGCTGCCATTTAACTTGTACACAGTAACCATTTCTTAAATGTGTGCTTAATATTTAAGTTGCTTCTCATGAACTAAGTATGTTTGGAAAGTACTTGGCAAGTATTGGCAGAAATCCTACATAAATATGTTAAAATATTTAGTATTTTTGTAGAAGGTGAGGAAGACAATGGAATTGCTTAATGAAGTGCTATTTAAACTTCAAAACTAAACAGGAGTAAAACACATTAAAATCTGAGATAAACCAGATTTTAAGAAGCTATACAAGAAAATACCATTTTAAGTATGCGCAGAAATACAAGTTCAAGAAAATATATAAAATATCAGATGAATGGCAAATTAGTGCAGCTTATTTGAATACTGCTTTGTTTAGTAAGCAAGTTGCTGAACTCTTTCATTTCTGCATTATGCAGTTCCTGAGCATCTGCCTTGCTGTACCTAACGTTTTTCTCATCCTGCATCCACAAAAAACCCTCTTCTGTGACCAGAAACCCAACCCACACACCAATTCCTCACCCTTCCTGCCCTCTCTGTCAATGCATTGGTTATGCCATCCTATTTTCTTGCCTTAAGTTCATACACTTACTATTAAACGTAGTTATTGGACTCTACCCTTCAGCACAAAGAGCCAGTTTCAGGTATTTCTTTCAGATTCAATACAGATTTCTGTGGCATGTAGTCAGTAAGCATGACAGAAAGACTGACTCCAAGTGAATGGATAATATGCCTGTGTTCCTCACCGTTCACTATGCAACTCTGCTTTCTGCTTACTCCTACTCCTCTGATCACATAAGAGCAAAAAAAAATAATCAGAATTCATCACAGGGTTTTTTTTTCCTAGGTCCTTTAAGGATCTAACATCATGAGTCTTATACAAACTTCAGAAAAATAACTAAATTTTGGCCTTCACAGAAGACTTTGAACCCAGATATGCTGGCTGACCACCATATCTAACAAGATCCAGTTCAGCTGAACAGTTTCTGGTTATGCTTAGCATTGACATTCTTCAGGCTGCATAGCAATTTGTAGATCACAATCATTTTTATCCTAATATCTAAAAATCTTTAGGTAGTATTGTGAAAAAAACCTTGAGAAAAGATGCAATCAATAAGTATTTCAAAACCAATACATGGGATAGAGCACAAGAGAGGGATTTGAGCATTTGTTGTGCAGAAACAGGTGTCAACACTCATCTACCCTTCACAGAACAGCAATAGGGGGAAAAATATCTGTATGCATTATAATGAAATTTTCGTCTTCACTTGAAGGTGGAGGAGCTTATTTGCTGAATTCTCTGAGGTTGAAATATCTTGTTTCAAATCAAAACTCTTGGAAATATTAGAAAACTTAAAATCAGATGTAGTCTCTCAGGATGTTCTGTTGGACTGAGGGTTGACGATTGATTTTTCTGGCCTCAGAAGCTGATCTCAGGTAGGATTTAAGGCAATTGTCAAGTCAAACCCATTTTCTTCAGTGCATCTCGTCTTACAAGGAAAACAATATATATTTTATATATATACACACACACCAACACTTCAAACTGACTGAAAGAGTACCTTAAGGAAAAAAAAATAAAAATCTGTGTTGCAGGACTCCTAAATCAATGATACTCAGTAAAGAACAGTAAAAGCCACTCACACTTAGTTCTCCAACATGGTTTAGCCAAACATCTGGTGAAACACAAATGTTTAGAAAACTTCCTTCTTCATACCTCTCTACTTTCTGCTCTTCCATTTTAGGATCAGTTTGAAATGATCCTGTTTATTTCATAAACAACCCAATTATATTCTCTGACCTCAAATAGGATTATTTGGGTACCTTTCCCCTTCGTAAAATATGGCCACTCTTGTTCAGTAATAATTGCATTCACTTGATTTTCCTATAGATGAGAACACACACCACAGACAGGAGACCCTCACTCACCCTTTGCCTCTGAACCTCCTCCTCCCATTCTTCTCAAAACGCCACCATTTACTTGACTTTCTGCAACATAGTCTGGTCTGAATTTCAGTGGCAGGTGTGCAAAGCCAGCTTCACTTGTGTCAGCAGAAATACATGGAGCATCCAAGAATAAAAGCTCAGATGCAATCAGATTGCTGAGGCCTGAGAAGCTACCGCATATCAGCTGAGACTATTCCTGTGGTTTAACACGCTAAGCTTGTGAAATAAATTGTCTTTGCTTAAATCTCAGCAAAAGGTGTTCGGGCAGAATGGTGCTACTGCTTCTGACCAAAGTGGCACAAGAACTACCCCGGAGGCAGGTAACATGGCTCAACTGATGCAGGGTAACTGGATGAGCAGATGTAATTTAGTCAGATGTCTTAAATGGGTGCACTTTTTCAGCTGCTACATGCATGTGAGCATATACAGCATGTTTATATGCTATGTATGTTATACAGCACAAGGTAATTTTTAAGGAATTATCCTCAAGAATCCTCACTGCACATTTGGGTAAATGGTTGAGGTGATGAAGGCACTAAAGACTTGTTATACTCAGATGTTTTTAGCAAGTTCTGCCTACAGATCCCTCAATAGTTCTGGTTCAAGATCTTAATGCTTATTTCTTAAACACAAGATTTTTAGTTGAAAGAAAACAAACAAACAAAAAGCTTCTCCCCTAAGCAAAATACTTAATTGCTGGAAAGATGTTTAACTTTCCCTTTGTTCTTAGTCCTGGAGAGGAGGGGGAAGGAGCTCAAATTTCCTGGTCCAAGCTACTCTCATCATGCTGCATCAGAGCTGGCTAAATCAGTCACGCTGCATTACGTTACATGGCTGATTTAGCCTCGTATGATGAGTCACTGCAGTCAAGCGTCAGCAAAGAGATGTGCTACTTAAGAAAAAAAAAATCAGGGCAGGTGCCGTGTGGCTAATTTTGCCTTTAAAAATGGATTATTTTTTTTTTTATTTTTAAGCATGGTAGGATTTTATTTGATCAGCTGTGACTGCTCAAAAAAATTATAACAATCATCTTTATTCTTTATTAATTTGTGTCTGGAGGCCCCCGGTGCAGGTGGGACTCTGTTGCACTAAGCACTGCACATTTGTGTGGGAAAAGGCAGTGCGAGTGTTCCCTGCCATCTCAACACACCAACGTAAGCAGGGGAAAGAAAGAGCTCAGAGCAGTAGGAGTCTGCCTCAGGGTTCCCAGTCCCCAGACTATAATAGCCCTCTAAAACACCAAAACCTAACAAAAATATTTTCCAGACGTTTTCAAAGGCGTGGGTATGAAGGAGAAGAGGAAAGCTGAGAGA
Source organism: Buteo buteo (assembly GCF_964188355.1). Classification (NCBI taxonomy): domain Eukaryota; kingdom Metazoa; phylum Chordata; class Aves; order Accipitriformes; family Accipitridae; genus Buteo; species Buteo buteo. The sequence continues at coordinate 36,066,040 of NC_134180.1, forward strand.
CAATTAAAGAAAGGGGCTCCGTCAAATAATAAAACGAGCAGAGAAGTCAAATTTTAGTGACCTTGACATCTCACCCTTCCCCATTTAGGCAGCCTTGTCTCTACAGACATGAGGACTTCAACAAGAGTTCCCCAAATCTTTCTGCCCCAATACAAATGACAGTGTCCAGCCTTCTTGCCTAGCGTATCATCTATGTGCTATGGAAAAGCAGATGAAGAACAAACAGGTCACTGGCATGCTTTAGTGGAACATGGACCCCACTCTGCTGGCAGAAGAGGCTTTTTGGCGCTTGAAGTAATGTTTTGTATTTCTACAGCATCCAGAATCTGTATTTCAGTGCTTACAGATCACAGTATAATCCCGGAAAACTATATAAATCATGCTCCCAAGACAGATCTCCTCTTCCCCCTTTTTTTTCTGCCTTCATTTCCTACTTCCTCTCATTTGCTTTTAGATGCCTGGGTAGATTTAGATTAATCTTAAGGCTGAAATGTTACACCGAAGGGTTGTATTAATGCCTGATCTAGCTACTGCATCCTACTGTAATTCATGTACATCGGTAATAAAAATAATCCTCTGGGAAAATATAGTGGGGAATGGATTTTTTTTCCTCTGTGACTGTCAGCACATTTCCATTCTAAAGAAAACTAAAAAAGAGTTTCTAAAAAGATATTGCAGTAGAAACCTTTAATGGGAATATCTCTAGGTAGCTGATCATTCCAGTTCACTAAAGATGCAGTTTGTTTTCAGTCTGAAATAAAAAGAGTGGGAAAAGTGCAAAACCAAAATATTAACTACATTCCATGTATTTCTTTCCTTCATTATTACTTTGCAGTTTCTAGTTTAAGAAGCCAGAGATCAGACTTTTCCACATATTGCAGAACCTATTCAAGTACCACTTAATCACTTGCCGACAGCTAAATGAGTGCTCCAAAAAGACCCAGTCCTGTCCTCTTCACACAAGCATAATGTATCAGAACCCAGGTGCACCACTTCTAAAAAGCCGAGTTAGCACCAAATTTTCCTACTGTTAAGTCTCATTTAAGCAACCTTCTAAAATAAGCATATTCTAATTGAACTGCTTACAATACTTGACAGCATCTTTCGCTACAGAAACCTTAAAGTTTTCCATTTCTAAAAAGGCAGCTAGGAAAAATGATTAAAAAAAAGACAGTTCATCCAAGGCCATAAAAGATCACAGATTTTCTACAGAATTAATATGCATGATGTAGATCAAACAAGTAGGTGATAATTTTTAACAGTATTTATTTACAGGGTATATTAGTGGAGGAAAGGAAAAGAATATTCCTTTGCTTCACTACACACACTGACATGAACAAGTAATCATTCAAATGCTTTTAAGAGATGCAGTCTTGCTTGTACAACTGTGGAGTCACAGAGAAATGAATGTAGATTACAGCAGCAATAGAGAAGCTATAAATACACATACTCTGCCAGTCACATCTGGTGGGTTTTTTTAATATAAGATCATGGTATTGATATATTTCTTCTTGTAGATGATTTAAACAGTTATTTAGGATGTCAAGATTAAAAACAGTCTTTTAAAGAGCAGGTAAAGGTATGATTCCTTGATTTTCTTTACTACACTTTCTAGACATATATTTCACCTCAGAAAAAACCTGCTTACTTATGGAATATCCCAGCCATTGATCAAAGATAAGGCCTTTAAACAAATAGGAAGCTTAAAATAAATGGTATCATGTGGGAAAATAAAATCAAATAACACACCAACTAATTCAAATGAGTGTTTTGCTAGAAAGGATTAATTTTAACACAATTTGAATTTCAAAATTAAGGTAGCCTTCGCAGGTTTCCTAATTGTTCATGCCTATCATATCTGAATTTTCTAGATGACCTCATGTTTTTGACTGGTTTACAGTCAAAGCGGGGGAAGAGGGAATGGGGTTAAAAATAAAAGGCATGTTTTAATTGACTTGTTCTCAAACAAGGATACAGAAAATCCTCCCTCTCCTAGCTCAACTCAAAAAACCCTGATCACTTGTCATTTCACAGCTTCATCCAGCTCAAAATGGGAAAGATTTCTAAGCTCTTAAATTGTCAAATGGTGACACCACTTTCTGCCTAGTTTTAATGATTATTCTTTTAGCTTTCTTTAAATTCATCCACTCCTGACATTCTGTCTGCCCCCTCCACCACCTCAGATAAATATCAAAACAGAAGGAGAATAGATGGAAATCCACTCTTACAGCAAAGATGCTTCTTCACAACAGAACAGAAATCACTCAGGCTAACATTGGAGGAAATCCTATGTCTTCTTCTGGAACTGGTAAAGGAACCATAGAAGAATTCAGATAGCAAGAGACCTCTGGCTGTCTCTAGTCCAACCCACTGCTCCAGAAGGGCTAACTTCAAGGTTGGATCCAGTTAAGTCAAGGTATCTCATTCCCATGCAATTTTAGGTCTCAAATCAAGTGACAGAGCCCAGAAAGAAGGATTTCACACTGCAGAAAGTTGTTTTTTTCAGTCTTCCACTCTCGTTTTCAAACACACCAGCGTGGCATCTGGAGACTACCACCATTTACATAGCTGAGTACGCAGGATTTGGTGAACCTGTTTGGTAGGACCTTATTTAACAGCTGTACCTGGCAAGCAGAATATCAACACACACATTTTCCAGAGCAGAGCAGCAACTAGTAGCCCGTATAAAAGGCTATGTGTTACGAAGACAGTACGGACAGTCAAGGAGTCCTGTCTCATTTGCAAGGTGCCTCAAGAGTATATGTGGTAAGCTGGTAGA